>NW_012101798.1:4135875-4139182 GCF_000951045.1 Mandrillus leucophaeus
AAGTTTTTAAAGAAAGGGATTTTATATAAGAAAAGATCTTATATGGTAAATTATTGTTCCAAAGTAAAATGACTGGTTGTTTAAAAGGAGGGATGTTTAGGAAAAGTCAGAATGTCCAAGAGTGTCTCAGATAGTCTGTGTGAGTCATAAAAAGGTTTATGAAAGGTGATTTATACAATAAATGTTGTACAATTAAAAGGTTGTTAAACCTCCTAAATGCTTCATAATACGCCACTATGACTCTTACTGTACAACTTGCCTGCTTTACAGCTGGGTAAGGCCTGGGGACATTTGGAGTTAGACACTACCCCAGCTATGCTGGAGAGTCAGCTCTTATCTGCATTTCTGCTTGGTGTGTCCTAGGCTAGGCACCACCCTAGTACATAATTAAAATATTGAACTTACCAAGGTTTTCACCAAAATTAAAAGTTGCTAAGAGTTAACATTATAACATTTGAATTGAAACTGCTAAACAATTTTATACATAAGGTATGTAAAAAAAGTAAAAGTATTTTGGTGAAAGATTATAAGAAGTCATGAAAATGTGGAATTTTTTTCTGACTAATGTTAAAGAATTGTTTTAAGTAAGGAAAAGAAAACTAAAGGTTTAAACAAGTTGTAAAAGGTTTATAAAATTTAATTGTAAGAGATTCTGTGTGTGAACATATTGGCTAAAGTTAAAGGGGTATTATTACATTTTTCTGTAAATTAAACATTGGAATAAAAACACAATAGGTTTTTCTTAGACCACTAATCTGCTCTTTCACACACAGAAAAATTAAAGAGTTTTAAAAGATTTATAAGAATCTCACCTTATGGTTAAACATTTAAATTGGGTAAATATGTCTATAACGTTTTCCTAAAAATTGGGTTTAACATTAATAGTGCGTCCAGAATTGGTTCCTTCCGGTGGGTCCTTGGTCTCACTGACTTCAAGAATGAAGCCACGGACCCTCGCGGTGAGTGTTACAGTTCTTAAAGATGGTGTGTCCAGAGTTTGTTCCTTCAGATGTTCAGATGTGTCTGGAGTTTATTTCTTCTGGTGGGTTCGTGGTCTTGCTGACTTCAGGAGTGAAGCCATAGACCTTCACAGTGAGAGTTACAGTTCTTAAAGGTGGCGTGTCTGGAGTTGTTTATTCCTCCTGTTGGGTTCATGGTCTTGCTAACTTCAGGAGTGAAGCCACAGACCTTAGCAGTGAGTGTTACAGCTATTAAAGGTAGTGCGGACCCAAAGAGTGAGCAGCAGCAAGACTTAGTGTGAAGAGCGAAAGAACAAAGCTTCCATAGCATGGAAGGGGACCTGAGCAGGTTGCTGCTGCTGGCTCAGGTGACCAGCTTTTGCTCCCTTATTTGGCCCTGCCCACATCCTGCTGACTGGTCCATTTTACAGAGTGCTGATTGGTGCATTTACAATTCTTTAGCTAGACGCAGAGCACTGATTGGTGTGTTTTACAGAGTGCTGACTGGCACATTTACAATCATCTAGCTAGACACAGAGCACTGATTGGTGTGTTTTTACAGAGTGCTGATTGGTGCATTTACAATCCTTTGGCTAGACTCAAGGTCCATTAACATCTGACACATTCTCAAAAACCTGTTAGAGTCCTAAGCATTCTCCTGTTAGAGAGACTGGGACTTTACCCCTGTCCTATAAATATGTCATGCCCCAAAAATGAAGTGGAGGGCCATACCCTGTGGAAGGGAAGGGATCTCCAGGGTTGGAAGAGTGACATCTTTTGTCCTCACTTGAATAGGAAGGATATCATTTCTCAAGCTCCCCAAATCCTAGCTTCAATAATAACTTTTATTAGGCATGCTAGTCTGAGGAGGTATCCTAAAATTCCAGATAGTCCCCCCACCACAATTGGGCTTTAGGCAAAAATTATGTCTTTCTGATTGGTGAGCCTGGGTGCCTAAAGAAGGGAATAAAGTCCTGTAGTTTATACTGGAAATCATTCTTATAGGAGAAACTGAAAAGCACCAGAAACAGGAAGTGTTTTTCAGAAGCAGGACTGGCCTCGGAGAAGAGAGGTGAGAGGAAGTTTGTCTGACAGGCATTAGGACCCAGGAGGCAAGGATCAGGATAGATAGGATAGATGGGCAAGTCTCGCTTAGGTGACATGACTTTGAGAGTTCCGCTCATGGCTGCAGGGTCAATGAACTTGCTGTCGGGACCCTGGAGCTGAATGGCTTTCCTCTCTGTCGACCCTCAGCTCAGCCCAGAAGTACAGGAAAAGCAGAAGCTGGTTCCAGGCAAACCAACGCTCCCAACTCCAAAGAATCGGGGGTTGTTACAGAGCCCTTTCCCATAAAGTCTGACACCCATGGCTTTAGTCTGATGGCCACACTAGTCACTTTTAACTGGCCGATAGGTGCCCAGTATTTAGCTCCCAAATTCTAAGAAAAAATAGGACAGAATAGCAAGCAAAAGGGGTATGATGGCACTCACCACTTGGTGATTGTCCCTTTGTGGTCACCAAAATGTGCCCCATCTGGGTCGCCAAAATGTGTCCAGAATTGGTTCCTTCTGGTGGGTTCTTGGTCTCACCGACTTCAAGAATGAAGCTGTACACCCTCGTGGTGAGAGTTACAAATCTTAATGTGTCCAGAGTTTGTTCCTTCAGATATTCAGATGCGTCCAGAGTTTCATCCTTCCGGTGGGTTCATGGTCTCGTTGACTTCAGGAGCGAAGCCACAGACCTTCACAGTGAGTGTTACAGCTCTTAAAGGTGGAACATCCAGAGTTGTTTGTTTCTCCCAGAGGGTTCGTGGTCTTTCTGACTTCAGGAGTGAAGCCACAGACCTTTGCAGTGAGTGTTACAGCTCTTAACGGTAGTGTGGACCCAAGAGTGAGCATCAGCAAGATTTATTGTGAAGAGCAAATGAACAAAGTTTCCACAGCATGGAAGAGAACCCAAGTGGATTGTGGCTGCTGGCTCGGGTGGCCAGCTTTTATTCCCTTATTTGGCCCCATCTATGTCTTGCTGATTGGTCCATTTTACAGAGTGCTGATTGGTGCATTCACAATCCTTTAGCTAGACACAGAACACTGATTGCTGCATTTTTAAAGAGTGCTGATTAGTGCATTTACAATGCTTTAGCTAGACAGAAAGGTTATCCAAGTCCCCACACGACCCAGGAAGTCCAGCTGGCTTCACCTCTCAATAGTACACTAAGATAAAGGTGAAATTTGTTGTATTTGGTATAAAAATCATACAGGAAGTATTATTGAATGTGAAATGTGAGTGTGTTTTGCTTTCTTTGGACTATATTTGAATAAATGTGTTATTGGTATATGTTCCAAAGT
>NW_012101798.1:4141547-4142988 GCF_000951045.1 Mandrillus leucophaeus
ACCTTGGTAATGACTGGTGACAGAAAATATGCTCTATGACAAATTATTGCTTCTTATAATGACTAAGGGTTCACAATTGAATTAATTCTCTTTTGCCTGGATTCTTCCCTCTAAATTTTGTCTTTCCTTAGTCTTAATACAAAGGCCCTATGTATAAGTAAGGCTAAGAATTTACTGTATCTGAGAGACCTTAAGTCTCCCAGACATGGTAAGAAATATGTCTGAATTACAATGTTTGATGTTTCTGTGCATAAGGGTGTGTGTGTGTGTGTGTGTGTGTGTGTGTGTGTGTGTACTTAGCTATCTTTTCATGCTCTTTTCATATTAACAAAGAGAGGCCTTAGTGTAGTTAAATTGCAGAGTCTCAACACTGCTATAAGCCTTTACCAGTCGAAAGTCATTTAAATTATCCTGGATTCTGAATAGGGATTACAATTAGCAGCATATTTTAGGTAATAGTATTGGTAATGCCACAGACACAAACATCTCACAAGAATGTGGCTGGCTTGATTGAAGCCATTCATTGCTTTGCTCCGTCTATACCCTGCAGAGCAATTTAGCTTCTTAAATAACCATCCCCTGCTGTTTAAAGCAATGATGTGTTATGCAAAGTAAATCAATATATGCTATTTGTTTATGTAAAAAAATTTCTTAATTTGCCTTATCACAAGAATGTTTAATAAATCTTAATTGAGGTCTTTGTATTAAGAGAAGATTTGATCAATTGTAAGATTAGAATATTCTCAAATAAGGTTTCATAAATGACATAGGAATTAACATTATAAAGTAGAAGTGCTAATTGAAATTTTTATAAAAGCTGATTTTTAATCCTTTTTAGAAGGAAAAAACCCCTTCAATCAGGATCTAATTTATAAGGGTTTCCTGTGAACATTAGTCAGTGAATAATTTATTTCCCTAACCTACTTATGAAAGCTTCAAATTGTTATTGTAATTCGTAAGGCATTGAGATTCACCCAACTTTTTCTGCATTTACACCTGGCCTCAAATACTGGGTTACTTGATCATTTGCAATATAGAGATTTTATAAAATAAAAATAACAATAAAGACAAAACAAATACTTAGATTGGAGAGGCTGGCTATAAATTTGTTGTCCACTCAAACATAAATGCCTTGGTTAAAATTTTAAATGTTCACTTTATTTTCACTTTTATTTTTATCATAAAATCAACTGAAACTATCATTTTTATATGCAATGTGGCATGATAGCAATACACGTTGGTCTATGCTAAGATAACCTTGATGATTTATTGGCTTAAACTGCTTCAGAGGTACAATACCCCAAATAACTTAATCTTTTTTTCTTTTTTTTTTTTTTTGAGATGGAGTTGCGCTCTGTTTCCCAGGCTGGAGTGCAGTGTCGCGATCTCGGCTCACTGCAAGCTCTGCCTCCCGGGTTCACGCCATTCTCCTGCCTCAGCC
>NW_012101798.1:4143038-4145091 GCF_000951045.1 Mandrillus leucophaeus
TAACTGAAATGGTGTGATTTCCTATAAGGAATCAAACTTGACTTATAAAGTCAATAAAAGCCCCTCAGAAAATTGACTTCAGACCTTGTCTGCAACAGTCCATGTGCAGGGTTTCTGACCTGTGGTAAGTGAAGAATTTCACTTTCTGACAGGTCTAACAGCCTCAAGTTATCTTGGAACCCCACAAGAGGAGAGGCATTTACTCAATTCATAGGTATTTGAGGGTACAAATTCATGGCTGAACTTGGCTTTAAAAAGTCTTATTTAAGATTTCTTCTATGGAACAGAATTTTATCAAAGCCAATTTAAAAAAAAAAAAAAGCCTACGTGAAAAATAATTATTCTTGCTGCACTTTATACAAATAATCAGGCCAAGTATAATAAAGCAAGTTAGTCTTACCATGATTTGTTTTTAGTAAAAAAAGGAAACTGGGGAGAGAAATATTATGTTTTGACAACTATGGTACACTTGTTACTAAATTCTAGGCTCATTAGTTGTTTTTAAGTTTGTTTCTGCAATTTAGAATAACCCTGCTTATTCCTGTGAACCAACCAGTGATCTCTTACTGCTGCTCAGAAGAAACAAGAGGATAAGTTATGTAAAAATGTGGATCAGTATTCTAATTCTGGGCACATTACAATCAGCTAACAACCCAGTATCAGCTTAGTTCCAACAGTGGCCCAGTTCATGAAAAGCCTTCAGATTTGGTTTACTTGGAATAACTTTACTTATTTTGCTTTACTCTTATGGAATATATCACGTTTATACTCTTTGTGTAGGAATACAGGACAAGCTTACTGAATGTTTTCTTAAATTAAACACTTACTAATCTTCCAGATAATCCCCTTTTGTCAAAACTCAAGAGTTATGAATGGACCTTACTATACTGCTACTTTCTGACTGAGCTCCTCTCTACCTTGAATGCAAGAGACTCTCATAGTTAGGCAGGAATATCATCACCGCTATTCAGCCTGAAGAAGTCAGAGAAGATGAATTTTAGTCCCTCTGGTTCTCTTACATAATGGAGGGGAGAAATGTCAGAGGTGTGTGAGCCAGAGCAACTCCATCTTTAAAAGGAGCTGGGTAAAATGAGGCTGAAACCTACTGGACTGCATTCCCAGATGGTTAAGGCATTCTGGCTCACAGGATGAGATAGGAGATTGGTACAAAATACAGCTCATAAAGACCTTGCTGAGAAAACAGGTTGCAGTAAAGAAGCCAGTCAAAACTCACCATAACCAAAATGGCGATGAGAGTGACCTCTGGTTGTCCTCACTGCTACACTCCCACCAGTGCCGTGACTGTTTACACTCCCACCAGTGCCGTGACTGTTTACAAATGCCATGGCAACATCAGAAAGTTACCCTATATGGTCTAAACAGGCAAGGCATGAATAATCCACCCCTTGTTTAGCATATCATCAAGAAACACCCGTAAAAATGGTCAACCAGCAATCCACAGGGCTGCTTTATGGAGTGGCCATTCCTTTGTTTCTTTACTTTCTTAATAAACTTGCTTTCACTTTGCATGGTGGACTCGCCCTGAATTCTTTCTTGTGCAAGATCCAAGAACCCTCCCTTAGGGTCTGGATCAGGATCCCTTTCCTGTAACGGCAGGGCAGTTTGTACTTCAGTTCTTCATGAGTTACTTATAGCACTGTCTTGCCCTAAGACTCAAGTGGACACTCAGGATCCTGACCTTGGTAATGACTGGTGACAGAAAATATGCTCTATGACAAATTATTGCTTCTTATAATGACTAAGGGTTCACAATTGAATTAATTCTCTTTTGCCTGGATTCTTCCCTCTAAATTTTGTCTTTCCTTAGTCTTAATACAAAGGCCCTATGTATAAGTAAGGCTAAGAATTTACTGTATCTGAGAGACCTTAAGTCTCCCAGACATGGTAAGAAATATGTCTGAATTACAATGTTTGATGTTTCTGTGCATAAGGGTGTGTGTGTGTGTGTGTGTGTGTGTGTGTGTGTGTGTACTTAGCTATCTTTTCATGCTCTTTTCATATTAACAAAGAGAGGCCTTAGTGTAGTTAAATT
>NW_012101798.1:4146416-4153904 GCF_000951045.1 Mandrillus leucophaeus
TGATCTGCCCACCTCAGCCTCCCAAAGTGCTGGGATTACAGGTGTGAGTCAACGCGCCCAGCCAAATAACTTAATCTTACATTATTTAGTAAATGGATCTCAAAACAGATAATTATGTAAAAACAGTATATACATTAGTTATCCAATAAATTCTAATGGACAGCATGTCTTTTACAGAAGCTCTTAAAAAAATAAAAATAATACAAAGAAATGGGAGAAGAAGATCAACATACTCAAAATTGCTCATACTATATCCTGGGTTAAATGACATAGCAGTTTTCATACTGAACTCCAGAAGTAAGCTGACTTACCCACCCAATTATGGGCACTAGAAAATAAGGCAGGACTCCCAATGCTGGAAAATAAATTGCAAAGATGAAGAGGTAGCTCTGTCGAGTAAACCCAGTTATTTTTTCCAAGCTTTAATAACCAGGTAAGTCATTCTACTGTTAAATGCATGAAGAAACTAAAAAATGTAATTACCATGTGTGTGCTTAGAGAAAGTACTTCATCTTGGTAAGAAAGGGTAGAAAGAAGACAATGTCACTAACAATTTGTATCTAAATTATGTTTTCTTCTCTAACAAATAAAATTTATGATAAAGAATCACAATGTTCATTATAACAATGTTTTCGTTTTTGTTATGTCACGATCTATTTGCATGTATTACTAATTTTTTCTTGAAATCCAAGTTGCTTTGAAAAGTTGGTCAAATGGATAATTATTCCTTAAAATCTTTTCATATCTGCCTAAAATGATTAATTTATGCTTAATTTATATACTACTTTAATAATCTACATACTATTAAGAATGAATACGTTTTTTAAGAATGAAAATTCTGGTAACTTATAGATAGAAACTAGAATTGCATTGTAAATGGTGTAAGCACTAGCATCCACCTGACTGAATGATTTTTGAGAAAAATAGTTTATTCACATAAATACTTAAACAATGTTGCCTACATAATAAATAATCTTTAAAATTTTAAATAATTGTCATAGCAATTATAGTAATTATGATTTTATTGCATTTGGGATCTATTATTTTAAAAGGGGGAATACAGACTATTCTGGGTATAGCACTTAAGAGCACGAAATAATACTTTTTATTATTCTGTGAATTCTCAATTATTTATTCAACATTGAAGAATCATTCAGGAAGCATTTTTTGCTTAAAATAATATTCTTGCAGTTAAATTTTCTCTTTTTTTGCCATAAAACTCAGCACACTTAATAGACCCTTTTTATGACTGTCTTCTTCAGAAGTCCATGAGCTCCATGAAGAGAGATCTTGCCCATCTCTATGACCAAGGATTACACAGTGCAGGGCAACAGGATATATCTAATAATTAACTGTTAGATAAATCAGTGTTTTACTAAAAATATAAGTAAAACTTTCTTAATGAGAATTAAGCCTAACATATCACCTGAAGCAAGAATAAGTGGCATAATCTTTTTGGTAAGTACTGAGTCTTTGTTTTGTTACTTAGCATTATTAACTCTTTCCTTCAACCATAAACATCTTGTGACCAAGAATACCTAACATCCTGGGAATGTAACTCAGCAGGGTTGGCTTTATCTGGCTTTTATTCAAGATGCTATCTGTTTGGTTGGGATGCCTCTGATATCAGGATAGTCACAGCAAGAAGCCAACGATAAAAGTAATAATTAAATCTTTAATTACTTATTATAATAGTATCAGCAAAAGGCTAAATTGGAAAAGGCACCGACACCCCTTTTCCCTATTTCCCTCTATTGGATGGCACACCAGTCCAGGCTCAGGTGGATCAGCATATGCATGGAGGATGTGAGGAGGAAAGGTATTAAGTTGGTGCAAAGTGATTGCGGATTTTGCTATTACTTTCAATTAACAGTTCTTCTCATTTCACAGGAAGGCCTGTACAAAAGGTTCCTCTAGTTTTATGGACCTGGGGGCCAGGGGAAGAAACAGGGTGGAATAACTAAGAATAAAAGAGAACCGAGTACTAAGTCAGAGTGGCAAGATTTCTTCCTGCTTCACTTCTTCACTTAAAATGATTGAGGAAGGCCTTTGCCAAAGGCTTCGGATAGTCTTTGAAATGTAGATACATGGTGCATAAGTTAGGAATGCAGAAAAGCAACAGCATGGCCAAGTGGTGGTGGTTGAGTGGTCAGGAGGGAGGTCAGTAGAGTCCTGAGTCCTTAACTGTAACTCTCTTCAGAGACTGCAATGCACTGGATACGCACCAGTTCTAGTGTGGAGAGGGCAGTTTTTTCCAGAGAGGCCTGCCAGGTAAAGCTTTTGTAATTGCCTGTGGTCAGACCTGAAAAATCACACATAGGGTTTTGAACAGCAGCTGGACTCCTCCCCCACAAGAACTGCATTTGAACTTGCATTCCCATGATAATAATGATGATTGTTTCTTCATATACTTACTAGCTAAATGCTTAACATTCTTAATGAAATCTTTATTAAACTAATATGCCAATTTTCTTGGTTAATATTATTCATTTGTGAAAAGTCTTCATCTATTCTGGATACACATATTTTCAATAACATGTATATAACAATTATTTTCTCCCACTATGTTGCTTGCTTATTCATTTTGCATACTTATGTTCCTTAGTTAACTTTTGGGTTTTTTTTTAATTTTTTTTCAAATAAAGCTGCTCATTGCTAATGCTTCCTGGGTCCCCTCTAGGAAATCTTCACTGTTCCAAGATTGTGAAGGTATCATACTTCGTTTTGTTGTAGAAGATTTGTAGCTTCAGCTTTAGGTTAATGTCTAAAATCAGTCTCAAATTGTGTGTGGTTCTATAATAATTTGTAGAAAAGTTTTTTTTTCCATATTAAATGAATTTGGTGCTTTTTAAAAATATATGTTAGCCCTGTATATGTATGTCTATTTCTGTACACTGTGGTTTAATTGATATATTAATCTATCATTATGTCAATACCACACTATATCCTGATGATGAAATAAAGTTGTATCATTTCTCATAATGTTTAGAATATTTTTTCAAAATTGTTCTGGCTATTTTATATCCTTTGAACTTTCACATGAGCTTTAGAATCAATTTGTCAACTTCTAAAACAATATTTTTTGAAAATCTTATGATTTCTAATAATTTTAATTATTATCTTTGGAACAACTGAAATTTTAACAGTATTGAGTTTTTGAATCCATAAATATTGTATACATCTTAAATACTGTATATAACTTAAATATTATATATACATCTTAATGCTTTTATCACCAAAGTTTTATAGTTCTTACTGTAGATAGAGGTCTTACACATATTTCTGTTAGATTTATCCCTACATTTTTCATATTCTTCAGTGTTTTTGTAAATGATATTTTAAGTTTATTTTGTAGTTGTTTATTGCTAGTATATGGAAATACATTTGAATATTCTACAGTGATACTATAACTGGTAAATGTCACAAATTCTTTCTAATTGCATCTTGTATATTCCTTAGGCTTTCTTCTGTAGAACACTGTACTGAAAATAAAACTACCTTATTTCTTTTTCTTTAAATTGTATACTTTTTAAAAATTTTTTCCATTATTGGACTTACTAACATCTCAAGGACAACAGTGAACAGAAAGATTGAAAACAAAAATCCTTATCTATTCCAAAAAAGTTTCACATTCTCACCAAAAGCATTAGCTATGTTATTAACTACAGAATTTATGTAGGTGACTTCCATGAGATGAGAAATTTTTCTTCCACTACTTTGCTCACACTCATTTACAACTATTGTATTTTGAAACTATTTTATCTGCATCTAAGTCAAACAAATATTGAAACACTTTGGCTAATCAAGAGCACATAGGCTGGAAGGAAAATGAGGAATGGTAGGTGAAAATAATACAGTTGGAAAAACAAAGAATGACAGCCATGGAACATTGATTTTCTCTTAAGAACATGTCTGTTTATCCAATATGTGAAATGGACAGAGTGCCATAAAACAGACACAGTGCCATAAAACTGGCTTCTGCACCCTCTCAATCAGGGTTTGCATTCTCAATATCAGCTTTAGGATCAGATGACTATTTACATTCTTTGAATAACTGTTCAGTCACATTTTCTCAAGGAGCAAAATAAAAAGCCTCTTGTTGTTGTAATAAATAAATGCAAACACAACATGTGCACATCCTCTATTCAGTGACTGGTACATAGCAACATTTAATTTTTGTATTTGCTTTGGTGATGATGTTTCATACAATGGAGATCATAATCATGAACATCCTGAAGATGATAAAGATGGTAAATAATGATTATTTAAATACTGGATACAGAGTTGTATTTGAAGCCCATGATATATTAATAGAAGAATTACTGAAACTAACAGAAGGAATGAAAAATTAATTAAAAATAATACACATGGCCTTGGCGGAAAAGTAGCAACAAAATTTGAACTACCTTCTATACAAGGTATCTTAAAGTAAAAATAACTAACATCTGAAAGCATCCACACCAAAGCTGAGTCAACAATGCAAACTGCTTAAGCAGTTCCTGTAATTTTCCTTTACAGTTATGTAAACTGCCAGCCCTATCAATCTAGTGTTCTTTGATTCTATTTTTTTCATTTATTCCCTGCCTCATTCTAAATAGGTGATTTATTACACACAATATTTCAAGTTGAAATGAATTTAAATTGAGAAAACGATGAGGCATAAAGAAAATAAGATTGAGTGAGGTTTGAGCATATTGTGCATGCACTGAAGTTCTGCACTTTTAGTAAAAGCTTTAGCAGCTAGGAGCTGTTCAATTATGTAGTTCAGTGAATCCGCAAGATAAGAGACAAACTAAGATTTCTTAGAAAATCTTAAAAAGCATTTTGATACTTAGCAACCTGTAACAGAGAAAATATTGAGTAATGCAAGATTAGCTTACATTACAAATGTCCTTACGTTATAACAGTCATAGCAATGAGTTATGGAATGATAGTTGTTAATACTAACCTTTGTTTAAGGTGATCAGACTGCATGAAAACAGAGTTTAGTTAAAACACATTTTACAGGAGCCTAAGGATGAAATTCAATTACATGGTCCTGTTTGATTCTGTAAAAGTTAAGCATACTTTAGTATTTCCTCATGCCTTTGAAATTTTCTTATACATGTTCTATTACAGAGTTGATCAAATTCAAACACCAGCATCTGTACTTTGTCCTCAAACAATAGCTTTTTTTAAAATTAAGGGTTTCTCTTTCTTTTCTTCACTGGACATGAACTGATTATGCTTTTTGAAAAACACAAATAATTATTTATATAACTCACGATTGTAATACATTTTTTCCTCTGAGGAATTGATGTAAATAGATAGTTATACATTCTTTCTGTGATGAATTCCATCAAAGTTTCCTGTTACTTAAAAAAAATATTTTTTTAGTTTATTTGCCTATATGAAAATTGATGACAATTTTTTTTCAGAAAAAATATTTAATTGGGGGAAAATATTCTATGAAACTATGACAGATATGTAAGTAAGAGGTGACAAATAGGCTACTGAGCAATTTTTTAGTAACAACATATTATTTCTATATGGAATGTGAATCAACCATTAAAAGAATTGGCAAGAAAAATAGTAAAAATGTTGCATAGGAAAATTTTCCAGAATGCATACTTTCTTTAGTGTGTGAATTAATAATTTATTACTTTATTATGCAGATTTTGTCAATCTACTGTCCATTTCTCATTCTTCAAGAATTCTAACAGATGAATTACCTTCAGATAATTTTGATTCCTTAGGAATGCTGAACTCATGAATTTTAAACAAACTCTAGTTTTTTCCTCAAATTTGCATACATATAATTGTCTTCTATACAAATTCATTTATCTAAAGCATATTTCCTACTCCTCAACACACCAGTCAAACTCTATATTACATAAGGACTGAAAGTAACATTTATGTTTTCTTTTCTTTATTCATAAAATAGTAGCATGCTGGTAACAATAATTACTTAAGACAGTATTAACTAAAAACCTTTTGGTTAATATTGAACAGAGTTCTTAGAAATTAATTAAATTTGAGATAAAAAGTCACTTAAATTCTATTTTAATATTGATACTTTCCTCTTATAGTATATGTGTAAAACATGTAGATAATGTTTTCAGAACGGACTTGAAAAACAGAGAGGAGATCTCTATTGTGACAGTTTAAATGTCACCATTTCCTTTGTTACAGAGAAAAATCCCTCTCGAGGTCACACTTCGGTGATAACCAAGTTAAAATCAAAATTTTCCTTCAAAAGTGGCAATAAAAGTAATTTTTTTCTCACAAGAAAGAACAATAAATCTTAAAAAGGAGAATTTCTCTTGCAAAGATATGAACTATATGAATATTAGTCATTTATATTTGAATTATGCAATTAGTTTCAGAACAACATAGTATCCCATACATTCCATGTTTCCTCACTTCCACATCCCACCTGATAGAAAGACCATGCTTTCATAAATTTCACACAACTAGCAAGGTCATTTTGACAAATTAAACCTGGACATTTTAAGCAGGAAGGAATGTAAAGTGAAATGACAGAAACAAAAACAGAAAAAAAGGAAATAGAGAGGCACAACTGGAAGTGCTGCAGGGGCACAGCAAGAAGAACAAGACCACTGGCCTGGGGAGCTGCTGCACTGGTGAAAATTTGGGAGCCATCAGGAGGTTCCCAGCTCTGTCTGACCCAAGCCCTGCAGGCTCTGGCACCACTGCCACCATGAAGTAGTTAAACCGCATGAAGCAATTGGTCCACCAAGCAGTGGCAGAGCCAAGGAAAGGGGAGTTCTTTGAGAAGATCTGTTATAGATCTGTCATATAGTTACACAATTCTGCAGCAAATTTATTTTTGTATGGTTCTACTTCATATTCAGTCCCTTCGTCTCTTTTTTTAGGATGTCTATTTTGATGGAAACCTTTGAATATTGACTCCTAAAGATTTCTGAGGTGAGTTACACTTGGCTCTGACCAAATCCCAATCTAATATCAATGTAGCACGATGTTTTCCTTTTCCAGATGTTAGGGATCTCCACCTCTGCTAAGACATACAGAGTATAACCAGGCCCCTTGAAACTTATATATCCTAGCATTTTTGTTGTTATTTATCTTTTAAGTTTTTTTTACTTCAATGGGTTTTGGGAAACAGGCGGGTTTTGGTTACATGGATAAGTTCTTTAGTGGTGATTTCTAAGGTTTTGGTGCACCCATCACCCAAGCAGTGCACACTGAACTCAATATGTTCTCTTTTATCACTCACCCACTTCCCACCCTCCCCCCACCCAAGTCTCCAGATTCCATTATATCATTCTCATGGCTTTGCATCCTCATAACTTAGCTCCCAATTATAAATGAGAACATACAGTGTTTGGTTTTCCATTTCTGAGTTACTTCACTTAGAATAATGATCTCCAATTCCATCCACGTTGCTGGAAACGCCATTATTTCCTTTCTTTTTATGGCTGAGTAGTGTTCCACTATCTATATCTATATCTATATCTATATCTATAT
>NW_012101798.1:4154769-4160267 GCF_000951045.1 Mandrillus leucophaeus
TTGATTTTTGTGAAAGATGAGCAATGAGGATCCAATTTAATTCTTCTACATGTGGCTTGCCAATTCTCCCAGCACTATTTGTTAAATAGGGTGTCCTTTCCCTACTTTATGTTTTTGTTTGCTTTGTGGAAGATCTGTTGAGTGTATTTGGTTTTATTTCTGTGTTCCCTGTTCTGTTCCATTGGTCTACATACCTATTTCAGACCAGTACCACGCTGTTTTGGTAACTGTAGCCTTGTAGTATAGTTTGAAGTCAGGTGATAATGTGATGCCTCCAGATTTGTCCTCTTTGCTTAGTCTTGCTTTGGCTACATGGGCCCTCTTTTAGTTCCATATGAATTTTAGGATTTTTTTTTCTTGTTCTGTGAAGAATTATGATGATATTTTGATGGCAATTCCGTTGAATTTATAGAGAGCTTTTGTCAGTATGGTCATTTTCACAATATTGATTCTACCCTTCCATGAGCATGAGATGTGTTTCCATTTGTTTGTGTCATCTATGATTTCTTTCAGCAGTGTTTTCTAGATCTTTCACCTCCTTTGATAGGTATATTTTTCAGTTTTTCTTTTTTTTCTTTTTTTTTTTGCAGCTATTGTAAATGGAGTTGACTTCTTGATTTGGTTCTCATTTGGTTGCTGTTGGTGCATAGCAGTGCTACTGATTTGTGTACTTTGATTTCGAATGTTTCAAATCCTGAACACACTAATAACAAATAGTGAGATTGTAACAGTAATAAAAAATTGCCAACAAAAAAGTCCAAAGTTTTCAGGATTTGAAACTTCACTGAATTCGTTTATAAGATCTAGGAGCTTTCTGAATGAGTCTTAAGGGTTTTCTAGGAATACAATTATATCATTGGTGAACAGCAACAGTTTGACATCCTCTTTGCCAATTTGGATGCCCCTTATTTTCCTTCTCTTGTCTGATTGCTCTGACTAGGACTGTCAGTATTATGTTGAATAGAAGTGGTGAAAATGGGCATCCTTGTCTTGCTTCAGTTCTCAGGGGGAATGATTTCCCCATGGAAGATAATGTTGACTGTGGGTTTCTAATGGATGGCTTTTATTACCTTAAGTTATGTCCCTTCTATGCCGAAGCTGATGAGGGTTTTAATCATAAAAGGATGCTGGATTTCATCAAATGATTTTTGTGTGTCTATTGAGATGCTTATATGATTTTTGTCTTTAATTCTGTTTATGTGGCGTATCACATTTATTGACTTGCATCAAACCATTCCTTCATCCCTGTTATGAAACCCACCAGATCATGGTGGATGATCTTTTTTATATACTGTTGGATTCCGTTAATATTTTGTTGAGCATTTTTAGATTTATGTTCATCAGGGATATTGATCTGTAGTTTTCTTTTTCTTGTTGTTATGTCCTTTCCTGGTTTTGGTATTAAGGTGATACTGGTTATCACATAATGATTTAGGGAGGATTCCCTCTTTCTCTATTTTTTGGAATAGTCTCCATAGGATAGGTATCAATTTTCAGAATATGCAAGAAGCTTTGGCTCAACCTGAAAGTTATGTTTTGGTGATGATGCTGGACATAGGAAGATGCTGATAACCAGATGACTCTAGAACTCTCTTGGTATGAAGTTATTGTTGAAGAAAATATTGTAGACTCTCCATGTGGCGTAGCAAGGCAGAAATTTCTAACAGCAGGGAACAGAGGAAACAGCTTGCTACATTGTTGTGCTTTTTGACTAAGATTGTGTCAGAGTTGAGTGCAATCAAACTCAGAAATCTTCAGGAGTCGACTGTCAGAGGCTTATATCCAAAATAGACACCAAAAGAAAGAAATGAATGAAGCTGGAAATAAAGTACAATAGTGCAAGGATCAGTTTGCTGCAGACTTGTATGGCCAAAGAAGGGCTGAGTGGCAAACTCTTGTCACTTTATTAGAAACTTAAGCAGATTACCATAGAAAAACATCAGCAGTCTTAGAAAAGGCCCTCTTTGAAATGCGATCCAATCAAAACAAGTGAGTGGAAAAAACAGTCTTTGGGAATCTTTTGAAAGTAGACTTGAGGTATTACACTTGAAGCCTGGGCCAGGCTGCTCCTGGAGACTGGCAGGAAGAAGAATAATTCTGAATTGGAGTTGGAGACTCCGAGTTAAAGAAACTGAAAGCTGCTTTAGAATGTTCTACTTCTCACCTGGATGAGTTCTATTCAGAATTCCGTGCTGTAGAAGATGCTATGAACTCATAATGCATAGAAACTGCATGTCCTTTTGATTGCATGTAATTAGTACGAATAAAGAACACACCTTTCAAGTGTGCAGAATCAAGTCAAAAAAACTTCAAGATTTATGGAGAACATATCAGAAGTTGGCACCACTCAATTTTGTTAATTTTACATATTTCATCAATTTTCTTGCAAAGCTTGCTCAGATCAGTGGTGTTAATAAGATTACTCCTAGAAACACTGCAATAATTTTAGGCACTAATTTGTTATGAACCAAAAATGAAATGAAAATTACTCCTTGTAACATTGTAATCATTTTAGGACCTAGCCTGTTATAAACCAAAAATAAAGAAATACGTCCATTCACATGGCTTCAGTGATTGAACTGATTATTCAGTATACTTAGTAGTTCTTCTCTGAAGAGGTGAAATTTAATGTGTTAAAGGTATGTCTTTATACCCAGAATTCCAATTATTCATCCCACACTGGAAATTCTACTGACTCTAGTACCCTGGGGAGTAAGTAATGGGTCAGCATGGTGATAATGGAAATGGACTTGGTTACAGAGGGCTTTGGTGTGAAATATCCACACTTTAATACACTAACACTAACAATAGTTGATGAGCTTAAAAAAAAACTCATAATGTTTTAAGAAAGTTTATGAATTTGTGTTGGACTGCATTCAAAACCATCCTGGGCCTCATACATCCCAGGGCCGTGGGTTGGATAAGTTTGTTCTAGACTCTGCATTTATTGTCTGTTATCTCTTCCTAAAATATGACTCTAAAAGAATGTCATGTAAATAAAATCATATATTATGTAGCTTTTTTAGTCTGAATACTTTCTCAGATTCAGCTATATTGTCACGTGTAGCAATATTCCATTCCTTTTTGTAGAAGAGTAATATTCCATTGTTTAGATTTGGATATACCATATTTTGTTTATTCATTTCACAGTTGAGGGACATGTGACTCATTCCATTTTTTAGTAACTATTAATAAGGCCTCTATAAACATTCATGTACAGTTTTGTGTGAACATAGGTTTTCATGTCTTAGTTTGCTGAGGCTGCCATAAAAACATATCATAGCTAGGTGCTTAAAAAATAGCGATGTACTGTATATTCTCACAGTTCTAGAAGCTGAAATTACAAAATCAGTGCCTGCATGGTTGGGTTCTAATGAACACTCTCTATCTGGCTTGCCGAGAGCTACCCTCTTGATATATCCTCATATGACCTTTCTTCAGTGCTTGCATGTGTGCTTGCAGAGAGAGAGAGAGACTCTGAAAAAGAAAGATAGAGATGTCTCTTTACCTTCTTATGAGGCCATAATTCCATCATGCGGGCCTCAATATTACAACCCAAGGCCACAGTTTCAAATACTACCACATTAAGGCTTAAGGCATCAACATTTGATTGGTAGAGGAGACACAGACATTAATTTTATAATAATATCATGTGGGCAGATCTCTGGAAAAGGAATTACTGAGTCATACCACGAGTGTTATGTTTAAAGTTATCTTTTTTTACTTTTATTTTAGGTTTGGGGGTACAAGACAGGTGTGTTACCTGGGTATATTAAATGACACTGAGATTTGGAGCATGAATAATCCCATCACCCATGTACTAAGCTTAGTACTCAATAGTTTTCAACCTTTACTCCTCCCCTTCTCGACTAGGCCCCAGTTTCTATAGTTGCCATTTTTATGTCCATGAGTACTCAATGCTTACTTCCTACTTCTAAGCAAGAACTTGTGGTATTTGCTTTTCTGTTTCTGAGTTAATTCACTCAGGATAATGGCTTTCAGCTGCATCTGTGTTGTTGAAAAGAACATGATTTTGTCTTTTTATGCCTGTGTAGTATTCAATGGTGAATATGTGTCAAATTTTCTTTATCCAGTCTCTACTGATGGGCATTTAGTTTGTTTCCATGTCTTTGCTATTGTGAATAATGCTGCAATTGACATGTGAGTGCATGTGTCTTTTCGGTAGAAAAATGTGTTTTCTTTTGGATATATACCAAGTCATGGAATTGCTGGGTCAAATGACAGTTCTGTTTTAAGTTCTTTGAGAAATCTCCGAATGTCTTTCCACAGTGGTTGAACTAATTTACATTACCATCAACAGTGTATAAGCATTCCCTTTTTTTCCACAGCCTCACCAGCATCTGCTTTTTTTTAACTTTTTCGTAATAGCCATTCTAACTAGTGTGAGATGATACCTCATCGTGGTTTTGATTGGCATATCTCTTATGATCAGTGATGTGGATCACTTTTTCATACTTTTGTTGGTCACTTGTATGTCTTTTGAGAAGTATCTGTTCATATTCTTTGCCCGTTTTTAAATTAAATTATTTGTGTCTTTTTCTTGTTGAATTAATTTTCTAAGTATTAGGACTTTGTCAGATGTGTATTTTGTGAAGATCTTCTATCATTCTGTAAGTTTTCTGTTTATTCTGTTATAGTTTCTTTTGTGGTGCAGAAGCTCTTTAGTTTAATTAGGACCCATTTGTCCATTTTTGTTTTTGTTTAATTGATTTTGAAGACTCAGTAATAAATATGTTGCAAAGGTTTATGTTCAGAATAGTATTTCACAGGTTTTCTTCTGAGGTTTTGAGGTTTTCTGTCCTACATTTAAGTATTCTATCCATCTTGAGTTAATTTTTGTGTATGGTGAATGGTAGGGGTCCAGTTTAATTCTTCTACATACGGCTAGCCAGCTATTCAAACACCATTTGTTAAATAAGGTGTTCTTTCCTTGTTGCTTATTTGTATTGACCTTGTTGAAGGTCAGATGCCTGTAGGTATGCAGCTTTATTTCTGGGTTCTCTATTTGGTTCTCTTGGTGTATATGTCTGTTTTTGCACCAATACTGTGCCGTTTTGATTACAGTAGTCTCATAGTATAGTTTGATGTTAGGTAATGCGATATCTCCAGCATTGTTCTTTTTTGCTTAGGATTGTCTTGGGTATTTGGGCTCTTATCTGTTTCCACATGAATTTTAGAGTAAGTTTTTCTAGCTCTGTGGAAAGCGAGACTGGTAATTTGATAGGAATAGTATTAAATTTGTGATTTGCTTTGGGCAGTATGGCCATTTTAACTATTTTGATTCTACCAATCTGCATGGAATATTTTTTCCATTTGTTTTTTGTCATCTATGATTTCTTTTAGCAGTGTTTTATAGGTCTCATAGACATGTTTCACCTCCTTTGATAGATGTATTTCTAGGTATTTTACTTTTTGTGGCTATTTTAAAAAGAGTTGCATTCTCAACTTGTCTCTCAGCTTGAATGTTATTGGTATAT
>NW_012101798.1:4160727-4165878 GCF_000951045.1 Mandrillus leucophaeus
TTGTTTTTAATTCTGCTTATGTGGTGCATCACATTTATTGACCTGTGTATGTTGAACCAACCTTTTATCCCAGAAATGCAGCTTACCTTATTATGGTGAGTTAACTTTTTAATGTGCTGTCAGATTCAGTTTGCAGTATTTTCTGGAGGATTTTTGCATCTGTGTTCATCACAGTTATTTGCCTGAAGTTTGCTTTTCTTGTTTTGTCTTTGTCATGTTTTGGTATCACAGCGAAGCTAGCTTCATAGAATGAGTTAGGGAGAAGTCTTTCCTCCTCAATTTTCTGGAACAGTTTCAGTAAAATTGGTATCAATTTCTTGGCACATCTGGCAGAATTCAGCTATGAATCCATCTGGTTCTGGGATTTTTTGGTTGTAGATTTTTTTAATTTTTTTTATTTTTTATTTTTTTTACTGATTCAGTTTTAATTGATATTGGTCAGTTTTTAGGGTTTTGATTTTTCCTGATTCAATCTTTGGAGATTTTGTGTTTCTAGGAATTTATCCATTTTCTCTATATTTTCTATACTGTATTTGCAGAGGTGTTAAAAATATAGTCTCTGAGGACCCTTTGTATTTCTCTGGGATAGGTTGTAATGCTACCTTTGTCATTTCTGATTGTATTTATTTGGATATACTCTCTTTTTTATTGTTAATCTAGCTAGTGGTCCACGATCTGGTTTATTTTTGACAGGGAAATGATTTTTGGTTTCATTGATTATTTGTATGAATTTTAGGTGGTTCAATTTCATTTTGTTCCGCTCTGATTTTAGCTATTTCTTTTTCTGCTTGCTGTGGAGTTAGTTGCTTCTTGTTTTACTCAGTCCTCTATGTGTAATGTTAGATCATTAATTTGAGATTTTTCTAACTTTCTGAGGCAGGCTTTGGGCAGTATGAACTTTCCTCTTAACAGTGATTTTACTGCTCCCAGAGATTTTGCTATGTTTTGTCTCTGTTTTTATCTATTTTAAATATTTTTATGTATTCCCCGGTTTATTGTTTACTCAAAAGTCATTCAGGAACAAGTTGTTTAAATTTAATGTAACTGTGTAGTTTTCAGAGTTTTTCTCGGTATTGATTTTCGTTTTTATTCCACTGTGGTGTGAAAATATGATTGGTACGATTTTTATTTTTTTAAATTTACTGGGGTTTGCCTTATGACCAAGCATGTGATCAGTCTTGGAGCATGTTTCATGTGCAGATGAGAAGAATGTATATTCTTTGATAGGAGGAATATTCTGTGGATGTCTATTATATATAATTGGTTAAGTGTTGTGTAAAGTTCAAAACTTCTTTCTTAGCTTTCTGACTTTATGATCTGTCTAATGCTCACAATGAGATGTTGAAGTTCTTCACTATTATTATGAGGCTTTCTAAGTATTTTGGTAGTTCCAGAAGTGCTTGTTTTAAGAATCTGGGTGCTTCAAATTTGGGTGCATATACATTTTGAATAGTTAAGTCTTCTTGTTGAATTGAACCCTTTATCATTACGTAATGCCCTTCTGAGTCCTTTTGTACTGTTGTTGGTTTAAAGTCTCTTTTCTCAAATGTAAGACGGGCAACTCCTGATCTTTTTTATTTTCTGCTTTCACAATAGATCTTTGTCCAACCCTTTACTTTGAGTCTATGGGTTTTCTGTCACTATGTGTAAGATAAGTCTCCTGAAAATTGTAAATGGACATGTCCTTTTTTTCCCACTTGCCACTCTGTTCCTTTTAAGTAGGGTATTTAGACCTTTTACATTCAAAAGTAATATTAATATATGAGGTTTTAAAGCTATCATGAAGTTGTCAGCCTTTTCTTTTGTAGTTTCTATTATATAGTTGCTTTAAAAATTCTGTGGACTATGTACTTGTGTGTTTTTGTGGTACTTGAACTCCCTTAAGAATCTCCTATAAAGCCTGGACTGCAAATTCCCTTAGTGTTTATTTATCTGGAAAACCTTTTATTTCTCCTTTGCTTATGAAGTTTATTTTGGTGAGATGACAAATTCTAGGTCAAAATTTCTTTTCTTTAAGAATGCTTAAAGGAGAAATAGGCCACCCATCTCTTGTGGTTTGAAAGGTTTATGCTGAGAAATCTGCTGTTAGTCTGATGGCGTTCCCTTTGTATGTAATCTGACCTCTTTCTCTAGCTGTCTTTAAGATTATTTTCTTTAGCATTGACCTTGGATAGTCTGGTGACTATATGCATTGGTGATATTCATTTTGAATAGTATCTCACAGCTGTTCTCTGGATTTCTTAGATCTAGATATCTAGCTCTCTAGAAATATCAGTGAAGTTTTCTTGGATTATTTTCTCAAATATGTTTTCCAGATTGTATACTTTTTATACTTCTCTCTCAGGAATGTCAATAAGCTGTAGATTCGACCAATTTACATAATCTTATATCTCTTAAAGACTTTATTTTTTAAGATTTATTTATTTTTTTTTATTTTTCTCTGACTGGGTTAGTTTAAGAGACCAGTCTTCAAGCTCTAAAATTATTTCTTCTGTTGGATCCAGTCTATTGAGAAAACTTTCCATTCTATTTTAAAGTTTCTTAAGTGAGTTTTTAAATTCCAGAAGCTCTACTTGATTTCTTTTTACAATATTTATCCATTCCTTCATTTCCTAGATTTTTTCAAAGAAATTTCTTTGTGTTAATTTTCAACCTTGTCATGAATTTCATTGAACTTCCTTGCAATACTTGCTTTGAATTCTTTCTCTGTCATTTCTGAGTTTCCATTTTGGTTAGGGACCATTGCTAGAGAGCTAGTGTGTTCCTTTCATGGTGTCATACATTCAGACTTTTTATGGTGCTAGAATTTTTGCCCTGGTTCCTTCTCATCTGGAGGTGCACACACTTCTAAATTTTTGAAAACAAAATTCATTTGTGCAAGTAGAATTTTTTTCTTTTTCTCTTTTTCCCTATAATAGTTTGTGGGTTCTTTTCTTGCTCTTTCTCTTTCCCTTTTCCTTCTTCCATATCTGATAGAGAATACTGGGTAAAGTCTTTTGTCTTTGCTTCTATAGCCCTATCTACTTCTTTTGGTAGGTTTTATATTGGGCTGCACTGTTTAACCAACAAGCCAGTAGATGGTACTTATAGGTAAGAGCCATCTGTAGCTCATGTGGCTGGGTATATCTTTGATATTCCTTTATGCACCAAAGCTCTTTGATGCTGACCTATGTAAATTACAGTGATCTGAACTCCCTGCTAAGCACGGGAAGTGGGGGGAACATAATGGGTGGGGCTGGACCTAGCATGCCCACCTACAGGTCCCTGAAATGGCAGGTACAAGCACCAGCACCAAAGGATAATCAATGAGTGGCCACTATGCACTCAGAGGTGTGCCTAGGTTTGAAGCTGTGAAACCCTTTTAGCTCCAAGCTCTTTGCATGGGTATTGGGGCAACCAAAACTCCTAATCCAGGAGAGTGAGTACTCCAAAAACCTGGACATCTGCTTGGGCACGTAGTAAAGAGGACTGTCCTGCACTGAGATTTCTTCACAGGAAGGTTTGGGCAGCTCAAACTGCAAATCTATGGTAGCAGGTACTCCAAAGGCCTGGAAATCTACCTTGATGTAGAATGGAGAGGTCCCCTTTGTACCAAGATCTCTGCACAGGATAACAGGGGCACTGCTACAATTTAAGCACTACCTGGCAAGACTTCTAATGGTCTGTGATACAGGCAATGTTCCGGACCATGTCAACAAGCAGGTCAACTTGCTAGCATTGTATCCTGGGAGACCAGGAAGGGCTAAAACAGCAGTGCCAGTCAAAATACAGCTTAAAGACCCCAGCTAACAATACCCCATTAAACTGGAAGCAAGAAAGGTCCTAGCATATGTACTTAAGAAATTGCTTGCCCATGGACTTCTAAAACCTTGTAATTCTCCCTGTAATATAATAACCCCATGTAAAGTCTTCTGGCTAATACCATTTGGTATAAGGTTTAAGGGCAATTAATGAGGCTGTGATCCTAATCCATCCATTAGTGACAGATCCATATACTCTTTTAACTCAAGTGCCAGGGAGCATAGACTAGTTCTCAGTCCAAAACTTGAAAGATGTTTTCTTTTCTAAAATCTCAATACCTTTTTGCTTTTGAATGGGAAGATCCTAATAGCAGAGAAAAACC
Organism: Mandrillus leucophaeus; assembly: GCF_000951045.1. NCBI lineage: Eukaryota > Metazoa > Chordata > Mammalia > Primates > Cercopithecidae > Mandrillus > Mandrillus leucophaeus. The sequence continues at coordinate 4,164,851 of NW_012101798.1, forward strand.
ACAATACACCTGAATGGACAGTATTCCCTCCGGACTTTCAAAATAGCTGCCCCCACTTTTCCCACCCTTTTTTTTTTTGGCCTGAGTCTTAGAAAGATATCTGAGGGATCCACAATTGGAAAACAGGAGTATACTCCAGTATGTAGATAACCTTTTTGTGTGTAGCCCAACCTGGGAGGCATCTAATCAAGTTACTATAAAGATCTTGAATTTCCTCGCACACAGGGGATACAAAGTGTTCAAAAAGTAGGCTCAAATCACCCTTCAATTGGTTTAATATTTGGGGTATATTTTGATCCCCATGACCTGGCAAATATTCCCAGAATGGTGCAAGATATATATGGTTAGGAGCCCCCAGTACTAAGCAACAGCTTCATTCCTTTTTTGGGAATGGCCAGGCTTTGCAGAATATGTGTTCCAAATTTGGGGTCATAGCAAAACTCCTTTATAAAGCAACAAGGGGGCCAGAAAATGAGTCAATGATATGGGCCCTAGAAATGAGGGGAAACTTTGCCAAGTTAAAACAGGCTCTTAACTAAGCTCCCACTCTTAGCATCCCAAACTTCATTAAGCCTTTTTCCTTGTATATAGCAGAAAAAAAGGGCATAGCTGTGGGAGTACTAACCCAGAAATTGGGATCAGAACCCATACCAACCATCTACTTTTCAAAGAAATTGAACAGAGTGGCCTCAGGGAGGCCAAGCTGCCTGCAGGCAATAGCAGGCACTGCTATCTTAGTGGAGGAAGCCACTAAAATCACCCTGGGTCAACCACTGAAAGTGTTAACCCTACTTCAGGTAAAGTCAGTCCTGGAAATAAAAGGACATATCTGAATGATGGAAGAAAGGTTAACCAAATAACAGACTATGTTCCTAGGCAATCCAGAGGTTACCCTTAAAACCTGTAACACCTTGAATCCAGCTTCATTGCTGCCCACAGGTCCAATGATTGGTCACTCCTGCAGGCAGGTCATTGCATACACATATGTCAGCTGACCTGATTTAAAAGATCACCCCCTCCCAAATTCA
>NW_012101798.1:4165928-4180731 GCF_000951045.1 Mandrillus leucophaeus
GGGAACATAATGGGTGGGGCTGGACCTAGCATGCCCACCTACAGGTCCCTGAAATGGCAGGTACAAGCACCAGCACCAAAGGATAATCAATGAGTGGCCACTATGCACTCAGAGGTGTGCCTAGGTTTGAAGCTGTGAAACCCTTTTAGCTCCAAGCTCTTTGCATGGGTATTGGGGCAACCAAAACTCCTAATCCAGGAGAGTGAGTACTCCAAAAACCTGGACATCTGCTTGGGCACGTAGTAAAGAGGACTGTCCTGCACTGAGATTTCTTCACAGGAAGGTTTGGGCAGCTCAAACTGCAAATCTATGGTAGCAGGTACTCCAAAGGCCTGGAAATCTACCTTGATGTAGAATGGAGAGGTCCCCTTTGTACCAAGATCTCTGCACAGGATAACAGGGGCACTGCTACAATTTAAGCACTACCTGGCAAGACTTCTAATGGTCTGTGATACAGGCAATGTTCCGGACCATGTCAACAAGCAGGTCAACTTGCTAGCATTGTATCCTGGGAGACCAGGAAGGGCTAAAACAGCAGTGCCAGTCAAAATACAGCTTAAAGACCCCAGCTAACAATACCCCATTAAACTGGAAGCAAGAAAGGTCCTAGCATATGTACTTAAGAAATTGCTTGCCCATGGACTTCTAAAACCTTGTAATTCTCCCTGTAATATAATAACCCCATGTAAAGTCTTCTGGCTAATACCATTTGGTATAAGGTTTAAGGGCAATTAATGAGGCTGTGATCCTAATCCATCCATTAGTGACAGATCCATATACTCTTTTAACTCAAGTGCCAGGGAGCATAGACTAGTTCTCAGTCCAAAACTTGAAAGATGTTTTCTTTTCTAAAATCTCAATACCTTTTTGCTTTTGAATGGGAAGATCCTAATAGCAGAGAAAAACCACAATACACCTGAATGGACAGTATTCCCTCCGGACTTTCAAAATAGCTGCCCCCACTTTTCCCACCCTTTTTTTTTTTGGCCTGAGTCTTAGAAAGATATCTGAGGGATCCACAATTGGAAAACAGGAGTATACTCCAGTATGTAGATAACCTTTTTGTGTGTAGCCCAACCTGGGAGGCATCTAATCAAGTTACTATAAAGATCTTGAATTTCCTCGCACACAGGGGATACAAAGTGTTCAAAAAGTAGGCTCAAATCACCCTTCAATTGGTTTAATATTTGGGGTATATTTTGATCCCCATGACCTGGCAAATATTCCCAGAATGGTGCAAGATATATATGGTTAGGAGCCCCCAGTACTAAGCAACAGCTTCATTCCTTTTTTGGGAATGGCCAGGCTTTGCAGAATATGTGTTCCAAATTTGGGGTCATAGCAAAACTCCTTTATAAAGCAACAAGGGGGCCAGAAAATGAGTCAATGATATGGGCCCTAGAAATGAGGGGAAACTTTGCCAAGTTAAAACAGGCTCTTAACTAAGCTCCCACTCTTAGCATCCCAAACTTCATTAAGCCTTTTTCCTTGTATATAGCAGAAAAAAAGGGCATAGCTGTGGGAGTACTAACCCAGAAATTGGGATCAGAACCCATACCAACCATCTACTTTTCAAAGAAATTGAACAGAGTGGCCTCAGGGAGGCCAAGCTGCCTGCAGGCAATAGCAGGCACTGCTATCTTAGTGGAGGAAGCCACTAAAATCACCCTGGGTCAACCACTGAAAGTGTTAACCCTACTTCAGGTAAAGTCAGTCCTGGAAATAAAAGGACATATCTGAATGATGGAAGAAAGGTTAACCAAATAACAGACTATGTTCCTAGGCAATCCAGAGGTTACCCTTAAAACCTGTAACACCTTGAATCCAGCTTCATTGCTGCCCACAGGTCCAATGATTGGTCACTCCTGCAGGCAGGTCATTGCATACACATATGTCAGCTGACCTGATTTAAAAGATCACCCCCTCCCAAATTCAGAGGATAACTGGTTTACAGACAGCAATAGCTTTGTGTCCAATGGAGAATGCCTGAATGCCTGGCTGGATATGTGGTAGTAAATTACAACATCATCATTGAGACCCAACCACTACCCCAGGCACATCATCACAAAATGCTGAGATCATTGCTCTCAGTTGGGCGCTGATATTGGGAGAAGGGAAGAAGCTAAATATCTATACAAATTTCAAATATGCATTTCTCGTGGCTCATACTCAAGCTGCAGTTTGGAAAGTAAGGGGACTACTAACTAGAAAATGTTCCCTCATAAAGCATGGGTCTGAAATTCTACAGCTATTGGAAGCAATACAGTTGCCAGAGGCCATGATCTATTGTAGACAGCATCAAAGGACTTAACCCCTATAGCATAAGGGAACAAAAAGGCTGATAAGCAAGCCAAAACAGCAGCTTTCAGAGTGTAGTCTCAACAAATCTTAGGACTGCTTCCTTTCTTTGATTTCCTAATAGAACCTGAATACACATCACAGGAAAAAATAGTTAACAAAGGAGCAAGGAGGTCAAAAACAAGGATTCTGATGACATATGGGAACAAAATTATATCTCCCTCAAACAGCTCAATGAAAAGTTACAAAAACCCTGCATAACTCTTACCATAAGGTGAGAGAGGCAACTCTGGCAATGGTAAACAGACCGTTTATTGGGCCTAACTTGGCTTTGGCAGTTAAGCAGGTCTTCCAAGCCTGCTCAGTGTGTGTAGTCAACAATCCAGGAAGCAAAGTACCCCATCTAATAGAATCAGTTCAGAGAAGGGGAACCTACCCAGGAGAAGACTGGCAACTGGACTTTACTCATGTGCCAGCTTGCAGAGGACACAAGTTTTTGTAAGTACTAATTGACATCTTTACTGGCTGGGTTAAAGCTTAACCTACCAGAACAGAGAATGCTAATTAAGTTATGAAGGTTCTCTTAAAGGAGATGATCCTTCAGTTTGGGTAACCCCAAAGCCTCCAGAATGATAATGGCCCATCTTAAGTCTCCCAGATGACTCAAGGGATTACTAAGGCTCTTGGAATCAAATACTATTTAAATTTAGCACAGAGACCTCAATCCTCTGGGAAAGCAGATAGGACTATTCACACTCTAAAATGGGTGTTAGCTAAGCTATGTCAGGAAACATCAGAGACTTGGGTCAGTTTACTGCCCATAGCCCTCTTAAGCATCTGTAATCCCCCAAGAGCAAAAAGCAATAGGAGCCCCTATGAAATGTTATATGAGAGGCCATTTTTTACTAATGATCTAATTATTGATCCAGAAATTGCCACTCTAATAGAATATCTAGTTAGCTTGGGACAGTTTTGGCAGAATTTGCAAGAGTTTGGAACTCAATGACTCCCCATACCGGGAAATAACAAGCAACCGAAGATTAGGCTAGGAGATAAGGCACTTGTTAAAATGTAGAAAGAGTGGTCACCTGCTCAACAACTACTACTCTAATGGAAGGGACCCTTTTCAGTGGTACTGGCTATGCCTTCCACCTCAAAGTACTAGGATTAGATAGTTGGATCCATTTTTTCCAGGGTTAAGCCTGCAATACCTGAAGCTCCAGGCCTGAAACCCAGAGCTCCTGCCAGCTGCTATGCCTGTGAATCTGCGGAAGACCTGGAGTACCTGTTTAAATGACAGTCAAAAGATAAGTAAATGCCTACCAACTCTCTTTGGTGTCTTTGTTGCATAGTTACTGTAAGCTGGATAATAATAGCTATTTTTGTATTTTTACAGCTTAATTGCCCTCTTCCGAATGGATGGAATCACTTCCTTTGTGATAATTAAGCAAAATGTTTTCATTAGTTTTTATAATAATCATTCCTGACAGTATAGGTATCCACTCCCTGAAGTTCCTGTTCAAATAACAAAATAACAGATAAGTATTTTGGCTCTATAATGATTTGCCACAGTCTACATATACTGGCAACTAATGAATGATGAGTATTTATTAAGAAGTTTTTAAATTTAACACATGGACTGTCAAATAGCACCAGTCCAGCTTTGGCAAAGAACTGTTTATACTGCCATCAATCCCAGCCTGATCTTGGGCCCTTGAAAAAATGACCTATCACCCTAACTACAAGGGGGGAACTCCCTTAAAATTAATGAACCTGGATGACTTGTATGACTTCAAAATTATGGAAATGAGAAAAGTTACAAAACAAAAAGTGAGCCTTCTTCATTACTATCAAAGCAAACTTTCTGGGGTTACATCCCCTCAAAACTCATTTGGGGCCTAATATCAATGCACACAGAATTAAAATTCCAGGTGCTGCTTTGTATTAAAACAAGCCAAAATTTTGGTTAGGCCCTGGGAACCTTGAAAAGTCCTCAACACAACTAATCCCTGGAGATTAGCCACTCACATGATCATGTAAGCTATGCAGTCGCCCAAACAACTTCATTAAGAAAACCTGTAGAGTTTTTATAAAAATGACCCCTAGTAGAGGGCACTTTAAAGCACACACAGACTAAATACTGTCAAGGTAGACCCACTGGCTGTATTCATATTTTTCCTCGGGAAGACTGCACTAATTCTGAGACATCTAGTTGCCTTTTGGTTCCCCAGTACGAAAAAAACCTCTGGGTGGTTGCTGGTGGACACTAAGCTTAACTGCCTCCACTGGAAAAGCAAGACTACTGGGGCAGCTCAGGACACTTCCCAAAAATGTTTTCAGCCTTTAACCAGGGCTACTTTAGCAGGAACCTTAACAACTAGGGAAAGCAGAAACAACAAGCTAACCCATATGTTCACCACAGAGAACAACTTTTGTCTAGAAAAACAAGGAGCCTTTTTCCTGAGTGGGACCAGTTCCTACTTATGTTTACCAGCCAATGGGACAGAAACCTGTATTCTCATTTATTTAGCCCCTGAAATAAATATAGCTCCCAATAACCAGTCTCTTATTATACCTTTACCTGCAACCATCAGACACAAATGAACCACACAAGGAATACTCCCTTTTGGTAGTGCTAGGAATAACAGCAGGTGTAGGAATGGGAGTTAGCAGGCTTGCAACTTCCCTGTCATATTAACAATGCTTGTCTAAGGATCGTTCAGACAACTTGGAAGACAATGCTCAAAGTATTAATATCATCATTTTACAAAATTAAGTAGATTTCTTGGCAGCAGTAGCTTTACAAAATAGAAGAGGAATGGATCTCCTAGCTGAAAACAAAACAAAACAAAAACAAAAACAAAAACAAAAACAAAAACAAAAAAAACAGTGGCTTATGTATTTTCCTAGAGGAAGATGCTGTTTTTATGTCAACCCACCAGGATTAGTAAGGGATGCAGCTCAAAAATTAGCTGACCAGGACTCCAAAATGCAACAATGATTGTCTGAGTCATGGGGCTTCTGGACAAGGACACTAAATTGGGCTTCATGGTTCCTTCCCTTAGCTGGTCCATTGCTAGTGAAAAAATAACTATTAGTTTTTGGACCAAGTTTTTAAAATCTTTTAACCAGATTTATTTATTCTCATCTAAAGACCATTAAGCTCCAAATGATCATGCAGCAGAGCTACCAGCCAGTTCCAGATAATTATGTCAGGCACAGCCATCCAGACGTCACCCTGTCTTCACTAAAGGGAGCAGGCAACAGTTCCATAGTCTACAAGAGTGCTATGGTCCCCAACTGGGGACGGTGCCCCAATTAGCATGAAGCAGTTACAGAAGAAACACCATTAGGACAAATACCTAATGTATGTGGGGCTTAAAACATAGATGATAGGTTGACAGGTGCAGCAAACCACCATACAACATATATACCTATGTAACAAACCTGCACATTCTGCACATGTTTCCTAGAACTTAAAGTAAAATAAAAATAAATAAATTAATTAAAAAAAAAAAAAGACCGTCAGTCTCTCTGCTTCCCATAAAGATTTACAGGGATCATGTCTCTCAGGGGAAAATGAGGCAAGAGAATAGAATCTGCAGACAGGGAGCCTAAGGCCAACCTATAGCTGACTTTTTGGAATTAAGCCGATAGGAAAACATCAGCCTCTGATTGGCCATGAACTAAGCCTCCACTTCAGCCTCTGACTGGTCATGGGCCAAGTCTTCATTTGCATAGGGTGTAACCAATTAGAGGCCTCAGAAGGGTACCCACAGGTGTTACCAATTCTTTTAGTCAATAAAACCCCAAGGGATACTATATTCAGGGCTCTTGGGCTGTTTGCTTGAGCCCACTCTCGCTCTGTGGAGTATACTTCCGCCTCAATAAACATTGCTTTTGTTTTCTGTTGCTTTGTTTATGCATTTAGTTCAATTCTTTGTTAAATGCACTAAGAATCTGGACAACACACAGTCAGGACTTCATATCTGGTAACAGTCTTAGTAAATATGATGATTAATATTAAGTGTCAACTTGATTGGATTGAAACACGCAGAATGATATCCGTTTCCTAAACAACCTTCCGCAAGTTTTTCTGGTCAAGAGTTACCTTTCTGTTAGGTTATCAAAATTACTAAAATTGTTAATATATACTCATCTAAATGATACTTGAAAGAGCAGTTATTTTAACTAAAATATAGCTAGATGAAATTAAAATGATTTTGATGGATTGATTTTTAATCAAAGTTTATTATTTTCAAAATCTTTTGCTTTTGAAGTTACTGAATTTGCTTTCAGATTACTTTCCAAGATTGGTTCTTCCTGTTTCATTTTCAGATTCATTGTTCCCCTATTACTTACCCCACCCGTTGTATATAGCAGATTACTGTTGGCAAGTTTAACATTTACAGCATTGAATTCTTACATCAACTGGACATATATTATCTTTGATCACCCTGTGATTGCTAAATGTAATATTTCTTTCTACCAGATATACAGGAGTAATCTCCATATAAATATATTTTAACCAAATAATAACTTTGGATAAATTACATTGCAAACAAGCTGATATGGTTTGGCTGTGTCCCCACCCAAGTCTCATCTTGAATTGGAATCCCCACAATCCCCATTTGTCATGGAAGAGACCCGGTGGGAGATAATTGAATAATGGGGGTGGTTTCTCCCATGCTGTTCTCCTGATAGTGAGTGAGTTCCCATGAGATCTGATGGTTTTACAAGTATCGGATTTGCCCTGCTGACACTCATTCTCTCTGGCACTGTCCTGTGAAGAGGTGCCTTCTGCCATGATTGCAAGTATCCTGAGGCCTCTCTAGCAATGCAAAACTGTGAGTCAATTAAACCTCTTTTGTTTGTAAATTACCCAGGCTCAGGTATTTCTTCATAGCAGTGTGAGAAGGCACTAATACACACAAGCCATTCCATACATCTATTAAATATCCTTTTCTCTCTTTATCAATTTGTCTCAACAAATACAGCACAATTTGGACAAAACAGGTATTCAGTAAAAATTATTACCTGGCACTTTGTATTAGTCAGTGTTCTCTAGATGGATAGAACTAATGGGATATATATATACACACACACACACCACACACACATATATATGGGAGTTTATTAAGGAGAATTGACTCTCACAGTCACAGAATCCCACAATAGGCCATGCGCAAGCTGAGCAGCAAGGAATTCAGTTCGAGTCTCAAAGCTGAAGAACTTGGAGTCTGATGTTTGAGGGCCCTTTTCTGATGTTTGAGGGATTTCTTCCAGCATAGGAGAAAGATGTAGGCTGGTAGGCTAAGCCAGTCTAGTCTTTTCATGTTATTTGGTTTTTTTTCCGCCTGCTTTACATTCTGGCTCTGCTAGCAGAGCCAGAATATAGTGCCCACCCAGGTTAAGGGTGGGTCTGCCTTTCCAAGTCCACTGACTCACATGTTAATCTCCTTTGGCAACACCCTCACAGACACACCCAGGATTAATACTTTGCATCCTTCAATCCAATCAAGTTGACACTCAGTATTAACCATCACACACTAACTTTCAAAAAGAAGCTCAGGTTAAATTTAAGCATACCCTAGCGGCGTGAACCACTCTAGTCAAACTTTCTTCCAGAGATTTACCTATTTCAGCAAATAACATATTAGGTGAGAGTATATCTATCATGTTTGACAAAATATGAATTTTCCAGTGATAGCTGTTCTGTCAACATAAAACAATGTATCCTGAAAAAAACATTTTTTAAAAATTTTCTGGAGTACTGCATGTGCATGTGTGTGTGTGGTAGTAGGTAAATGCCCAAATGACAGTTTTGAGATATTGATGGTGGGCCTATGTTTACTTGTAACTGTATTTATGTAGGTGTCTCTTCAGAAATATGTCTGAATTGGTCAATTTGTTGTACAGAGAGTGAAGGAAACATAAATGTTCACAAATATTTTCTATGACATCATCAGTAAATTTCACTGATTTCTAAATTTAATAAAATGTCACCTTGCATATTTTTGAAAATGCATTTAAAGTAACAATATAATTATATCTCTATCTCCATCTATCTATCTATCTATCTATCTATCTATCTATCTATCTATCTATCTATCTATCTGGTTAAATTCCAGAAGAATGTTCTCATTGAAAATATGATTCCTATTAATTATAAGTGTCTCAAGCATTAAACATGAGAAAAATAATGTTTATAATGTAAATAATTGAAAACAGATATTCTAATTTTGAAAAACACATTAAATGGAGATATAAATACTAGATAAAGTTGCATTTCCTAAAGTTATACTCTGTGTAACTGTGAGCCTGAAGAAATTCACCAGGATGGTTAAAACTATGCACATGTATTTGATGAATAAAAATGTTCTCAATCTAGATATTTTAGACAAAATAATTATTATGTTAAAATAGTATTTGCTTATCCTCTTTTTGAATTATTTAAAACATAAGATCATATTAGAAATAATTTTTCTAGATGAAATTTATAAAAATGTTAAAAATACTTCAGTAAGGTATTTCGTTTGTTTGTTTGTTTTTGCAGCCTGTGGAGATCTCTCATTTGCCTTCTTGGGGAAAATTATTGCCAAGTAAACATTATATTTAGTGATATAGAAGGAAAGTGAAAAATCATGTTCAGCGTTGTCAACTATTAAAAAATATTTTACATTTGTCTTCAACCTTGGTTATGTGATATTTTTCTTACTGATTTACTTAAATGGTTACTTTGAATGAGTATAAATTTGTGTATTCACAGCAAATAACTATAATATTATATTTATGTTTTTAAATACTAGGTTAACTAAGTGATAAAAGTTTTTGATCAAAATTCTCAAGTGTTAACCTCTAACACACTTACATATCCATTACCATGGTAAGGATAGAATTATATAACAACTCAGATATCAGGGTGTTACCAGACTGCATCAGCAGTTTTATAAATGTCAACTCCTGATTATTACATGTGAAAGTGCAGCAGCACATTAAAACATCGAGCTGGCCTTTGGCAATCACTGGAGTATTACGTTTTAAAGGTCAGAAGTACATGATTACTTTACCTGTGTCACTTTGTTGGGAGGAGACTAGCTGAACCACTCACTACTTGTTCAATTTCCCCTTAATACTCTAAAAGCTAAGACAAAAAAATCTGGAAATAGAAAGTAAAAATTCAGGGTAAAATGGAAAATAAGTTTTATCATAAGACTATTTTACACAAATGAATATTTGCTGTTAAAAATCAGGGATAATATAAACAATTTGTCTTTCATTAGAGTAAGTATATGATATGGCTTTCAGATCTAATATATTTATCTTAAATAACGGGCAATAAAATGACATAAATAATTATTGTATATCTTATTCTATATCTACTTATTTTCTACATATATTTTGACTTGCATTTTCTATTGTGTTGGCACAGGATTTTATGTGACCAATTTAAAGTTTATCAGCTCTTAAATTGTTTCAATTCTTCCTCAAACAAAAATTCTGAAGGTACATTTTGAGATTTCCTTAACAGCTATGAAAATATTAATTCACTAACCATAAGCATGTGATACATACATTCTTTGGGCAGTGAGCTAGTTCCATATCAGTTTTTTAAAGCTTCCTGAGAATCAATAGTATTACCTATGAATATTTCTCACTTTTCATGATGTAAGGTAGAATACAATGACTTTAATCTGACACCAATATTCAGGAACCAGAATAAGCAGACAAGCAGAGGCATATTCCCAGATACTTATATGAATTATCAAGGTTAGAGCTTTTTTTCTCTGAACTCCCTTAGGGCATACACAGTGTATAGTTTACATAATTTTTAGATATTATTTTTACAAGAACAAAGAAGTGAAAATTAAAACCAAAAATATCATCTTTTAAGATATTTTAAGAGAAATGTAGTTACTGAAGATTATTGTATCTTTAAATATATTAGAACAAAATATTTATAGATTAATTGAATAATTTATCCAATTCAGATAATGAGATATTGATGTATTCAACTTGTATCATCAGTATCTCTAAATCTTTCTATGTAGGATTCATGTATATCTTTAATATCTAAATGAAAAGACACATTAAAACTAATCTAAAAATAACCTAAGAGCTGATGGCCTAGAGAGAATGTTATCTGAAGCTACCAATGTCCTTTAAAAGTGGAAATGTTTTGAAGAGACTTGACTTTCTTTAAAAACACATTCCAGAAACAAGCATTTCCAGGGTGATAGAATAAGAGCCTCCAAAATTGACTCTACATATATGTAATAAGATTACTGGCAAATATTGTCAAAAATCACATTTTTCATAACTGTGAAAATTAACCAAAGCTTGTAAAATTTCAACAGCAATTTTTTTATTTGAAAAATGGGCAAATTCATTACTTTGACTTGGCATCAAGACTTTTATGAGAGGTCTGCCACCATGACTCAAAGACTTCCCACCAGGTCCCACCTCCAGCATTGGGGATTGCTTTTCAACATGAGATTTGGAGTGGACAAACATGTAAACAATATGAGCTGGGACAGGGAGAGAGAGAGAGGGAGAGATTTGTTAACAGTTACAAAATCACAGCTAGATAGGAGGAATGAGTTCAATTAGTCTATACAACTGTAAAAGGACTACAGTTAACAATAATATATTATATAGTTTCAAATAGCTAGAAGGACATTGAAGGTTTCTAGTACAAATAACTGATACATGCTTGAGATGATAGATATGCTAATTATCCTGATCTGCTCGCTACAGTGTATAGGTATTGAAACATTACCATGTACTTCATGAAGATGTAGAATAATTATTTTTCAATTTAAAAAATAAAATTAAATAAGAAAATAAGATGAGTTTCAGTAAGAACAGGGATATTTGTACTGTTTAAATGTGCCTTCATCCCATCTCTTTCTCTGTATCTTTGTGGTATTCTTAATAATCAGTAACGTCAAATTATGGCAACTAAGAAAACCAGCATCCTAGCACACTTGAGAGGGAAAAAAGAATTTGTGTTCCCTAAAGAACGATCCCAAGAGAATTACTACTATTTGACCTGTCTGGCAATTTCCTGAAAAAAGCCTTGTTTTATTTGAACTGACTCAGATTTCCCTCAGTGATAAAATTCCTACCATAAAAAAATTATCTAAAAAATCAGGGGAAATTGTTGACTACTGTAGTAGTATGAGGCAGTAAGATCAAGTATAGCAAACATATGATTGGCCAATACATTTTGAAAAACTGAAAAATGAGATATTCATTGGGAGCTTTGAAAAGCTCTCTGATATATTAATGGGGGCCACACACAGAAAAGAGAGAAAACCCTCATCTCTGGCTTCTGACAGTAATTCATGCTCTGTGAAAGCCGGAAGTGGAAGCTAAGGTAGAGGTGTAAACTTCCAGATCATTGAAAGAATGCCTCAATTCAAATAGAGCTCCTTAAGAAACAGTGAGAGAAATATTGGTGCAAGACTTAAAAAAAAAAATCTCTGTCCAAGCATTAGCAGGCCACTAAGCTAATAGAGAAGAGATGTTAGTGGCCACAAATGAAAAAAAAAAAAAAAAAAGAAAAATATTTTTAGAAAATTAGTCCTGGAAAACAGCACAGCAATAAAACAGCAATAATGATAAACCCTGGGAAAGAACGGGACATCTGATTCCCAGAGTTTTCATACTATATTATAAAAAGTACCCAGTTATTGCCAGGCAGTGTGGCTCATGCCTATAATCCCAGCACTTTGGGAGGCTGAGGCGAGTGGATCACCTGAGATCAGGAGTTCGAGACCAGCTTAGCCAACATGGTGAAACCCATCTGTACTAAAACTACAAAAAATATTATCTGGGCATGGTGGTGCACGCCTGTAGTTCCAGTTAATGTGTATGCTGAGGCAGGTGAATCGCTTGAACCCAGGAGGTGAAGGTTGAAGTGAGCCGAGATGGCACCATTGCCCTCCAGCCTGGGCAACAAAGCGAGACTCAGTTTCAAATAATAAGTAATAATAATAAAATAAAAATATCCAGTTATTGACAAGAGCTGTGTTTGAAAATCAGAATTAAAAATCTGGACAGGTTCTCTTAAATTTGAAACATATAAAAGACTCTTCTTTAAAAATAAGTTTAAGGAAAATGAATATAAGACTCTAACAGATTAATTTTTAAATCAATGCAAAGGAAATGGTGGGAATAGTTCTACAACACAACTCTGCTAACATCTTCAAGGTATTAATGACTTGAAAAATAAAATAAAGTAAATGTGGTAGAACTGCTCTAAAATTGGAATAAAGAGAAAGGACAACCAAATGCCAGGCAAAAAAGTGCCAACCAAATAATCTGAGTCTTCTCGACTTTTTAAATATTTTTCTTACAATTTCAAAACTTAGAAAGTTGAAAATATAAAATTGGATATCACATTTTTTAAAACCTTTAGAAAAATAAGTAACAAAATATTTTATAATATTCAATATAATGCAATAAAATTTATGTCATTTTATATAAAGTTATTTAAACCTGAAATCTTTTTTCACATAATAATAAAAGGATTATCCTTTTCATAGCTCCAGAGTAAAATGAAATCTGTTTCAATGAAAGCATGCACAGTAAGCAATTAACTCTTAATAAACAAAATATAGATATAACTGATAGAACTCAAGCCGTCAAAAATTTCAAGCTCTCAGATCACACAATCTGCAACAAAATAGTAATCTCATTATTCTTTAGAAGATGCACCATGTTACTGAACTGTACTCCCTTCTGCCAAGTCTACTCCCTAGATTCAATTTAACTGAGAATGATCAGTTAATGGGAACATTATCAGTACAGACTGCAAGCAAAAGCAGTGCAATATTTCTTCAATAAACATTTGGTTCATGTAGTTATCTTTGGCCTAGGCACTGTGAATTTATATGAATATTGGCTGAAAATATTAGAAAATCCAATTAACAATGGTTTGTAACTCAATAGTGTTCATATCATTATTAAAAAATAGACTAAAAGAGACTGGTGGTGGTTCAGGTTTTCAAAGACTTGGGCGCCTTGCATCTTTCTGTCTAGCATATAATCAAATATTAATATTTCATATGTGCTTATAAAATATGAATATGTGGTCAGATTTCTGTAAACGTGATTGTTCAATTCCTATACATTTTGCCAGTTTTCTGCTCTTTATTATGTGAAATAGAAATTACAGCATATCCTATTTTCAACAACTATTTTGAATGCATCTTATCCAAAGTTGCCTGATTTGGGAGTTTTCTTTCTAACTATAAATAAACAGCATTAAGCTTGTAAAGAGCATGCAGCTACATTTTGTACATTGTGTATTATGTGTTGTATCTACACTGAGAATATCTTAGTTAGCATATTAAAAATTTATCTCTAGTGGTTTCTTTCACTCACTATATCATACTATTTTGTATTATTTTAATTCTTGCGAGGTTTGTCTTTTTTTTCTTCTTTCCTGTGTTCAATCTGATTGATCCCCTTTACCTTTTTCATAGTTATCTTTTATAATTTTAACATGCATTTTTATATTGATGGTCTCAATTCAATCAAAATTCGTATTTTCCTGGTAAGCAGTGCAATTACAGTTACCTCAAATAGAGGTTCACTGCTGTTACAAAGATTCAACAGAACACTTTATTTAACATAACTAGAAACTTATGCTCATGTTTGAGTACTTAAAATAATGCCCTGCCATGCACAGTTATAAATTTTATGAGTTTGTCGAAAAACATGCATCAGTACCAGTAGTAACAGGAGCTTCAAGAATCTACTTCCTGATCTCTGAATCACTACTTCTGGAAGATTTTGGTCAGTTATAACAACAAATATACAAAAATAATGCACACACACTCATATACACATATACAAACACATAGACAGCATGATGAATACATGTGGAGTTTAAGTTAAGAAACTGAGGTTTCATCTAGAGGCTCCCAGTTTGGGAAGTACTTATGTAAACTTAATTCAAAATGGAGCTTCTCTGTTTACTTCCCTATTCCTTGTTCTCTTTCCATGTAGACCCGCTAGATTTCACTCTACAGCATCTGTAGGACTGAACACAAGTCCCATATATTCATATAAATGTTTGTACACACATACATACACACACACACACACACGTACCACATCATAACTAAAGATTT
Source organism: Mandrillus leucophaeus (assembly GCF_000951045.1). Taxonomy (NCBI): domain Eukaryota; kingdom Metazoa; phylum Chordata; class Mammalia; order Primates; family Cercopithecidae; genus Mandrillus; species Mandrillus leucophaeus. Next base: position 4,180,370 of record NW_012101798.1, read on the forward strand.
AATAATTTGATAACTTCTCTGAAGATTTGGAAGTCTATTTAGTTACAAAATATTTACATTGACTAATATTTTATGAGAATAAAAAGCAGATCATTGAACTAATTTCACATTTTCATAATTGCTTTCTAATTTTGCTTCCACTTTAATTTGATGGGTCACCTGAGCACCAGGGCTTAAAATGTCTTATTTTGTAGAACATAGAAGTTTAATTCCAGAATGATGTCTTCTAAGCATAGTTGAGTAATTTTATTACTCCATACAGTTTTGGAATTGAGATATTTTCAAGAAGAATACTAAAATGTTTTCAATTTTCATGTAAAGTTTTCAGCAATTTTTATTATTTCAAACTTGTGTGTATTTTT
>NW_012101798.1:4182361-4182985 GCF_000951045.1 Mandrillus leucophaeus
CATTAGACCCTTAACTCACATCATATGAAAATCAACTCAGAATGGATTAAAGACTTAAATGTAAGACCTGAAACTATAAAACTAGTAGAAGAAAACGTAGGGAAATAATGTCAGCTGCATGACATTATTCTGGGCAGTAATTTGTTGGATAAAATACCACAGCCTACAAAATTGAAGATAGACAAGTGGGATACATCAAACTAAAAAGTTTCTATACAGCAATATTAAAACAAAAACAAAAACAACAGAAATAAATGCAGCTGATAGATTGATAGATAATAAGGTTTGCAGATATGGACTGTAAAATAATTTTGATTAATATATTGAAGAGAAGAGATTACAAGATTGTGTGTGTGTGTGCGCGCGCACGTGCGTATGTGTGTTTATGACAGAGTCTCGCTCTGTTGCCCAGGCTGGAGTGCAATGGCACGATCTCGGCTCACTGCAACCTCCGCCTGCCAGGTTCAAGTGATTCTCCCTTCCTCAGCTTCCCAAGTAGCTGGGATTATATGCACCCACCACCACACCAAGTTAACTTTTTATATTTTTAGTAGAGATGGGGTTTTGCCATGTTGGCCAGGCTGGTCTCGAACTCCTGACCTCAGGCAATCTGCCCGCCTCGGC
>NW_012101798.1:4183035-4187294 GCF_000951045.1 Mandrillus leucophaeus
TCAAAATTCATATTTTCCTGGTAAGCAATGCAATTACAGTTACCTCAAATAGAGGTTCACTGCTGTTACAAAGATTCAACAGAACACTTTATTTAACATAACTAGAAACTTATGCTCATGTTTGAGTACTTAAAATAATGCCCTGCCATGCACAGTTATAAATTGTATGAGTTTGTCGAAAAACATGCATCGGTACCAGTAGTAACAGGAGCTTCAAGAATCTACTTCCTGATCTCTAAATCACTACTTCTGGAAGATTTTGGTCAGTTATAACAACAAATATACAAAAATAATGCACACACACTCATATACACATATACAAACACATAGACAGCATGATGAATACATGTGGAGTTTAAGTTAAGAAACTGAGGTTTCATCTAGAGGCTCCCAGTTTGGGAAGTACTTATGTAAACTTAATTCAAAATGGAGCTTCTCTGTTTACTTCCCTATTGCTTGTTCTCTTTCCATGTAGACCCGCTAGATTTCACTCTACAGCATCTGTAGGACTGAACACAAGTCCCATATATTCATATAAATGTTTGTACACACATACATACACACACACACACACACACACACGTACCACATCATAACTAAAGATTTAATAATTTGATAACTTCTCTGAAGATTTGGAAGTCTATTTAGTTACAAAATATTTACATTGACTAATATTTTATGAGAATAAAAAGCAGATCATTGAACTAATTTCACATTTTCATAATTGCTTTCTAATTTTGCTTCCGCTTTAATTTGATGGGTCATCTGAGCACCAGGGCTTAAAATGTCTTATATTGTAGAACATAGAAGTTTAATTCCAGAATGATGTCTTCTAAGCATAGTTGAGTAATTTTATTACTCCATACAGTTTTGGAATTGAGATATTTTCAAGAAGAATACTAAAATGTTTTCAATTTTCATGTAAAGTTTTCAGCAATTTTTATTATTTCAAACTTGTGTGTATTTTTTTATTTCTATGCAAAATTCTGTGCCCAAGTGGTATTATAAGTTTGTAGTCCTTGAAATCTTATCTGAAACTGGAAATGAATGCTCTGATAATCCCCAGAATAATCGATTATTTCACAGAAATTCTTAGGGTTGTAAATTATTATGAAAAGTCACTCTGACTTTACAGTAATCATTCTATCTAACATAGTCAACTGTATTTCCTTAGAAAATAAAAAAGAATATGTATTATTAGGTAGCTTAGTCTTTGATATAAGCAAAATAAAATATGATTTTGAGATTTTGCTTAATCATATGTTAAATTCAAGTTCAATTAGCTTGTGTTTGCAGAAAAGTCTGTTTTCATAATATTTAAGGTAGTAATTAATGAAGAAAATATATATCTTTTAGTCTTAAACATAAACTCACCCCCAAGGAAAGATGATAAAAGTTAATAGCTAAATTTAAGTTTAAATTTCTACTGTAAATATAGAAACTATCATTCATAGAATAACATGATATGTCATGACAGAAAAATATTTCACTCAATGGGTAATACAGTTCTAATTATTTTAAATTAGTGATATAACATAAGATATATCAACATTAATGTTGAATTTTATATTTAAGGATAATAGGGTAATACATAGGAATAACGAATTCTTTATTTATTATGCTGAAGTATTTTTAAATTTCACAGCGGTCTGGCTAGTTGATTGTTTTAATCAGTTTGTAAGTGCATAATTCTTAGTACATTAAAATACCTAGTTTTATTCACTAAAACTTTAAAATATTTATACATTACTAAATATCTACTTGAATGAGTCCAGAAATAATGTCATAAGTTTGCAGTCAGTTTATTTAATTTTTTAAAATATGGGATTCAGGAGATACATGTACATGCTTGCTACATTAGTATATTGTGTACTGCTGAGGCTGTCACCCAGATAGTGAGCAATGTACACAGTACGTAGCTTTTCAGTCCATGTTTTCCTCCTCTCTTACCCATTCTGGTAGTTCCCATTGTCTGTTGGTCCCATCTTTATGTCCATGTATATTTGATGTTAGCTCCCACTTACAAGTGAGAACATGGAGTATTTGGATTTCTGTTCCTGTGTTAATTTGCTTAGGATAATTGCCTCCTGCCGTATCCATGTTGCTGTAGAGGACATGATTTTCTTCTTTTTATGACTGTGTAGTATTTCATGGTGCATGTGTACCATATCTCATTTATCCAGTCCACCATTGATGGGCACCTAGACTGATTCCATGTCTTTGCTATTGTGAATAGTGCTGCGACAAACATATGTGTGCATGTATCTTTTTGGTAGAATAATTTATTTCCCTTTGGGTTCATACGTAGTTATGAGATTGCTTCAATAAAGGTCCCAAGAACACACAAAAGGAAAGGACACTCTCTTCAACAAGTAGTGTTGGGAAAACTGGATATTTCACCTGAAGAAGAAATACATTAGACCCTTAACTCACATCATATGAAAATCAACTCAGAATGGATTAAAGACTTAAATGTAAGACCTGAAACTATAAAACTAGTAGAAGAAAATGTAGGGAAATAATGTCAGCTGCATGACATTATTCTGGGCAGTAATTTGTTGGATAAAATACCACAGCCTACAAAATTGAAGATACACAAGTGGGATACATCAAACTAAAAAGTTTCTATACAGCAATATTAAAACAAAAACCAAAACAACAGAAATAAATGCAGCTGATAGACTGATAGATAATAAGGTTTGCAGATATGGACTGTAAAATAATTTTGATTAATATATTGAAGAGAAGAGATTACAAGATTGTGTGTGTGTGTGTGTGTGTGCACGCGCGCACGTGCGTGTGTGTGTTTATGACAGATTCTTGCTCTGTTGCCCAGGCTGGAGTGCAATGGCACGATCTCGGGTCACTGCAACCTCTGCCTGCCAGGATCAAGTGATTCTCCCTTCCTCAGCTTCCCAAGTAGCTGGGATTATATGCATCCACCACCACACCAAGTTAACTTTTTATATTTTTAGTAGAGATGGGGTTTTGCCATGTTGGCCAGGCTGGTCTCGAACTCCTGACCTCAGCCAATCTGCCCGCCTCGGCCTCCCAAAGTGCTGGGATTACAGGCATGAGCCACCGTGCCAGGTCAAGATTTTATATTGTATATGAGAATATTTTATATGAGAATTGAAATGTAACATATCAAAATGGAAACTATGGAACTAAAAAAAACCCCTCAATATGAATTTAACAGCAAATTAGATTCAGAGAAAAATTAAGAAAAAGTAATATAACTCATTGTCAGATTGCAGCAGGAAAAGAATAAAGAGATAAAAATACGAAAAAAAAGGAAAAGAATCAAATAAAGCAAAATCTTAAAATTACATATAGACACAATGGAAGTTGCAGAAAAATAGGGAAAAGAGTGAGAGCGAGTCAATTCCTGAAGAGATAATGACTAATGGTTTTGAAACACCTGAAGGGAGAAATCAAGATATAGATGCAAAAATTACTACAAACATCACCAAAAATAAAAACAAAGAAAGCCATACCTAAGAATATCACAGTGAGACAACTGAAAGTCAAAAAATACGTCAAGTCATCCAGAGAATGAAAGCCGTTGAAGGCTGTCTCACCAAAAAAAAGATCAAATCCAGAAGGAATATTTTAATCTTAACAGAGCTGAATGAACATAACTGCCAGCTTAGAAATCTATGCTCAGTGAAAATACAATGATGATATATAAATATGTTTTTATCTTTTAATATGAAGGTGAAATAAAGATGTCTGCTGTATAAAGTAAGTAATTTGTTGCAAATGGGCCTGCACTAAAATGAAGTTGTTAAGGCAAAAGAAAAATGATCCCAGAAAAATGACAAGACAGCAATGTAGGTAAAATTAGAAAATGTAAATATGTGGGTAAATATCAATCTCTATTTACTGTACAAATAATAGCATGATGTATGCTGGAGCTGAAATCACAGTTAGAAAATCCGTGACAGGATTAATGCAACTGGGGACAGAATAAAAGGAGATAAAAAGTTCTAAACTTCTAGCACTCTCAGGGAAGTGCTAAATTTATTAATTTGCATTAGACTGTCATACGCCAAGGCTGTTGTTAAAAGCTAACTGTCTTAGTTCATTTTGTGCTGCTATAGCAGAATACCCACAACTGGGTAATTTATATAAATAGTAATTTATTTTTACATTTCTGGAGGCTGGGAGATCCAAGCTTCCAGCAAATGTGAGGAACTTTTTGCTGTGACCTCACATAGCAGAAAGTGAAAGGGCAAGAGACAAGATGAATTCTGTGT
>NW_012101798.1:4189454-4197514 GCF_000951045.1 Mandrillus leucophaeus
AGATGTACCATATGACCCAGCCATCCCATTACTGGGTATATACCCAAAGGATTATAAATCATGCTGCTATAAAGACACATGCACACGTATGTTTATTGAGGCACTATTCACAATAGCAAAGACTTGGAATCAACCCAAATGTCCATTAGTGACAGACTGGATTAAGAAAATGTGGCACATATACACCATGGAATCCTCCCTTCTCTTAACAAGTAGATATCATCCATAGCTGTATTGTATTGTGACCTGGCTTTAGGTAGGGGCTTTAGAGCTTGGAGTTAGGAGTTTAGACAAAATTCTTTAGAGGAGTACATGTTTTCTTGCAAGAATGAAATTTCTGTGTGATCTTTAAGCATGGAGGAATCATTTATAAAAATAAGAAGAGAGGTATATTGCAGGCTCAGAGGATTCAGATAAATACATAGGTTAAAAGTGACTAGATGCATTGATACATATTTCTCTATTGCTTGTCTCAGGAGCCCACATTTCTGAATCAAGACAAGATCTTGCCCATGAAATTTACCAGATTAGAGAGTATATGCTTCAATGGTTTTCTGATACCCTAATAATTAAATATTGAGCAAAATCCTTAGCCTTTTTGCCCTCTAGCTGTACGAAGGAAGAGTTATTTTGTGTGTTTGTGTTTTAAATATGATTCTAAGGTGGGTCTCTAATTTTCACACTCCTTAATCTGGTAAGTAATCACTCTCAGATCCTCCCCTGACCTTCTCCAATGCATTAACCAGCATCAACCACTTGATTTAAAAGTACTTATGTTCACTTCCAAACTATACAGAAAAATGACAAGATACAATTATGCCAATATATTTTCATCCATCAATATTTAATTTAGCCCACCTCAGTGACAGTTTTAACAATTGCACTGCTACAACTTTCTTGGTGCTACCATAACTTCAATAGCACTACTGAGTGCTAGTGATCTTTATTGGCAGCTGATAATGATACTGCTCACAGATCTAAAAATTTTTTTAAACTCTTAGGCATTAACTGGTAATGGGTCTGAATTCCTGGGAAGCTCTGAGATAAAAATTTTATGTAGGGAGTTTTTTGAGAAGTGTTTCTCAGGACAACTGCAAGAGACTGAGAGAATCAGGATTGGTCAGAAGTAGAAATTGAACTGGGAAACAATTGCAATATAGGTATTCTTTAATCTTATGGAGAGAAATGGAGCTAAAATATATCCCCTCAGAGTTGTTCCTAATTTGAGATAATGAAGCTATGTGTTTGTATACTGCATATTAGTCAGCCACTGGATATGGGCTTCCCCTGGAGAAAGAGCACTTCATTAAATATAATATTAAAATTAAACATAAAAAGGGTGCTCAACTTTATTAGTCATAGGGTAAATGCAATTAAACTTGCAATGAGACACCAGTCCACACTACAAGAATGGCTAAAATTAAAAAGGCTGACACACCAAATGTTGTCAGGAATGTAGAGCAATTACTAAACCTTATACACTGCTGATGTGAGAGTAAATTTGAACAAACACTTTTAAAATACTTGGCAATATGCATGAAAATTGGATGAATGCATAGTGAATGACTCAACAACAGTTTAATCTACAATATAGACCCAAAAGAACTGTATTCATATATTTACCAAAATACACATAATAGGATGTGTTCAACTACATTATTTATAACACCACCAAACTTCAAAGTACCTTAAAACCGTTCATCAGTTGAATTGACAAATAGATGTTGGTATATTCACATGAATGCATATCTGACTTAGATAAATGAAAATCAATAATCTACAATGACACACAACAATATAGATGATTCTCACAAACATTATGTTGAACAAAATAAGTCAGATATAAATGCATAATGTGCAATTCCATTTATATGAAGTACAAGTAAGTTTATACTGTTAGATATACAGAAATAATGGTACAAATAAAAGATAAATGGCACTATGATACTATCTTTTTTTTAAGTTACGAGCTTGACAAAATTCCAAAGTTTCATTATTAGTCTCAAATAAGAATTTGCCCATAATGTACAAAAGTGGTTTCTCTCAATCAGCATGCATAAGTATTACCTGTAGTACTAGGTAAATATAGACTCCTGAGTTTCAACTCTGGAAATTTGGATTCAGTGCATCTGAGGTACAGGTAATATTTTGCATTTCGAACAACCTGCCAGATGTTGTTGATGCTGCCTCAGACTCAATTTCATTTCTCATAATTTATTTTACAGCCATGCACTTGTGAATGTTTGTATCAGAAAAAAATTACAAAAGCTGAAGTAATCATTCTTTTAAAAATATTTATTGTTTCAATGAGAAATGCATAGTGCGTAGTGAAAATTTCACTCATATAGATTTCCTCCAACTACTCTGTCCCTAATCCTTCCAATTCTTCATACAAAGCAAGTAATCACTGTTACTATTTTTTAATACCTCTGTTCATAGACTTTTAAAAAATGACAGCAAATATAAACATGTTTTATGTTTATACCCTTTAATAAGCAAATTTATGAATACTATAAAGAATGGTAACTTGGTTTACTTTAATCCTCATAAGTGTGATTCTAATCCCATTGGAAAAATAACCTTTTTAAAAGGATGATTATTGTAATAATTATTTAGTAATTCGTCTCTTTACTTAGATATTTAATTAGACTTAATTAGAAACATCAAAATGTTTCAAATGTTTTCAGAGTCAGCACTCTCTTTTATTCGGTTGCCAGATATTATTTGTTGATATTTAGTATCACCTACTACAAGAATATAAATACTCATGATTTATCACCCATTAGTTCTTGCTGGTAGGATTGGAATTAATCCTAATCAAGGAGAGATATCACAAAATATTGAGAAAATGGAAAAAGCCATTATTCTCTAAAGCACCTGAGTTAAGGACATAGGTTTCAGCTAATGGCCAATGAGAGATGGTACCCATAATTTTAAGGGTTCTACTAGGACCACTTTGGAATTATATGCAACTGAGAAAAGTGGAGGGCTCCATGCAAATCTTGCTTTTCCAATTCCTACAAAATCCCTACCTTAGCTTGTCAGATTTTCTAACACGGAAATGTTAAGTTGTCATTCCCCTATATTAATCCACTTGCTCTAAGTAGCTAGAGAGACATCTCTTTCTTGGCTGAACCTTGAATGATACCTGTAGATATCCAAATCCAATCTGTCTTTGTTCTATAAAAGTAGTGTTTTGTTGGTGTTTTTGTTTTCTTCCATATGGCAGATTAGAGGTGGTGTTAGCATGCTTCTCACTCTTGGAAGAATAAAATAGTGTGTAGAAATTCACACTGGGAACCTTTTCTCCAAGCAGCAACACAGGAACTTAAAAGAAAACTGAAAGAATCTACAGAACCCTTGAAAGAATAGAAGGCAGCAGACTACACTGTGAGACAGGTGAAACAATGTTAAGTCTCCAGAGAGTGAGAAGAGGAGATAGTTCCTCCAGGATACACATCCCCATTGGGGAATCTGAAAATCCAGGCCATGGGGGAAGTCATTAACCCAACCCAGAGCTGGAACTGATTTAGGGAGTGGCATGAAATACAAAAGTAGAGGCAATGGCAGGAAGTGCCTTGCAGGTATTCCCAGTCTCCAGCATGAACCAAGGGAAGCCATTCCTTATTTTATCTCACAGGGAACCGTGGTGAAGTTAGTCAACTAGCTCAAGTAGTGGTCAGAGGTGGAAAGAAGCTCCCAATTGAATTTTGCAATACATTCTCAAGTGCGGATGAATTCGTTTTGCAAGAACCCAGGGTGTGAGTGGGATGTGTGCTGCAGACATGAGCACAGGAGCTGCCCCGACCTTGTGAGTGGATGGAGAAGGATGTGGACTACAAATCACAGTTGCTATCTCCATGAGGAAAGCTTATGGCCTGGGGCAGCTCTGAGTTATTAGTTCAGACTGCTAGACTTTGGCTTGTGCTGTTAGCAAAGCACTGTGGGAATGAGACCAGCCTTGCTAACTGCATGGGAGCTGGGTGAGGCTTACTGCTGCCTGCTACTATCCACTCCCTGTGAGAATTCTCATGTGCAGTAGAGACAGTTATATTCCCCTCTGGAACGTTACCTCAGACACTGGAGAACCCCACCCCGACCCACATAGGGGCTGCTGCTTACACTGCATATGGAGAGTCAGAGCACAGACCTACCTGTGCTCTGACCTAGCCTTCACCTGTGTCTCTCCATCAGCCCTGATCACTTAAAATAAATACATAAATTTGGGGGAACATTATGGCCCTACTCATTGCCTGAGAAACCAGAATACCTCCCCTCCCCTGGGCAACACAGGGCAAGCTCAAATTCCACTTCTGCTACTGCAGCTGGTGCTGTTTTGCAAGCACCATCTCCTTGCTGGAGGTCAACTGACACAGTTCATTATAGAATCTCTAGGTAGAATGACACTGTGCCCAGAAAAGAGAAAACTGATATGTAACCTCAGGTATCACCATTGCTAGCAACATGCTGGCCAACCAGAAGTCCTGAGTCTGTCCACATGACAAGTACACTACTATTATAGCCAACATTTAAGAAAGCTAGCACACTAAGTCTATCTACAACCAAGGAATCTACCAGAGTCTATATTACTCCCCTGCCACTCCCATCAGAACTGATGCTAGTACCTGCTGCTGGGAAACTTGAGGACAGGTCACATCACCAGATCCCTTGCAGACATTCCCCAGCATCAGCTTGGAGTGTGGCAACCTCACTGAGTGGCTAAAACCAGAAAAGCAATAGCAGCCACTATAGTCTTGCTCTCAGGAACTCCTACTCCTATGGGAAAGGGGAGAGTACTATATCAAGAGAACACCCCATAGGACAAAAGCATCTGGATGGAAGGTCTTGTGTCCCAGATCTTTCTGCTGGTGGTAAGTTTCTTTTAGCAGAGACACAACTGCAGTGCTGGGTTCAGCAGGAAAAGTCTGCACCTCTACCCCATCAGTGAGGCAGCCTTGATGCTTGTGAACAGTCTTGAGAAGGAATCTTCCTTTGCCCCCTCACCCACCAATACAGACACAACTGGGGCTTCTCTCACAAGAACTCGGTGTGGGTGAGCCTATAGGCATCTTTTCTGGAACACTTCAGGGAGATTGCTTTTCCACAGGAGGAGCACCCCCTGAGTTCAGACTTGCACAGGAGGCAGACTCACAATTCCTTTCCAGTTGGAACGGCAACATTCATACAGACAAAAACAGGTGCCTATCTGATCTGAATAGCCAGAACACTGGGAGAGGAGTGAGGCTGGGAGATGGATAGCTTTCCTGCTGGCCTTGCAGAAGAGCTGAAGTAGCTTTCATCCTTCACCCTGGTAAGACCTTAGTGCATCTAATTGGGAGCTTGCCCAGCCACTTTTATCAAGGTTTGGACCTCTGCCCACCATTGGGTATTGCATCTACCCACCTGCTTTAGCTACAACAAGTTCTGACCCAGAGATACCTCCCTTCTTAGCCTAAAGCCTAAACTATCAACTCAGTAAATAAAATATTGGACAAAAATTAAATAAATAAAATGTGAATACAACAGAAGAATAGGATAAACTTCAAGAGACCTCTGTCAACCCAACCCCAGAGGATATAGTGAAATCGCCCACATACCAAGTAGGTAACTACTAAACGCAGCATCTGAGAAACCCATCATACAGATACTCTCTATAACCAAGGAACTCATATAAAGCTTTCACAGCAAAAAGCACCAAAACCAAATTAGACTATAAAAAGTATAAACATTAAAGTCACATCCTTAAAAAGGAAAAAAAAGAAATTAACAAAAATAGCCAAATAAAAAATAAATTCAAGAGCAATCAGAAGAAATAGTCTATGCAAATGAGAAGGAATCAGAAAAGTAATTCTGGTAATATGACAAAACAGGGTTCTATAACACCTTCAAAAGATCACACAAGTTCCCCAGCAATGAATCCAAACCAAGACAAAACCTTTGAAGTACCGGATAAAGAATTTAGGAGGTAGCTTATTAAGCTACTCAAGGAAAATATGAGAGAAAGGTGAAAAACAACGTTAAAAATATTTTTTAAAAACCAGTTCAAGATATAAGTGAAAAAAAAAAAATTCAGAGAGATATGAAAACAAATAAAAAAAAAACAGAACTGCTGGAAATGAAAGACATACTTAGGTAAATACGAAATTCAATGGAAAGTTTGAACAGTAGACTAGAACAAGAAGAATAAAGAATTTCAGAGCATAAGACAAGTCTTTTGAACTAACCCAATCATACAAAGATAAATAAAAAATAAAATAAACGAGCAAAATCTCCAAGAAATATGTGATTAAGTAAAATAACCAAACTCAAAAATAATCGGTGTTACTGAGGGAGAAAAGAAGGCTAAAAGTTTGGAAAACTTATTTAAGTAAATCATTGAGGAAAATTCCTTTGCCCTTGCTAGAGATTTAGATATCCTAATACAAGGAACTGAAAGAACTCCTGGAAAATTCATTGCAAAAATATTATCACCAAGGCATCTAGACATCAGGCTACCTAAAGTTAACATGAAGGAAATAATTCTAAGAGCTGTAAGACAAAAGCATCAGGTAATCTATATAAAAAAAGCTCCTATCAAACTAACAGCATACTTCTCAGAAGAAACGTTACAAGCTAGAAGAGATTGGGGCCCTATCTTTAGCCTCCTTAAACAGAATACCTGGCAGTCAAAAATTTTGTATTCACAAAGCTAACTATGTATCCTTCATGAATGAAGGAGAAATAAGTTCTATTTCAGAATAACAAATACTGAGGAAATTTGCCACTATCAAACCAGCACTACAAGAAATGCAAATAGGAGTTCTAAATCTTGAAACAAAAGGTCGATGTGCACAAAATAGAACTTCTTGAAAGCACAAGACTCATAGGACCTCTAAAACAATAACATAATGAAAAAGACAAAATATCTATGTAACAACTATTATGATATACCTCACATCTCAATATTAACATTGAATGTAAATGGCCTAAATGTTCCATTTAAGAGATACAGAATGGTGGAATTAATGAAACCACCAACCGAATATCTTCTGTCTTTAAGAAATTCACCAAAGAATTCATATAAACTTAGGTAAAGTGGTGAAAAAAGGCGCACGAATGGAAACTCCAAGCAAGTAGGAGTAGCTATTCTTACATCAGACAAAACAGACTTTAAAGCAACAACAGTAAAAAAAGAAAGAGAAGGCTATTATATAATGATAAAAGGATCAATCCAACGAGAAGATATTACAATCCTAAAATTATATGCACCAAACACTTGACCTCCTAGATTTACAGAACAATTTCTACTAGATCAAAGAAATGAAATAGAGAGCAACAAAATAATAGTCTACTGACAGCACGAAACAGGTCATCAAGACAGAAAGTCAACAAAGAAACAATGACTTAAACTATACCCTAGAACAAATGGACTTAACAGATATTTACAGAATATTTACAGAACATCTGCAGAATATGCATTTATTTCATCAGCACATGGAACAGTCTCCAAGATAGATAATATGATAGGCCACAAAACAAGTTTCAATAAATTTAAGAAAATTGAAATTATATCAAGTACCTTTCAGACAACAACTGAATAAAACTGGTTATCAATTCAAGCGAACCCCTCAAAACTACACAAATAAATAAAAATTAAATTATCTGGTGTTGAACAATTTTGGGGTTAACAATGAAATCAAGGTGGAAATGTAAAACTACTTTTAAATTAATGATAATAGTTTCACAAGTTATCAAGACCTCTGGAAAACAGAAAAGGTAATGCTAAGAGGAAAGTTCATAGTGTTAAATGTCTACATTAAGAAGTCTGAAAGAGCACAAATTGACAACTTGATGTTATACTTCAAAGAAGTGGAGAAACAATAACAAACCAAACCTAAAGCCAGCAGAAGAAAATGCAAATGAATATCAAAGAATTAAATATAATTGAAACAAAAATAATACAAAAGATAAATAAAACAAAAATCTGGTTCTTTGAAAAGATGAACAAAATTGATAGATCATTAGTGATATTAACCAAGGAAAGAAGAGAGAAGAGCCAAATAAGCTCAATTAGAAATAAA
>NW_012101798.1:4199894-4204646 GCF_000951045.1 Mandrillus leucophaeus
ATAATGAAAAAGACAAAATATCTATGTAACAACTATTATGATATACCTCACATCTCAATATTAACATTGAATGTAAATGGCCTAAATGTTCCATTTAAGAGATACAGAATGGTGGAATTAATGAAACCACCAACCGAATATCTTCTGTCTTTAAGAAATTCACCAAAGAATTCATATAAACTTAGGTAAAGTGGTGAAAAAAGGCGCACGAATGGAAACTCCAAGCAAGTAGGAGTAGCTATTCTTACATCAGACAAAACAGACTTTAAAGCAACAACAGTAAAAAAAGAAAGAGAAGGCTATTATATAATGATAAAAGGATCAATCCAACGAGAAGATATTACAATCCTAAAATTATATGCACCAAACACTTGACCTCCTAGATTTACAGAACAATTTCTACTAGATCAAAGAAATGAAATAGAGAGCAACAAAATAATAGTCTACTGACAGCACGAAACAGGTCATCAAGACAGAAAGTCAACAAAGAAACAATGACTTAAACTATACCCTAGAACAAATGGACTTAACAGATATTTACAGAATATTTACAGAACATCTGCAGAATATGCATTTATTTCATCAGCACATGGAACAGTCTCCAAGATAGATAATATGATAGGCCACAAAACAAGTTTCAATAAATTTAAGAAAATTGAAATTATATCAAGTACCTTTCAGACAACAACTGAATAAAACTGGTTATCAATTCAAGCGAACCCCTCAAAACTACACAAATAAATAAAAATTAAATTATCTGGTGTTGAACAATTTTGGGGTTAACAATGAAATCAAGGTGGAAATGTAAAACTACTTTTAAATTAATGATAATAGTTTCACAAGTTATCAAGACCTCTGGAAAACAGAAAAGGTAATGCTAAGAGGAAAGTTCATAGTGTTAAATGTCTACATTAAGAAGTCTGAAAGAGCACAAATTGACAACCTGATGTTATACTTCAAAGAAGTGGAGAAACAATAACAAACCAAACCTAAAGCCAGCAGAAGAAAATGCAAATGAATATCAAAGAATTAAATATAATTGAAACAAAAATAATACAAAAGATAAATAAAACAAAAATCTGGTTCTTTGAAAAGATGAACAAAATTGATAGATCATTAGTGATATTAACCAAGGAAAGAAGAGAGAAGAGCCAAATAAGCTCAATTAGAAATAAAACTGGAAACATTACAACCAATTCCACAGAAATACAAAAGATTATTTGAGACTACTATGAGCATCTCTGGTCACAGAATCTAGAAAAATCCATAGGAAATGGATAAATTCCTGGAAAAATACAACTCTACAAGATTAAATCAGGAAGACATAGAAACCCCAAACAGACCAGTGAAAAAGAGTAATATTGAATTAGTAATTTTAAAATGCCTACAAAACACAAGTACAGGGCCAGATGGATATACAGCTGAAATCTACCAGACCTTCAAAGAAGAATTGGTAGCAATTCTACTGAAACTATTCCAAAATATAAACAAGGAATCCTCTCTGAATTATCCTGTGAAACCAATATTAGCTTAACACCAAAACCAGGAAAAGACATAATAGAAAAAGGAAACTACAGACCAATAACCTTGACGAACATAGATTCAAAAATCTTCAATAAAATACTACCTAACCAAATCCAATAGCATATCAAAAGGATAATGCATCATTATCAAGTGGGTTTCATCCCAGGGATGTTGGGATGATTTAACATACACAGGTCAGTAAATGTGATACATCACATAAACCATAATTTTAAAAAAATATATGATTATCTCAATTAGGTGCAGAAAAAAACATTTGATTAAATCCAGAATCCCTTTATGATGAAAACCCTCAACAAACTAGACATAGAAGGGATTTACTTCAAAATAATAAAAACCATATATGACAAACACACAGCCATCATACTGATTGGAGAAAACTTGAAAGCATTCCCCATGATAACTGGAACAAGACAAGGATGTCTACATTCACCACATTTATTCAACATAGTACTGGAAGTCCTAGACAGAGCAATCATTCAAGAGCAAAAAATAAAGGGCATTCAAATTGGAAAAGAGGAAGTCAAACTACTGCTGTTCACTGATGATACAATTGTATACCTGGAAAACCCTAAAGACTCATCCAAAGAGCTTCTAGATCTGATAAATTAATTCAGTAAAGTCCCAGTTTACAAAATGAATGTACAGAAATCAGTAGCACTGCTATACGTCAACAACAACTAAGCTGAGAATCAAATCAAGAACTCAATCCCCTTTACAATAGCTGCAAAAAAAAAAAAAAAAAAACTAAATTACCTAGAAATATGCTTAACCAAGGAGGTAAAAGATCTCTGCAAGGAAAACTACACATTTATTTCTATTTGTTTGTGTCATCTATTATTACTATGAAAGTAATCATAGTACTTTCATAGTAAGAAATAATCTGTGTTTTCAAATGGAAAAAAATAAATAGTCCTGTAGACCAATGGAACAGAATAGAGATCCCAGAAATAAAGCCAAATACTTACAGCCAACTGATCTTCAACAAAGCACACAAAAACACACACTAGGGAAAAGACAACCTATTCAATAAATGCTGCTAGGAAAACTGGCAAGCCACATGTACAAGAATGAAACTGGATCCCTATCTCTCACTTTGTACAAAAATCACCTCAGATAGATCAAATAATTATTAAGAACCCAAAAGCAAATGCAAATGCAACAAAAACAAAATAAATAAAGGGGACCTAATTAAACTAAAATGCTTCTGCACAGCAAAAGAAATAATCAGCAGAGTAAACAGACAACCTATAGAATGGTAGAAAATATTTACAAACTGTGCCTATGATGAAGGAGTAGTATCTAGAATCTATAAGGAATTCAATCAAATCAGCAAGAAAATATAAATAGTGCAATCAAAAGTGAATAAAAGGCATGAATAGACATGTCTCAAAAGAAGATATACAAATGGCCAACAAACATGACAAATGCTCAACATCATTAGTCATCAAGAAAATATAAATAAAAACCACAATGGGTTACCACCTTACTCGTGCAAGAATGGCCAAAATTCAAAAGTCAAAAAACAATAGATGTTGGTGTGGATGTGGTGAAAGGGAACACTGCCAGTGGGAATGTAAATTCATGCAATCTCTATGCAAAACAGTATGAACATTCCTTAAAAAAATTTAAAGATTTAAAGTAGATCTACCATTCAATCCAGCAATCCCACAACAGGGTATCCCATGACAGGGTATCTACCCAAAGGAAAAGAAGTCATTATGTCAAAAAGGCACAAATGCATGCATGTTTACAGCAGCACAATTCATAATTGCAAAGATTTGGAACCAACCTAAGTGCCCACCGACCAATGAGTGGATAAAGAAAATATGGTATATATACACCATGGAATACAACTCAGCCATAAAAAAAGAACAAAATAGTGTCTTTTGAAGCCACTAGGATGGAGCTGGAGGCCATTATTCTAAGTGAAGTAACTCAGGAATGGAAAACTAAACATCGTATGGTCTCACTTATAAGTGGGAGCTAAGCTGTGAGGACTCAAAGATATATGAAGGGATATAATGGACATTGGAAAATTGGGTGGAGAGAGTTGGGAGGTGGGATGAGGAATAAAAGACTACATATTGGGTGCAGTGCACACTGCTCAGATGATGGGTACACTGAAATCTCAGAATTCACCCCTGTATAATTCATTCATGTAACCACAAACTACTTGTACTCCAAAGGCTATTGAAATTTGAAAAAGAGAGAGTCATTGATCTGCGACTAGAAGAATCTCAGACCAAGAATTGAATCAAGTCCTGTCTCTGTCTCCAGGAATATAAGACATTTAGGCCTCACCAGCATTTAGTTTTAGTTTCTTTTTCTGCAAAAGGGGGACACCCTTAGACACTCATTAGACTGTACACATCTCAAATGTAGAAACTCTGTTACTCATCTCTTTATCTCTAGTATTAATGCAGTGTCCACTGGAGTATGCATCAATAACTGCTTCTTTAATGAATGAGGATTAGACAATGATAATTAAAGTTATTTTTAAATTGTAAAAACAAAAACAGTAGTGGGAAGTTCAAATTTTCATCAAAGTTCTCCATCATTTGTCTCACTGTATTATATTCCTCTTATATAGCATCATGTGTGTGTGCATGTTTTTTTTTTTTTTTTTTTTTTGTGCGTGTATGTGAAATGGGTTTAAATGTTGAAATCAATTTCACATTGTAATGCAAGAAGAAGAAGTCATTTCAGAATAATTCACAAAAGCTAAAGGAGTTTTTTTCCCTCTGTTCTTACTACTCATGTAGATTAAAGGTGAGAGCACTTTGCACTGTGTATTGTTAAGCTCTGGACTTGTCACATTCATTCAAATAAGAATACTAATGGATTTCACTGAAGAATAGAACTTTTAAAAAGAGTTTATTTTAACCAGACAGTCTATCTTTTTTAATAAATTGCACAATAGTCTTTTTGCCTGTGATAGCAGTAAGCTTTTCTAGAGAAAAGATATAAGCATAATAGTGCCCAGAGAAATAATAAATTATCCTCAAATAAAGGATATTAATTATGCTAAACTCACATCTCTCTAGAGAAATAAGATAAACATGGATTAATTTATTTATAAAGGAATGAATATTAATTTCTAAAAATATTAAGTTGTTATATATATTTACCACTAATAAATCTTATGCCTCAGAGTCTTATTGAGAGTGACAGGAGACAGCCGAATGGCTAAGCAGACAGGGGTGGGTC
>NW_012101798.1:4206671-4211553 GCF_000951045.1 Mandrillus leucophaeus
TGGCGCAATCTCGGCTCACTGCAACCTCCGCCTCCTGGGTTCAAGCGATTCTCCTGCTTCAGCCTCCTGAGTAGCTGGGACTACAGGCGTGCATTACCATAACCAGCTAATTTTTATATTTTAGTAGAGACAGGGTTTTACCATGTTGGCCAGGATGGCCTCGATCTCCTGACTTCATGATCCGCACGCCTCAACCTCCCAAAGTGCTGGGATTACAGGTGTAAGCCACGGACCTGGCCTATTTCTTTGTTGCTCCTTGTTTCTTACTGTCTTTCTTTTTATCCCCACTCCATATACCCACACGGTCCCCCTCTCTTCATCTCTCATATATTGTCTTAAACCTGAATTAAGTTCATATCTGTAAGAGTTTTAGTTTTAAATCTAAGCCCCCAAATATTTCTTGGCTTTCCTAAGCATTGCACAACCACTAAAATGCTCTCTTAACCTAAAGAAATCTACTTAGGATCTTTTTCTTTAAACATTAGGGCATTTCAATTTCTAGCCTTTTATTGATTCTATCCCTGAATGCATGCAACCATTCACTTACAAGAGAAAATTCATAAGCTATGTGGAAATTTTATTTTCTTTTTCCTTGTTAATGTAGGACTGGCCCTAGGCATGGTGATTTTGGGTACTAAATTATCTTTCAAGGGCCTTAAAATGCTAACATAAGAAATGTCTTCACCATTTTTTATTTCATTCTAGAGCTCATAATTCTTATCATGACTGTTATTTCTCCTGAAAACACTCTGTAGAATACAAAATTTTCCCTGTGAGAGCTCATACCTAAACCACGATCACCGTTTTCAAACTAAGGTACTCCAAGACTCACCCAGGAAGGAGTTATGAAGGGGATGCTGCACCACTTTAAAATACATTTGTTGTGTTTACACACAATTCTTTAACTCATTACTATGAGAACTATTGAGATGGTAAAACGAGTTCAGCACACATTTATGAAACAGTATTTATCGATGCTGATGAAGAATGTTGCAATGAGATTGATAGGTTAGATACAGAACAAGCTAATGTAAGCCATAAACATTGCAATTATTTTTTTCTGTTGAACAGAAAACCCTACAAGTTAACATCTAATGTCATAGAGAACTGGGTCTTAATAAATGGCAAATAACAGGTAAAACAGAAGTTTATCACTAAGAGGATAAAAATCTCCTGGGTAAGACAATTACACAATGCTACTGAACTTGCAGAAGACATACACCATCCTGTTGCCAGATATCTAAGTTTTTAACAATTTTTTCTTAATCTCTATCTCCTTCCCAGATTCTGAAACAATCAAATAGATGCACAAATATGAAACAATTAAACTAACCTGATTAGCTGAAGCCAGTAATAACTCCTATACTCCCCTCTACCCAAATAAAAGCTAAACACTTAAACCTACTCAGCCATAAACAGAACTTGATAGTTGCAGGCTTTGCCCCTAAAGCTAGGGTGTGATGTGGTGGTGTTAACATGGAGAAGTTTGAGATAAAGGTGTCTATCCCATAGAAGGGGACAGTATGGGTGGGCAGTATCATTAACTCATCTTCTCCAGCTAGTGGAGAGTAAGATTTTCCAGTCTCAATTTTTTCATCCACTAGGATCATCAGATAGAGAATGGAAAGATTGGGGAAACATTCTAAGAGCAGATATATTCACTTATTATGGGCAAAATCACAATAAAACATATGCATTGGGGTTATCTTTTGTACTGGAAAAAAATCTGCCAGATGATATCTAACTTTGTGGAGACTAGGCCCTAATAAATAGTAAATAGCAAGTAAAACGGAGGTAATTCCCTCAGAGAATTAAAATTTCTTTGACCTCTTTTACAAGCCACATATTCTTTTCTTGATGTTCACAGGCCTTCCTTCTTAAGGTTTCCTCCCACCAAGCTGAAAACAATCTATTTTACCCCTACAGGATAGATCCTAAGCTTCCTGCTACATTATGATCTGATCTCACTTCCCTAAGACTTGGGTCAAAAGTCAGATTCAGTCTTCTTCATTCTGTTTTCCTCTTCTTTGTTCTGCCATAACTTCATCTCTCTGTGCACTTTTTGTAATGGATAAATAAAGTCAACTTTTTGGGAGAAGTCCAGAAACATGAGAAAGGTAAACCCATTACTTCAAATCCTTATTAAATCCAAGTATCAGCTTGAATATCTTGAAAGGTAAATAGTGTACACAACAAAATTAAAATTTAAAAAAAATAAAACCTAGAGGGCAGTAGATCATGGTGGACTAGAAGTAAGACAAGATTGCAGCTCCAACTCGGAAGGACAGAGGAGTGTGTGGAGGCTTGCATTGTGCATTTTTGCTCCAGAACAACTGGAATAAATCCTATAGAAAATGACTTCAGGAAAGCTGAAAAGACCCATAGACCCCTGAAGGAAGCAGATTGCTCCTGCAGGACCCAGGAGACACCCCCAAATACTGTGAGTGCCCAAACTGTGGAAGTGGGAAAGGGAGATTATCCGCCCCCACTGTGAACACACACCCCCACTGGGGAAACTGAAGGCCTAGATTACAGGAGATTTCGATCTTACCTGGAGCTGAGTCGAGTTAGAGAGCCAAGCAAAATACAAGGGAAGAGGAAGCAGTGGGAAAAGCCCTGGGAGCTCACTGGGTCCCCTAGTAAGCCATTTTTGCCTGGCCTTACAAAGGTCCTTTGGGAGGGTGACCAGAGGTGCTTGGAAAAGGCCACAGGTAGAAGGAAGTCTCCAGCTGAACTTTGTAGCAATTTGAACTGACCCAGAAGCCTCCTGACCAGAACTCAGAAGAAGGGGTGTGCAGATTACACAGTCGGGGAAAGAAGAAAAGCTGTATTTGCTTTTACAGCTTGGAGGAGGGTAGCCTGGGGCAAGTTCTCAGCCCTGCTTGTCCACAGACAGGAAATAGACTCAGTGTTGTTGGGGTGAGCATGGTGAGAGTAAGACCAGCCCTTCCAATTGCATGGGAGCTGTGTGAGGCTTATAACTGCTGACTTTTCCCCACTTGCCTGATAACCTGAATGGCACAGTAAACAAACAAAGTCATAATCCTCATAGGAACATAACTCTGTTGACCTGGGAACCTCACCTCCATCCCCTACAACAGCCACAGTAAGACCCGCCCAAAGAGAATCTGAGCTCAGACACACCTATCCATGGCCCCACCACATGGTCCTTCCTTACCCACGCTGTTAACTGAAGACAAAGGGCATATACTCTTGGGAGCTCTAGGGCCCTGCCTACCACCTGTTTCTCCCCATGCTACCACAGCTGATGCTCTCTGGAAAGTGCCACATCCTGGCAAGAAGCCAACCAGCACAAAAGTAGAGCATTAAACCATCAAAGCTAAGAGCACTCACAGCCCTCTGCCACGTCCACTGGAACAGGTGCTGGTACCCCTGGCTGAGAGACCACAGATGGTTCACATCACAAGACTCTGAAGACAACCCCCAGGACTAGCTAGCCCAGAGCCTGGTAGACTTGCTGAATGGCTAGATCCAGAACAGAGATAACAATCACAACAGCTCAGCTCTCAGGAAGCCACATCCAAAAATCACACTACCTCCCCAGCAATAGGCCCAAGCCAAGAAGAAATTTCTGATTTACCTGAAAAAGAATGTAGGAGTGTAGTTATTAAGCTAATCAGGGAGGCACCAGAGAAAGGCAAAGCCCAATGTAAGGAAATCCAAAAATGACATAAGAAGTGAAGGGAGAAATATTCAAGGAAATTGATAGCATAAATAAAAAACAATCAAAACTCCAGGAAACATTGGACAAACTTATAGATATGCAAAATGCACTGGAAAGTCTTGGCAATAGAATTGAGTAAATAGGATAAATAAATTCAGAGCTTGAAGATGAGGTATTTGAATTAACCCAATCCAATAAAGACAAAGAAAAATCTAGAAGATATGAATAAAGCCTCCAAGAATTCTGGGATTATGTTAAATGACTTAATTTAAGAATAGTCAGTGTTCCAGAGGAAGAAGAGAAATCCAAACATCTCAAAGTTTGGAAAATGTACTTGGGAGAATAATTGAGAAAAACTTTCTTGGCCTTTTTAGAGACCTAGACATCCAAATATAAGACGCACAAAAAACACCTGGGAAATTCATTGCAAAAAGATCATTGCTTAGGCACATTGTCATCAGGTTATCTAAAGTTCAGAGGAAGGAAAAAATCTTAAGAGCTGTGAGACAAAAGCACCAGGTAACCTATAAGGGAAAACCTATCTGATTACCAGAAGATTTCTCAGCAGAAATCCTACACGCTAGAAGGGATTGGGGTCCTATCTTCAGCCTCCTTAAACAAGACATTTTTCATCCAAGAATTTTGTATCCAGCAAAACTAAGCTTCATATATGAATGAAAGTTACAGTATTTCAGACAAACAAATGCTGAGAGAATTCGCCATTACCAACTCAACACTATAAGAACTGCTAAAAGGAGTTCTTAATCTTGAAACAAATTCTGGAAACACATCCAAAAAGAACCTTTTTAAAGCATAAATCTCACAGGACCTATAAAACAAAAATACAATTGAAAAAACAAAAACAAAAAACAAAATCAAGATATACAGGTAACAAATAGCATGATGAATGGAATGGTACCTCACATCTCAATACTAACATTGAATATAAATGGCCTAAATGCTCCAGTTAAAAGATACAGTATTGCAGAATGGCTAAGAATTCACCAACCACCTATCTGCTGCCTTCAAGAGACTCACCTAACACGTAAAGACTCGCACAAACTTAGTGTAAAGGGGTTGAAAAAAGACATTTCATGCAAATGAACACCAAAAGTGAGCAGGGCTAGCTATTCTTGTATCAGACAAAACAATCTTTAAAACAACAGCAGTTAAAAAGCAAAGATAGGCATTATACAA
>NW_012101798.1:4211733-4213846 GCF_000951045.1 Mandrillus leucophaeus
AGACAGAAAGTCAAGAAAGAAATAACGGATTTAATCTGTACCTTGGAATAAATGGACTTAACAGATATATATAGAACATTCCATCCAACAACCACAGACTATACATTCTATTCAACAGTGCATGGAACTTTCTCCAGGATAGGCCATATAATAGGCCACAAAACAAGCTTCAAAAAATTTAAGAAAATTGAAATTGTATCAAGCACTCTCTCAGACCACAGTGGAATAAAACTGGAAAACAACTCCAAAAGAAACCTCCAAAACCATGCAAATACATGGACGTTAAATAACCTGCTTCTGAATGATCATTGAGTCAAAAATAAAATCAAAATGGAAATTAAAAAAATTTTTGAAGTGAATGACAATAGTGACGCAACCAATCAAAACCTCTGGGATACAGAAAAGATGGTGCTAAGAAAAATGTTCATAGCCCTGAACACCTTAATCAAAAAGTCTGAAACAGCACAAATGGACTATCTAAGGTCACAACTCAAAGAATTAGATGAACAAGAATAAGCCAAACCCAAACCCAGCAGAAGAAAGATAAAAGCAGAACTAAATGAAGTGGAAACGAACAAAAAAATACAAAAGATAAATGAAACAAAAAGCTGGTTTTTGAAAAGATAAATAAAACTCATAGACCATTAGCAAGAATAACCAAGAAAGGAAGAGATAATATTCAAATAAGCTCAATAAGAAAAGTAACAGGAGATATTACAACAGATACCACAGAAATACGAAAATATTCAAGGCTACTGTGAACACCCTTACATACATAAAGTAGAAAACCTAGAGGAGATGGATAAATTCCTGGAGAGATACAATGTTCCTAGCTTAAATCAGGAAGAATTAGATAACCTGAACAGACCAATAACAAGCAGTGAGATTGAAATAGTAATTAAAAAATTACCAACAAAAAAGTGCAGTACCAGTTGGATTCACAGAGGAATTCTACCAGACATTCAAAGAAGAATTGGTACCAATCCTATTGACACTATTCCACAAGATAGAGAAATAGGGAACCCTCCCTAAATCATTCTATGAAGCCAGTATCACCCTAATACCAAAACTAGGAAAGGGCATAACCAAAAGAGAAGTCTACAGAACAATATCCCTAATGAACATAGATGTTAAAATTCTTAACAAAGTACTAGCTAACCAAATCTAACAACATATCGAAAAGGTAATTCAACATGATCAAGTCAGCTTCATACGAGGGATGCAGAGGTAGTTTAACATATACAAGTCAATACATGTGACAAACCACATAAACATAATTAAAAACAAAAATCACATGATTATCTCAATAGATGCAGAAAAAGCATTCAACAAAATTCAGCACCGTTTTATGATTAAAACTCTCAGCAAAATCGGCATACAAGGGACACATCTCAACACAACAAAAGCCATCCATGACAAACCCACAGCCAACATAATACTAAATGGAGAAAGTTGAAAGCATTCCCCCTGAGAATTGGAGCAAGACAACGATTCTCACTCTCACTACTCCTCTTCAACATATTACTGGAAGTCCTAGCCAGAGGAATCAGAAAGAGAAATAAATAAAGGCCATCCAAATTGGTAAAGAGGAAGTCAAATTGTCACTGTTTGCTGACAATATGATCATTTACTTAGAAAACCCTAAAGGCTGCTCCAGAAAGCTCCTAGAACTGATAAAAAAAAATTCAGCAAAGTTACTGGATACAACATTAATGTACACAAATTAGTAGCTCTTCCATACACCAGCAGTGACCAAGTTGAGAATCAAATTACAAACTCAACCCCTTTTTCAATAGCTGCAAATAAAATCAAATATTTAGGAATACACTCAACCAAAGAGGTGAAAGACCTCTACAAGCAGAACTACAAAACACTGCTGAAAGGAATCATGGATGACACAAGCAAATGGAAAAACATCCCATGCTCATTGATGGGTAGAATCAATATTGTGAATACAACCATATTGTCAAAAGTATTCTACAAATTCACTGCAATTCCCATAAAACACCACCATCATTCTTCACAGAATTAGAAAAGCACAATCCTAAAGTTCATATGGAATCAAAAAAGAGTTGGCATACCCAAAGAAAGACTAAGCAAAAAACACAAACAA
>NW_012101798.1:4215556-4217768 GCF_000951045.1 Mandrillus leucophaeus
AAAATATTCAAGGCTACTGTGAACACCCTTACATACATAAAGTAGAAAACCTAGAGGAGATGGATAAATTCCTGGAGAGATACAATGTTCCTAGCTTAAATCAGGAAGAATTAGATAACCTGAACAGACTAATAACAAGCAGTGAGATTGAAATAGTAATTAAAAAATTACCAACAAAAAAGTGCAGTACCAGTTGGATTCACAGCGGAATTCTACCAGACATTCAAAGAAGAATTGGTACCAATCCTATTGACACTATTCTACAAGATAGAGAAATAGGGAACCCTCCCTAAATCATTCTATGAAGCCAGTATCACCCTAATACCAAAACCAGGAAAGGGCATAACCAAAAGAGAAGTCTACAGAACAATATCCCTAATGAACATAGATGTTAAAATTCTTAACAAAGTACTAGCTAACCAAATCTAACAACATATCGAAAAGGTAATTCAACATGATCAAGTCAGCTTCATACGAGGGATGCAGAGGTAGTTTAACATATACAAGTCAATACATGTGACAAACCACATAAACATAATTAAAAACAAAAATCACATGATTATCTCAATAGATGCAGAAAAAGCATTCAACAAAATTCAGCACCGTTTTATGATTAAAACTCTCAGCAAAATCGGCATACAAGGGACACATCTCAACACAACAAAAGCCATCCATGACAAACCCACAGCCAACATAATACTAAATGGAGAAAGTTGAAAGCATTCCCCCTGAGAATTGGAGCAAGACAACGATTCTCACTCTCACTACTCCTCTTCAACATATTACTGGAAGTCCTAGCCAGAGGAATCAGAAAGAGAAATAAATAAAGGCCATCCAAATTGGTAAAGAGGAAGTCAAATTGTCACTGTTTGCTGACAATATGATCATTTACTTAGAAAACCCTAAAGGCTGCTCCAGAAAGCTCCTAGAACTGATAAAAAAAAATTCAGCAAAGTTACTGGATACAACATTAATGTACACAAATTAGTAGCTCTTCCATACACCAGCAGTGACCAAGTTGAGAATCAAATTACAAACTCAACCCCTTTTTCAATAGCTGAAAATAAAATCAAATATTTAGGAATACACTCAACCAAAGAGGTGAAAGACCTCTACAAGCAGAACTACAAAACACTGCTGAAAGGAATCATGGATGACACAAGCAAATGGAAAAACATCCCATGCTCATTGATGGGTAGAATCAATATTGTGAATACAACCATATTGTCAAAAGTATTCTACAAATTCACTGCAATTCCCATAAAACACCACCATCATTCTTCACAGAATTAGAAAAGCACAATCCTAAAGTTCATATGGAATCAAAAAAGAGTTGGCATACCCAAAGAAAGACTAAGCAAAAAACACAAACAAAAACAACAACAACAAAAACAAATCTGGAGGCATAACATCACCTGATTTTGAACTATACTATAAGGTCATAATCACCCATACAGCATGGTATTGGTATAAAAACAGGTATATAGACCAATGGTACAGAACAGAGAACACAGAAATAAACCCATATACAGCCAACTGAACTTTAACAAAGCAATTAAAAATATAAAGTGGAGAAAGAACACACTTTTCAATAGATGGTATCAGGATAATAGGCTAGCCACAGGTAAGAGAATGAAACCATCCTCATCTTTCACCTTATACAAAAATCAACTCAACATAGATTAAGAACTGAAATCTAAGACCTGAAAATATAAAAATTATAGAAGATAATATTGGAAAAACCCTTCTAGACATTGGTTTAGGCAAGAATTTCATGACCAAGAAAATGGAAATGGAATAAAAACAAAGATAAATTGCTGGGACTTAATTAAACTAAAGAGATTTGCACAGCAAAAGGAACAGTCAGCAGAATAAACCAACAAGCCACATAGTGGGGAAAAGAGTTTTACAATCACTGCATCTGACAAAGGACTAATATCCAGAATCTACAATGAACTCAAACAAACCAACAAGAAAAAAACAATCCCATCCAAATATGAGCTCAGGAAGTGAAAAGACAATGCTCAAAAGAAGACATACAAATGACCAAAGAACAATGAAAAAATGTGAAACTACTTTACTCCTGCAGAATGGCCATAAAAAAAATCAGAAAATAGCAGATGTTGGTGTGGATGCAGTGAATGGGGAACATTTCTACATTGCTGGCAAGAATGTAAACTAGTACAACTACTATGGAAAACTGTGGAGATTC
>NW_012101798.1:4218688-4227616 GCF_000951045.1 Mandrillus leucophaeus
ACTCATAACTGGGAGCTAAGGTATGGGGATGCAAAGGCATAAGGATGACACAATGGACTCTGGGAAGTCAGAGGAAAGGGATGGAGAGGAGGTGAGGGATAAAAGACTACTAATAGGGTGCAGTGTATACTGCTTGGGTGATGGATGCACCAAAATCTCACAAATCACCACTAAATAACTTACTCATGTAACCAAATACCACTTGTTCCCCAATAACTTAGGGAAATAAATTTTAAAAAACCTAATTGACAAAATGTCCTGTGATGATAAAGTTTTGAATTTAAGAACATCTGTTAGAGTAATTTGTATAAACTGGCAAGAACTGGAAAGGGTCTGAGATTTTAATGTATCTGCAAGCTAACAAGTTAGTCTGCCGCAGTTTCACAGAAGCTGAAAGAAGACACAAAACTTCTGGGTAAGAGAAGATTATTTTATTACTCACAGCAATAATGCTAGCCAGAATGGCCTCATGCTGGTTCTTCCAGCTACTATTCCCATGAGGTGATAGAAACAGGGTCAGGTGACACCTTAACATGCAGTGAGTTTTATTATAGGAGGGCAACTGTTGAGCATAGAAAACTGAAAAAAATAATTATAATAGGCATTCATCATTCCATTCAGCATACCCATTGCTGCAGAGTTCCATCTAGAGCTATATCTCTGTCTTTCAGGTCTACAAACATACCTGTCATTTCAATTTCTTTCAGAGGATGACACTGTCTCCTTCAAGAGTATTTGCAATGCAAACACCTTTTCTTACAAAGTTGTGCAAAAATAGAAGAGACTCATGCGGATTGCACTTGTAATAAAATCCACCCCTCAATCCTACACCAACCAGGTGTTTTACTGCATTTTCCCAAGAGTGTACAAAGTCATCTGTATTCTGATAAACGTGACTAATAAAGGATGGGAGGACATCTCTTCAATTCGGCCAAGGCCAATCTCGCATTATTGACATCAACATTGCTTTCAAGAGAACAGAACCCACCAGCTGAAAAAAAAATTAAAAACATCAGAGTCTACCTTAGAAAGCCATGCAGCTTTCTCCATAAATTGTTATCCTGACCTTACCTCTGGATCCAAAGCATTAATCTAGGTAGAGCTAAATTTTTAAGTGATTGTGAAGACTCTGTCTTGTCCACAAGGGGAAAGTATAGGGGAGTATGGTATCTGTAATAATCTTGGTTAATAAGTTGAAGTGTACTTGAATGTCTTTCAGGGCAGAGGTGATGTTATTAATGACTTTATTTGAAGTCAAGAACCATTTTTTTTTTACCACTTTCTTATTGGATGACTCCCTTCATAGGGATAACTGTCTATAGGTTGTATATAAGTAAGTTACTTTTCCTTCCAGAAAGTTCATCTAAGTAAGGGTAGCCTTGATTTGAAGAGATCACCATAGTCATCTTAGTGCTACATAATCTACTAGAGGTGTTTCCTTAAACACTCGTGGTTCTCTTATAATCACTCCAGGAGTTCAATTCATATAGTTGAGAGAGAATCAGCCTAATACATAATTTCCACAAAATAAGTATAGTACAGTTTGCAAACTGTGCGAACATAGTATTTTTTTTTTATTATTGTTGGGGCCTCCCAAGTAGGACTTGCATCAATCTGTGGTACAGATTGAAAGTGTCCTTCATGCACTGGGGAATTCTTCTACATGCTAAAATTTCCATGGATTCTTGGGAAAGAAAACAAAACAGCATTATCCCTACTGTCTTCATCTATTCCAGGTGTCTGGGGTATTACTTTTCCTTCACCATTACAAATCAGAACTTCCTATTCTGGTAGCTATGATTTCACCATTTTTCCAATAATTCCCTTCTTGCATAGAAATATTTTATTCAGAACAGTCACATGTTTTAGTGAGAGGAACATTTTTATAAAATTTGCATTAAAGCCTTATGTCTCAAACCTTGGTCTATGTAAGCATATGTGCCACTGTAGGGTAGCTTACTAAACAGTATAATCTACCAAGAGGCCACTATTCTTAAATTATTTCAACAGGGGGCCAAGGTAGCTAACAAAAAAGAATTATGTTTAAATCTAGCTCCTTTTTGACACACTGTCATGCAGAATGTATACCAATCAATTGACCCTGAGTTGCTGATAGGAGAAAAAAAAAAAAAAAACATTATCATGTTAAGATAGGTTAAGACAGAGTAGAGTCCCAAATTTTCAACATAGGTCTATATAACACTACATCCCTTTCATCTTGATTATTATCTAAGAATCGTTCAAGAGGAGGTAATATCTTTCTTGAGGCAACGGCATATAGTGACCAAATTGCCTTACTAGTGTGTGCAGACCAGGAGAAGGTGAAGGAGGTAAAGCAAGAAATCTTTCTGAGTCAATTTTGGAGGAGGTCATTCTAATACTCAATGATACCAGAAGCCTGTGGATGATAAAAGCACGGAAGAGCTATCAAACACCTTGACTTTCAACCTAATGCTAGCTGGTATTTGTTATTAAACTCACACTATTATCAGAGTGAAGATGCTATGGGAAACTGAAAACTGCAAGTTAGTTTCAAGAAGTGTAAGTATGTAGCCAGAATCAGCAGATTCTATTATAATAGCAACATAATAACCTGAACAAATATCAACAGCCATTAAAACACCATTGATAACCCCAATACTGGTTTAAAGATCAAATGTAGTCAATCTGTCAGAATAATGTAGGGTCCATGCCCAGTATGGACCCTACATTATTTCACATGAGCCATAAATGCTGTACACAGTGGTAGTCTCTGTATCAAAAATGTTTGTTAATTCTGTGTACAGTCTATGATGGATTCATTGTCAAATATTGCATAAAGGTGAGTCCACGGAGAAATATTTGCAATTTTGGGTGTACAAGCTTAACCAGTAACTTGATTCCAAATAGTCTGATAAGAGAATAGGTCTGTACCAGGCGCCTACATGGTTGACCCAAATGATCAGATCAACAACTGTGATTTATGTTCAGTGTAAGGTTCCAAACAAGAGTTCCTTTGATATTCTTAGCTGTAATTTTTCAAGTGTCAGACTAGACCATAGATAAAAACCCAAGAATCAGTAAAATTATAACAAGATTCATCAAGGGGTATTAGCCAGAACAATGATAATCACTTGGGTTCTGCCTAATGCATGAAGCATCCACACATATTTTTAATTTGGAAAAACTGGCACTAAGTTTAGACAGTCATAGCTGCACCGTGGACAGCATCTGGTTTAAGCTTGGTTAAATACATTATTACTACAGTAAGTTTACGGGACCCTCTGTGACGTGAAGATCCCAATGAGAGATGAAATTTGCTTCAGATGACAGAGTGAGGGAAAAGATCTCCCAAAGGCTTGGTGTTACTTTGTTTATTTCATCATGTATAGCCAAGATACCACTGGAACCAAGCTGACTGATATCTATAAACCATTCCTGTTCTACAACCATAACTTATTAGCTTCTACCCATCCTATTGGTCACTGGTGTCAACTGTGTGAATTAATTCACCCCAAAGTGGAAATATCAGTCCAGAAAGTTAGCCTCTGTAAATCAGGCCTTTAGTTTCAATAAGAGCTCAGTAGCAAGCTAAGAACTACTTGAAAACAAAAACAAAAACAAACAGTATACCCAGTAGCTTTGTCAGAAAGGGGGGAAGTCTTCATGGTCAGAGTTATTTTTATAAAAATAACAATATATGTTTTACCTTTTCCATTCTCATTCATTCACCAAATACGCAGTAAAAATTTTCAGAACCTACCATGGTGTAATATTACAATAGGCTGAATAAGAAATAGATATAAAACTCCAGATGTTTTCTAATGAGCCAATACAAAATAGTACAACTGTTCTCATTATTTTCTTGTTTGTTGGAAAATATAATTATTGTTAAATGATATGTTAGTTTAAAATTGTTTTTCTAATATGTTTGAATAGATTAAAAATTAAACACATAAACATTTCATATGATATATGAAAATGTATCAGTCTTAAATTCTAAAATAGTAAATGCAAATAATAAAATGGTTTGAGTTCCTAAATTATTTTAAGAGTGTGAAGGACCCCAAGACTAAAATGCTTGAGAATCACTGCCACAAGGTGTAAAAGCAGACTTCCACAGCAGATGGAGCGTTATTCTCTCCATATCTCTCTTGTTAGTATCTCTGAGCAGATAGCCATGCCAATTTTATAATCCCCAGAATTGCAGACTAGCTTGGGACAGAATAAAGGAAAAGAGTGACTTGATTTCAGGGCCAAAATTTCCTAAATTGCAAAAGGAAAGTGCTGTAGTGGGAAGTGTCTTTTCAAGTTCTAACCAGGAAAGAACTATAGATAACTGTAGATTATCAAGTAATGTATACCACTGCCAACATTAAATGGCCATGTTATAGGAATAAGAGAGCCTTTCAAATTGCACTATCAAAAAATGATTGAGAAACACTAGAAATTCACTATAGGAAATGGGCAGCTAGGAGTATGCAAGGTCAGTCACTGAAAAGAAATTCTCACAGAAACTCTACACCTGTCATAGAAAAATTAGAAAGAAGTATAGGGAGAAAAATCTAGTCTAGGGCTTGTAAAATTTTTCCACTGCATTTATTCTGTAGCACTCAAAAATAAGGAGAAAGAACATAACACTGATTCTACTGAAGATTATTTACTCTAGAAAACAATAAAATGTAAAACAACATCATTTTTGTATTCTCATAAAATACTAGAAAACACAGACTAAATGAATTATGAAAGTAATGGTGACATTATATAACATAAAAAGAAAAGATCATTTTTAAAAACCTGGCTGAAAGAACAAACTACAACAGACAGATGAGAAAAGGAGAGAGTGAGAGAAAAATAATATAAACTATAAAATTTAAAATTCAGGTTAATATTAAATATTATAATCTACAGACTCATCAAGGATAAGTAAAAAGTATATGGAAGGAAATTTGAAAAAGCATTCTCACCAGGAGAAGGAAAAAGGCAGGCAAAACATTGAAGAAAGGTGGTAAAATACGATCAGCATAATTGAATAAAATGAAAATTTGTTTGTGAAAATGTTATGGCACTGTCAATATACTCAACAAATGTCCATTTAAAAAAATAAACTGACACTTACATGTCCTGGGGGAAATGTATGAATTATAAGTTAAGAATCCTATAACTACATATCAGAAAGAAAACAAAAATCAAGATAGTTACAGGAAAAATAAAATTTGCTCTCATTATACATTTTATCTATATGACATACATCTGAAAATAGTAGAGCAATTTCTATAAAATCTTGAGTAAAGGAGGCTACAAAATATTATGAATATGCTGTAATTCAGAAATAACCAATTTATCTTTTATAAAAATTATATTTCAGCTGACTAAAGTAAATAAAGAATTGAAGCACAGTTGTGGTTAAGAGGAGCATGATTTAAAATGTACTAAATATGAAAAGGTTTAAATTCAATTATTTCCATTTAATAAATATAATTATTAAAATAAATACATGCACCCAAGAAGCATAATTACTTCAGAAAGCATAATATTTAATGCCAATAAAATATATTCTTCCATTCACTATACTAACTTGTAAAAAACAATTTTAACATAAATTGAATCCATAAATTCTATTTTCTATGCTAATTTGAAGCCTCTTAAGAGTTGAACATTAACTGGAGGGAAGGCTAAATAGCATAGCAGATTTCTAAGAGTAATTATGCCTTTCTGTTTAATAATTACTAAATCTTTTCCCATTTAAGACCAAAAACAAATTTAACTTTTTATTTGTATAGTCTTGTATGTTCACATATAAATATTGGATGGTGTGTTTACTTGTAAATTTAACTTCATAATTTTTTATGCAGATCAATATGAAGATTATACTTGATGTCAAAAACTTATAAAATACAGAATCTAGAAGTCTACTTCAGATTTTACTAGTTTGCAATTTGAATGATAATTTGCCAAGTAGTATCAATACAAACTATAATGGTATATTTTTAATAAATAAATCTGCCCAAAATATTTATGCATCATACTAAAAAGGGTAATAAACTGATGATGTGGAAGGGAAATGGTTGATTTCAGCCTTTGACATCATTCAGCTGCACATCTTGAATAAGTATATTGGACTTGCTGGCCTTGGTTTTCTGGTTTTTTACATAGATGGTTTATTAGTTCATTTCTAATGCCAGTTTCAGTATTAAAACTCAATAATATGACACTTTCCATCAGCTTCCAATACAATGGGTTTTTGTACTCTTTGTTATTATTTAACAATACCACAGCTTGTGATCAACTTTGCTTTTGTTCAACAGGGTGGCATTGTTTGTGAGAAAACAAAAATTTTAAATTCCAGGTATAATCTGGACAATGTACCACGTGTACTGAGTATTTTTTTATTCTACCAATGGATAAATAAGTGAATAGAAAATTGTATAAATTGCTTTTAATAATATATTAGAAAAGTATAGCCTTAGAACTAGAACTCAGCTAGAAAATACCTTTGACAATGTTGTCTATTTTTGGGATTAAAAGGATGAGAAAATAAATATTGAAATGTGCAAAAATGATCTCCATTAAAAAACACTAAAAATAAAATATAAAGTCTTTTGATACTTGTATGACCTCCAAATTCTTGGATAAGATGTGATTTGTGTTGTATACTATTGTTATGCACAATTAATATTTTACAAACTTGGAAGAATTATTATAGTTAGTATTGCCTAATGGCAATTTTAAAGCAGCACACTTTGAAATGCTTCAAATGCTATTTTGCTTTTTTATCTACAAATTTCTAGGGGACTTCAATTCTCTTTTCTTAGTAAAAAGAATTCTTTGTGATCTCATTCTATTCCTTTCTTTTTATAACTCCCTTTTATGATTAACCTAAAATGTACATAGACTAAAACTAAATTTTGTTGTACAATTTTCTGAGTTTCAGCAAAACCTGTGTAACCTTGTAACCACAATCAAGGCAAACATTAATGTATAACCACGAAGATTTTCTTTATGCTCCTTGATAGCCATTTTCTTTTCTCCCTGAGTCTCTGGCAACCACTTATGTGTTTTCTGTTATAATAACCCTGACTTCTTAAAATGTCATATAAATGGAATGGTTCCCTTTGCAGAATTTTGAGTTAGGTTTCTTTTATTTCACAAAATGCCACTGAGATTCAAGCATATTGCTACATAGTTTGTTCTTTTTTTATTACTAAGTATTATTCCATTGTGTGTATACACAAAAGTTGGAAAAAAAGAAAGCAGCCTTTCCTTTTTGGTTTTTACTGTTTTGGTGATCATAAATAAATATTTGCATATAGGTTTTTATGTGAAAATAAGTTTTCATTTCTCTTAGTAAGTACTTAGGGCTTCTAAGAAAATTGGTGGGTCACGTCATAAGTACACAGCTTTAAAAGAAGTTTACGAATTGTTTACTAAAGTGGCTGCCCATCAGCAATGTATAAGAATTAGAACTGAGATGTGGATAAGATGGCCAACTAGATGCTGCCAGTTGGAACAGCTGCCACCGAGGGACTGGGACAACTAGTGCACTCCTAACAGATCTTCAGAGGGAATGCACTGAGAATGAACAGAGAGAAAACATAGGAGCTAGCTGAAGAGGAAGGCAGCTGGGAACTTTCCACCTTGCTACCAGGCACAGCACCAGAACTCCTTGCTGGCCCCTAACAACTCCAGAGATGAAGTTGAGTTGAACTGTTAAGGAGTAACCTGCTTTTGCCAAAGGCCTCTGGAATTCCAGCAGGGGGAGACTGCTTGACCACCATGGACACTCGAGTTTGAAGGGAGAGCTGCTTAGAGAAGTGGTAGGGGAAAGCATGCTGCCAATGTGGAGCCCAAAAAGTTTGGTGCAGGAGCACCTGTAGCAGAGCGAGCATGGCTAGGGATGGCCATCTTCCTAGGCTCAACTTACTCCCGTAGGAGAGCATTCAGCCCTAGGGGAAGTGTCAGACCTAAACTCTGCAGGGCAGTCTTGCCCATCAGATAGGGCCAGTCTGGCCTGAACAACTCTTGGTCTGCTGGACTCTTTGGGACCCCAGTCTGGCGATGCCTGCCTGCAGTGCAGACTCAGTCCCCTGGGGACACATATGACAGCTCCTGTGCTGGTAGACCATGCCTGATTCACAGAGGGCTCCCGTAGGTCAGCTCCGTGGATGCAGATCAGCCCACTCGCACTCACCCTCCCCTACAACTTTCCTTGGGCCCAAGGCCGCTCCTCACATTGCTTTGCTACCACATGGGTGCCTGGATGGATTTTGCATTCCCTACCCTGACAGCATGCATGTACATGTGCACCCCACCCTTCTGCTGCTGCTGATGGGAGTGCACTCTGCCTCCCCTGAGGTACCACCATCACAGTCGAAGTCTGGTGGGCACAGAGTCCTCTAATGTCTTGTCCCTGCCCTAACACTGCCGCTGGAATGAAACTAGGCAAAGAGAACAGTGGACCCTCCACACCATGAGTGGCCATTCTACTCTGTATGAACATGCACAGAGGGTGCATACAGACCCTTGCCTGTCAGGCCCCCTCCCCAATGCTAACCCATTACCAGTGCAACACTCACCAGTGGGGGCCTCCAGACCACCCATCAAGACATGCTGCCTCTGAAACTGTTGCGAGCACCAATACAGAGGTAGGCACCCCATTACTTGCTAGCACACTGCTGTATATTGCTATGCTGCCACGGCCACTGGCACATGCAAATAAGGATAGATTTCACTGCCACCATTCTATGATATGTTTTGGCTGGCACCACCCATCAGAGTGTAGTGAGCACGTTGGCCACCCTAGTACAGTACGTTCCTAAACTTGAGATGCCAGAGAACAAAATCAGGGTCCAATACAAGTCCCCCAGAGTTAGAGCATCCAGTCTAGGAGTTGGGAACTGAGCACTGACCCCTTAAAATCTTACAGAAACAAAGCCAGTTTATTGAATC
>NW_012101798.1:4228291-4230560 GCF_000951045.1 Mandrillus leucophaeus
TATAAGATTATGTAAAGAGACAAAATCTACAATTCATTGGTGTCCCTAAAGACATGGAGAGAAGGGAAGCAACACAGAAAACATATTTCAGGATATCATCTATGAAAATGTCTCCAACCTAGCTAAAGAGGCCAACATTCAAATTCAGGCAATGCAGACAACCCCTGTAAGATACTTCACAAGAAGATCATCCCTAATACATACTCATCAAATTCTCCAAGATTGAAATGAAAGAAAATATATGAAAGGCAGCTAGAGAGAAAGATCAGGTCACATACAAAGGAAAGCCCATCAGACTAACAGAAGAGCTCATAGCAGAAACTGTATAAGCCAGAAAAGGTTAGGGTACAATATTCAACATTTTTAAAGAAAAGAAATTTTAATCAAGAATTTTATATCTTGGCCAGATGTAGTGCCTCACACCTGCAATCTCAGTACTTTGGGAGTCCAAGGTGGGTGGATCACTTAAGATCAGGGGTTCAAGACAAGCTTGGCCAACATGATGAGACCTCATCTCTACTAAAATACAAAAATTAGCCAGGCATGGTGGTGTACACTTGTAATCCCAGATATTTGAGAGTCTGAGGTGGGAGGATTGCTTAAACCCAGGAGGTGGAGGTTGCAGTGAACCGAGACTGTACTACTGCACTCTAGCCTGGGCAACAGAGTGAGGCTTCATCTCAAAAAATAATAATAATAAAGAAATAATTTTATATCTGGCCAAAATAAGCTTCACCAGCAAAGGAGAAATAAGAGCCTTTTCATACAAACAAATGCTGAGGGAATTTGTTACCACTAGAATCTGTCTTGTAATAGCTCCTGAAAAAAGCAATAAATATGAAAAGGAAAGATCATTACCAAACACTACAAAACACACTGAAGTACACAGACCAGTGACACTATAAAGCAACAATAAAATAAGTCTGCATAATAACTAGCTAACATCATGATGACAGAATCAAATTGACATATATCCATACTAACTGTAAATGTAAATTGGCTAAATGCCCCAATTAAAATACACAGAGTGGCATGCTGGATAAAGAATCAAGACTCATCAGTATGCTGTTTTCAAGACCCATCTCACATGGAAAGACACACATGGGTTCAAAATAAAGGGATGGAGAAAAATCTACCAAGTAAATGGGAACCAGAGAAAATTAGGGGTTGCCACTATTCTAATTTTAGACAGCGTAGACTTTAAGCCAACAAACATCAAAAAAGACCAAACAAAGGACATTACATAATTGTAAAGGGTTCAATTCAACTAGAAGACCTGTCTTATACTATATGCACCTAACTTTGGAGCACCAAGATTCATAAATCAAGTTCTTAGAGATGTTCAAAAGGACACTCAAAGTCTACCAACAATAATAGTGGAAGACTTCAAAATTCCACTGACAATACTAGACAGATGATTGAAGTGGAAAATTAATAAAGATTTGCAGGATGTGAACTCAGCACTAGATCAAATAGATTTTATAGACATCTTCAGAAGTCTCCACCCAAAACAACAGAATATATGTTCTCATTACCACATGGCACATATTCTAATATCAATCACATAATTGCACACAAAACAGTTGCAAATGCAAAATGGAAATGCAAAAGAAGTGAAATCATAACAACTATTCTCTTGGGCTATGGTATAATAAAATTAGAAATTGAGGTTTAGAAAATCACTCAAAACCATACAATTATATGGAAATTACCTGCTCCTGAATGACATTTGGGTAAATAATAAAATTAAAGCAGAAATCAAGAAGTTCTATGAAACGAATGGGAACAAAATACAACATACAAGACTCTTTGGGACACAGCCAAGGCAGCATGAAGATGGAAAATTATAGCACTAAATGCTCAATTTAAAAGTTAGAAAGATCTCAAGTTAAAGGCTTAATATCGCAATTTAAAAAACTAGAGAACCAAGAACAAAAAAAATCCCAAAGCTAGCACAAGACAAGAAATAACCAAAATCAGAGTTGAACTAAAGGAGATTAGCACACACACACAAAATTGAAAAGGTCAACTAATCCAGGGACTGTTTTTTTTTTTTTTTTTTTTGAAGAAAATAAGATAAATAGACCACTAGTAAGACTAATAAAAAGAAAATAGAGAATAATCAAATAAACACAATCAGAAAATTCCAGGGGGATATTACCACTGACTTCACAGATATACAAACAACCATCAGAGAATATTATGAACACCTCTATACACACAAACTAGAAAATGTAGAAGAAATGGATAAATTCCTGGACACATATAC
>NW_012101798.1:4230670-4232488 GCF_000951045.1 Mandrillus leucophaeus
AAAGCACAGGACCAAACAGATTCACAGCTGTTCTAGTAGATGTACAAAGAAGAGTTGGTACAATTCCTACTGAAACTATTCCAAAAAACTGAGGAGGAACTCCTCCTCTAACTCATTATATGAGGCCAGCACCATTTTAATACCAAAAAAATTCAGGCCAGTACCCTTGATGAACATTGATGCAAAAACCCTCTACAAAATACTGGCAAACAGAATCCAGCAGCACATTTCAAAGCTTATTTATTATGATTAAGTAGGCTTTGAATGCAAGGTTGGTTCAACATACACAAATCAATAAATATTATTCATCACATAAACAAAATGAAAGACTAAACCACATGATTATCTTTAAATGCAGAAAAGGCTTTAAGTGAAATTTAACACTCCTTCATGGTAAGTGCTCTCAATAAACTACGTATTGAAGGAACATACTTCAAAATAGTAAGATCCATCTGTGAAAAACCAATAGCCAACATCATACTGATTGGTTAAAAGCTGAAAGCATTCCCCTTGAAAACCGCCACAAGACAAGAATGCCCTCTTTTACCACTCCTATGTTAAATACAAGCGGTTTATTGGAAGTCCTGGCCTAAGCAGTCAGGCAAGAGAAATAAATAAAGGACATCCAAATAGGAAGAAAGCAAGTCAAAATTATCACTATTTGCAGGTGATAAAATTCCATATCTAGAAAACCCCGTAGTCTTGGCACAAAAGCTTCTTATCTGATAAAACATTTCAGTGAAGTCTCAGGATACAAAAATCAATGTATACCAATAACCACCAAGCTGAGATCCAAATCAGGAATGCAATCCCATTCCCAATAATCACACAAAGAGTAAAATTCCTAGAAATACAGCTAACCAGGGAGGCAAAAGAACTACAAAGCACTGCTCAAATAAATCAAAGTTTACACAAACAAATGTAAAAACATTCCATGCTCATAGAAAGGAAGAATTAGTATCGTTAAAATAGCCATACTGCCCCAAGCAATTTATAGATTAAATGCTGTACCTATGAAACTAGCAGTGACATTCTTCACAGAAGTAGAAAAAATTAAAATTCATATGGAACTAAAAAAAGAGCCTGAATAGCCAAGGAAATCCTAGGCAAAAGGGGCAAAGCTGGAGGAATCATGCTACCTAACTTCAAACTATACTACAGGGCTACAGTAACCAAAACAGCATGATGCTGGTACAAAAACAGACACATAGACCAATGGAATAGGATAGAGAGTCCATAAATAATGCCACACACTTAAAATCATATGATCTTCAACAAAGCTGACAAAAATAAGCAATGGGGAAAGGAATTCTTATTCAATAAATGGTACTGAGATAACTGGCTAGACATATGTAGAAGACTGAAACTGATTCCCTCTCTTACACCATATACAAAAATCAACTCAAGATAAATTAAGGACCTAAATGTAAAACACAAAAGTTTAAAAAATCCTGGAAGACAATCTGGACAATACCACTCTGGACATAGGAATGGACAAAGATCTCATAGCAAAGTCATCAAAAGCAATTGCAACAAAAGCAGAAATTAACAAATGTGATCTAATTAAACTTAAGAGCTTCTACACAGCAAAATAAATTGTCAACAGAGTAAACAGATAACCTATAGAATGGGAGAAAATGCTTGAAAACTATGCATTTGACAAAGGTCTAATACCCAGCATCTATAATTTAAACAAATTTACAAGAAAAAAAAATAACCCCATTAAAAAGTAGATAACAAACATGAACAGACACTTTTCAAAAGAAGACATAGATGTGCCCAAGAAGCATATGAATAAAAGCTCAACATCACTGATTA
>NW_012101798.1:4232714-4241748 GCF_000951045.1 Mandrillus leucophaeus
GTATATACCCAAAGGAGTAGAAATCATTCCAGCAGAAAGACACATGCACTTTTAAGTTCATTGCGGCACTGTTCACAATAGCAAAGACATGGAATCAACCTAAATGCTCATAAATGGTAGACTGGATAAAGAAAATGTGGTACACATACAGCATGGAATACTGTAGCCATAAAAAAGATTAAGATTGTCTCCTGCAGAAACATGGATGAAGCTGGAGACTGTTACCCTGAGCCAAACTAATACAGGAAAAATAAACCAAATACCACATGTTCTCACTTATAAGTGGGAGCTAAATGATGAGAACACTTGGACACATAGACAGGAACAACAGACACTGCAGCCTACCAGAGAATGAAGAGTCAGAGAAAGGAGAAGATCAGGAAAAATTACTGATGTTTACAAGGCTTAATGCCTCGGTGATGGAATAATCTGTATAACAAATTCCCATGACACAAGTTTACCTACATAAACAAATCTGCACATGAACCTCATGTTAACAATAAAATTAAAAAAAGAAGAATTGAACTGTTCTATTTCTTCATTTTACTTCACACTTTTGACTTCCTAACATTTCTGTATTATATCTTATGGTGGTTTTAATTTATGACTAGACATGTTGAACAACATTTTAAGAACTAAGTTGCCATCTGCATCCCTTTTTCATAGAGTATTTGTTCAGATCTTGTTCCCTCTTTGTAATTGGATGGTTTATTTTCTTATTCTTGAGTTTGAGTTCTTTTTATATTCTAGATTTAAGTACTTTATCAAATATATAATTTGCAAATAATTACTGCCAGCCTGTCTTGTCTTTTCTTTCCCTTAATCATGTCTTTGGAGAGTATTAATTGTGATAAAGTCTAATTTGTCATTCTTTTTCTTTTATGGATCATACTTTTGGGGTTATATCTTAATAATATTTTTCTATTTCAATATCACAAAAATTTTCTTCTACATTTTCTTGTAATAATTTATAATTTTAGTTCTTTTATTTGTATTGCTGGTTCATTTTAATTAATTTTGCACAAAAGCTTGATATGGGTAGAGGTTGGATTTACATTTTTTAATATACCTGTACTTTCTCAATTTGCTTTTGGCCTATGTCAAAAATCAACTGATCATATTTGTGTGGATCTAATTCTGGTTTCTTCATTCTGTTCCATTTATTTATTTGTTTACCAATATCAATGCCAGCTCTTTCTCATCATTAGGGTAGCCACAAAATTTATTGTCAAATATATTGGAGTACCTTGGGTTACTATTAATACTTACACACGACAACAGCACATAACAAGACAGTCTCAGCAAATCTAGGCAATTCTAGTGGTAAACAAAGGTTACTATGTAGAAGCCTCTGGGTTTTGGCATTTGGCTTTATGGGGGTGGCTCAGAAAACCATTGTCTATATCCAGAAGTGCCACATTTTATTCAAATTTGGAAGTAGAAGGGTAATGTGACCTAGACTGAACTTGGCATGTGGGGTGTGATGGCCATTCAGAGACGGGACTTCAACTTTAGGCAGCATGAGGAGCTTTGTGTGAGCATCAGCAAAGGCTATGGCAACACTGTCCAAAAAGTGGACAGTGCCTCTGAAAAGAAGGAGGTCACAAAGGGAATCTGAAAAATTGCTCAAGGTTTGTGTCTAATATACATCTGTTATTCAAGATGTTGTTTCAAGGTATAAATAATCTATGTAATTAAAATAACTCCAATAGATGACATTTATTGACTTATGGATTACTATGAGGTAGGTGCCATTGCAAACATTGCACATGTATTTACTTACATAATTCTCAAAAGCAATTATAAAGTTAAAATATTTAATTGATGTT
Organism: Mandrillus leucophaeus; assembly: GCF_000951045.1. Lineage (NCBI taxonomy): Eukaryota > Metazoa > Chordata > Mammalia > Primates > Cercopithecidae > Mandrillus > Mandrillus leucophaeus. The sequence continues at coordinate 4,234,544 of NW_012101798.1, forward strand.
TTATAGACCAAAGAAAAACAAAGGCATAATCAGGATTTAAACACAGATACTTAGGTTTCAGAATCTGTAGGTTTCAAAATCATGAAGTTTTGAGCTGTGACTATGCCCTACCACATGTAAATGTTTTCATGAATTATAAAATATTAGATAAATATTAATACTTATGGTTGTTAACATAATACTTGTCAATCCTGAGATGTTTAGATCATTTAAAATCTCTCTTTTTAGTAATTACGTATATTCTTCAAAATCTACCTTATTAATATATTCAGCTGTGTCCCCACCAAAATCTCATTTTGAATTCCTATGAGTTGTGGGAAGGACCTGGTGGGAAGTGATTGAATTATGGGGGCGAGTCTTTCCTGCACTGTTCTCGTGAGAGTGAATGAGGATCACAAGATCTGATGGACTTATAAGGCGGAGTTTCCCTGTACAAGCTTTTCTTTTGCCTGCTGCCATCCATGTAAGATTTGACTTTCTCCTCCTTGCCTTCTGCCATGACTGTGTGCTTTCCCCAGGCACATGTAACTGTGAGTTCAATTAAACCTCTTTCTTTTGTAAACTGCCCAATCTCCAGTATGTCTTTATCAGCAGTGTGAAAATGGACTAATACATATGCCATGGTCAAAATTTTGGAAAAGTATATAACTTCTTGAGGATCTCAGTCTTTAATGAATAAAATAGTTTTAAATGATTTGTTTTAATGATAATACCTTTGGTGTCGCAGGCACATTTTCATCCTCAATTAGTTACTATTGCTGTTGTAACTCATTTCGTGTCTGTTAACAAAAATACATTGACTTTATTGACTTAGAGTAAGATGAAAAAAAATAGTGCTCAAACAGGCCAAATAATGTTTGCCATTGAGGAAATAGGCCATAATAAAACAATATAAATGTATTTTAAAACTAAAACTAATTGTCTTAGATAAAGTGCATTTATTGTGTCATCTGATTTTTCATTTTTTATTTTACTATCTATTGTGCAAGTACAATCTTGAAGTTAAGGTTTTAATTAAATTAAAACAGGTAGGTGCTATAAAATATGGTGTTTTAGTGTAGATTTTAACTGAAATATACATAAGACAGAAAAATGTCTGTTAGTTCGACAGAGAAAACTTCACTAAGTGAACATGTTAATGTTAGCATTAATTATAAACTATACCTGGCGAATAATATACTTTGCTTAATTTCTTCATTAAGACTTGGAAATAATAGAAGTATCTGGTACAAAATGTGCTACAATGTCTTAAAAGGAACTTGACTCATTACAGGCAAATTCACTTTAACTCTCTTGCAATTTGACAATGCTTTATAGACTTGTTACAACTGAAACTTCTTTTTGACTTTCCTAAGATTCTTGCTCTTAATATAATCCAAAAGAAGTACATGGCTATAATTCACTATAAAAGTGAAAATATTTGTATTGCTATTATTTGTATTTTTAATTATTTATTTTTGTTTTTGTATTTTTTTGTTATACTTTAAGTTCTGGGGTAATGTGCAGAACATGCAAGTTTGTTATATATGTATACATGTGCCATGGTGGTTTGCTGACCCATCAATCAGTCATCTATATTAGGTATTTCTCCTAATACTATCCCTCCCATAGGCCTCCATCCCCCAACAGGCCCTGGTGTGTGATATTCCCCTCCCTGTGTCCATATGTTCTCATTGTTCAACTCCCACTGATGAGTGAGAACATGAAGCGTTTGGTTTTCTCTCCTTGTGTTATTTTGCTGAGAATGATGGTTTCTAGCTTCATCCATGTCCCTGAAAAAGACATGAACTCATCCTTTTTTATGACTGCATAGTATTCCATCGTGTATATGTGCCACATTTTCTTTATCCAGTCTATCATTGATGGGCATTTGGGTTGGTTCCAAGTCTTTGCTATTGGGAACAGTACCATGATAATCATATGTGTGCATGTGTCTTTATAGTAGCATGATTTATAATCCTTTGGGTATACACCCAGTAATGGGATTGCTGGGTCAAATGGTATTTCTAGTTCTAGATCCTTGAGTAATTGCCACACTGTCTTCCACAATGGTTAAACTAATTTACACTCCTACCAACAGTGTAAAAGTGTTCCTATTTTTTCACATCTTCTACAGCATATGTTGTTTCCTGTGTTTTTAATGATCACCATTCTAATTGGCGTGAGATGGTATCTCATTGTGGTTTTTATTTGCATTTCTTTAATGACCAGTGATGATGAGCTTTTTTTCTTATGTTTGTTGGCTGCATAAATGTCTTCTTTTGAGAAGCGTCTGTTCATATCCTTCTCCCACTTTTTGATGGGATTTTTTTTTCTTGTAAATCTGTTTAAGTTCTTTGTGGATTCTAGATATTAGCCCTTTGTTAGATAGATCGATTGTAAAAATTTTCTCCCATTCTGTAGGTTGCCTGCTCATTCTGATGATAGTTTCTTTTGCTGTGCAGAAGCTCTTTAATCAGATCCCATTTGTCTATTTTGGCTTTTCTTGCCATTACTTTTGGTGTTTCAGTCATGAAGTCTTTGCCCATGCCTATGTCTTGAATGGTATTGCCTAGGTTTTCACTATTTTGAGCTGATTTTAAGAGTTTATGATTACCTGTAGTTTTGAATGTAACTCTAGTTTTTTACTTATTTTTTAAAAATTGTAATTATTACATGTACATAATAGTTGTGTATATTGAATACATGTAATGCTTTGATTCAGGCATACAGCGTATAATAATATAAATTGGGGTAATTTGGGTATCCCTCTATCACTTCAACCATTTATCATTTCTTTGTATTAGGAACATTACAATTTCATTCTTTTAGTTGTTTTAAAATATGCAAATTATTAAGTATAGTCACCGTAATGTGTTACTAAATACTAGACCTTATTTATGCTATCCAACTGTTTTTTTGTACACATTAACCATCCCCACTTTATCCCTACCTCCCCACTACCCTTCCCAACCTCTGGTAACCATCATTCCACTCTCTGTCTGCAAGAGTTATTATTTTTTAAATTTTTAGTTCTCACATGAGTGAGATCTAATTTCACATTGTTGAAATTTGCCTTTCCATACCTGGCTTCTTTCATTATATAATGTCCTCCAGTTCCATCCATTTTGTTGCAAATGACAGAATTTCATTATTTTTTATTGCCAAATAATATTCCACTGTGTATACATTTTCTTTATCCATTCATCCATTGATGGACAAAAGTCAGTTCCATACCTTGGCTATTGTGAATAGTGCTGCATTAAACATGGGAGGGAAGATATATCTTCCACATTGTGATTTCCTTTCTTTTGAACATATACCCAGCAGTGGGATTGATGAATAATATGGTAGTTCCATTTCCAGTTTCTTGAGGAAACTCCATACTCTTTACCATAGTGGCTGTACTAATTTATATTTCCACTAACAGTGTACAAGAGTTTCCCTTTCTACCGTTCTTCTCCCACTTTCATTATTGTCTGTTTTTTGGATAAAAACTGGAGTGAGAAGATATATCTTGTGGTTTTGATTTGCATTGCTCTGATGAATAGTGATGTCGAGCATTTTTTCATATACCTGTTGGCTACTTTATGTCTTCTTTTGAGAAATCTCTATTCAGATTTTTTGTCCATCTTTAAATCATATTACTATATTCTTCCTGTTCATTTGTTTGAACTTCTTATATATTCTGGTTATTAATCCCTTGTGAAATGAATAGTTTGTAAATATTTTCCTTAATTCTGTGGAGTTTTGGTAATATGTCTTTCTCTTCTAATTTTTCACTCTAGTTTAAACATTTTCTGGGGATTTTATTACTAATATATTTGTTTTGACAATTCAGAGCAAAGTATTATCAGATCAAGAATGAACTCTTGACATTTCTCACCGATATGATATTTCAATGTCTTTAATATAATACAATTACAAAGAAGCAGAAGTAGAAGAAAGCAAACAAGCAACAAGGAGACAGAGAGAGAGATATGAATGGGAATATAACCTAATGAGTAAAGTGTTGTGTATAAGATTACAAAAAATACACCAATATCCCTGGGATTAGAAGCTAAGTGGACAAACAGAAAAAAAATATTTATCACAGAACTTTGGATCTGATTCACTTTGAAATGGCTAGGTTGAAACTTTTATCATTTCAATTGTATGTATCTGTGGCATGAGGCATTTAGAGACAGATGTTTCAAATATTGTTTGTAGCGTGACAGTTCTCTGTCAAGTATGGAGCCCTATCTGTCCTTTGTCATCTGTCCCATTGAGTCATGTTACTTTTTAATCTTTCATTGATTTTGAGACATCTAACTTGACAGTTGTTTCTTATTTAATATGTCTAGAGGGAAGAAATCTAAAATTCATTGAAGCCTTGTTAAGTTGTCCCTTGATATTCATGGGGAATTGGTTCCAGAATCCCCCTTGAATACCAAAATCCACAAATGCTAAAGTCCCAGATATAAAATGTTAATTGCATATAATCTACACACAACCTCCTGTATGCTTTAAATTGTCTGTATATTACTCATTGTAACTAATACAATGTAAATGCTATGTAAATAGTAGTTATACTGTATTGTTTAGGGAATCATGAGAAGAAAAATTGTCTGTGCTCAGTACACATGTAATTATACATATATATACACACACACTTTTAATTCAAGGTTAGTTGAAGCCACAGATGTGGAAATCGACCTTACAAATCTGTGGGTTGCACATTCATGAATTCAACCTACCACAGATCAAAAATATGTTTTAAAAAATGAATGGTTGCCTCTGTACTGAATATGTACAGACTCTTTTCTTGTCACTATTTCCTAAACAATATAGTATAACAGCTCTTTGCATGGCATTTACATTGTATTAATATTAGGTATTATTGGTAATTCAGAGATGATTTAAAATATACAGGAGGATGTGCACAGGTTATATGCAAATACTAAACCATTTCATATAAGGGACTTGAGTATTTGTGGAATTTGGTATTCATGGGGATTCCTGGAACCAATCCCCCACTGATACCAAGAGACTAGTGCATATCCTTACAGGAATGTAGGATGCCAAAAACCACATAAAAATTCATCTCCAGTTTAACCATGGGAAACAAACCAAAACATAGCCTTACACACTAACAAGTCTAATGTCACACAGCAAATCATAAGAATTAAAGATAGAATTAAAACTCAGGCAGTCTGCCCTCAATGTATTATTTAACTTCAGAATACTAGCAGATTAATTCCTTTCAACTTTTATTAGGCAGATTGAAATGTACATTTTTATTGCCAGCATACAGTTTTTTTGAATACATATAAGTTCATATTTTGTGACTCTCATAATTGAGTTGCTATCCAACTGAAATTGAGGACATCAGAAAATATTTTTATGACTCTCATAAAAATTTACAATCACAACATGATTATATAAATTATATAAATTCTAAACTATTGTTTTGGTAATTTTATTGTGAAAGAATTTTTCAAACTCATTCTTGTTATTTAAAAAAACTATTTAGAAAATTTTCATACTACTTAAAATTTATTATGACATAAGTTTATATTTTTCTATTTGTAAGATAGGTGAATATACGGATAAAAGCTATTACTGAAGTCAATTATTTCCAATATTTTTAAAGCTTTGAATAATATTCAACATTAACTGTTAACAAAACTCATGAAATTGAGGACATCAGAAAATATTTTGACTGCCAATAGGGCCAAAGAGTCCTAACATACTGGAGAAAAAAAAAAAAAAGTGAAAAACCCTAACAACTAAATAGAATTTTAAAATTAGAACACCATATAACAATGTATTTGCCATTTTTTTTTAATTTTGACAGTTCAGTAGGAGAATTTATTAAAAGCACTGTTGTTATTGTGAATAGTGTTCTCACTTACAATTGGGAGCTAAGTGATAAGAGCACATGATCACACAGAGGGTAACAATACACACTGGGGCCCATTGGAGGGTGGAGGGTGGGAGGAGAAAGAGAATCAGGAAAAAAAAAAAAAAACTAATGGGCACTAGATTTAATACTTGGTTGATGAAATAATCTGTACAACATGTCCATGACACAAGTTCACCTATGTGCACTTGTACCCCTGAACTTAAAATAATAGTAAAAATAAATAAAAGCTGTGGTTTATAAACATTTAAATTTTAAAAAGCAGTGCTATTTTATTATTTCAATATTTCCACCTGCCTCTTGTATTACTTGCTATATTATTTAAGTTTTGATTAAGTCAAATGATAAGTACCCCATGCCATAGTCATTTATGTAATAATACCTTTCATAAGTCTTACCTTGAGCTGTGTGAATGTCACAAATCATAAAGTAAAATATTTTCACAATATAAATTTTCATGAAGTGTGATAGGCAGCATTCTCATAACAGAGCCTTTGAGTAATGTGTCAAGGCCAGTGGCTGTACCTCTGTGCCAGGGCCAGGTGCATAGATTGGTTCAAGTGTGAAGAGGATATTTTCTATTCACTTTATTCATCTGTTGTGGGGGAGAAAGGGAGGCAGACTGTGTGTTGAGTCACATTTCTAACAGTACCTAGTAAACTGGCCTTGCTATAGAAGAGTAAAGAGGAAAAAGGGTGAGATTCCTTATCGTCATAGGAATGAAGGAGTTTGGTATCCTGGGAGAAGATGGAAATAGTACAACATGAGATAACAGGGAAACCAAGCCAGACGGTGTAGTGACTTTTTATACTGGAGCGTTCAGAGAGGGAGAAATCGTATACTTATAGTTTTGGAGCTGAAGCAATGTGACTATAAATAGAAAACCATTCTCCAAGAAGGGCTAATTATATTTTTGAAAATTTCTAAGGGTGCAGACGTTGGCTGGAAGAACCAATCATGAGATGGATTCTAATTTTGTTTTGTTTTGCTTAGATTTGTTTTGTTTTCATGTTCAAAATCAGAGTTATAACTAACTGGTAAGTATTGGTTTTGACTATAGAGGAAATCATAAGAATTGAAGTCTCTATGAATTCATAGAAAACTTGGAGTGCCTTGACATATACCGGGACACAAAACTAAGAATTTGAGACTATCTGCTCCAGGCCTCATGCAATATGGCAGCCATAAAAACCATTAGCAATATATGCAAGTAGACTCCAGTATATGTTAAATTATATAAAATGCATATTATATTCCTTCTCCCAAATCACTTTTTAAATTGCCTTTAAGTTTTTTTTTTTTTTTTTTTTTGAGACGGAGTCTC
>NW_012101798.1:4241831-4266509 GCF_000951045.1 Mandrillus leucophaeus
CCTCCCGAGTAGCTGGGACTACAGGCGCCCGCCACCTCGCCCGGCTAGTTTTTTGTATTTTTTAGTAGAGACGGGGTTTCACCGTGTCAGCCAGGATGGTCTCGATCTCCTGACCTTGTGATCCGCCCATCTCGGCCTCCCAAAGTGCTGGGATTACAGGCTTGAGCCACCGCGCCCGGCCAAATTGCCTTTAAGTTTAAATGTCACAATTAATCCTCCTTGATCATTAATATTTAATCTTCCTCTAAATTTACCAGTCAAGTAAGCTTATTAAAAAAAAAACCCAGTTACCAGCATGGAGCATAATTTATTTTTGCTGACCTCTTATGTCACTATATGATTTTTTAAAACACCATGAAGTCAAGGGCTTGTTCAACACAATTTTGTTTTTCTCTTCAGCTTTCTGGCTGTTTAAATAATAGATTATGAGTCAACCAAGGAGAAAGTATACCAATGAAAATATTCAGACTTTATTTCATATCTCACAGGGAAGCTTTTTCTAGTGGGGGAAAACAATCTTTTAATTCCTTTTGGTGAGTTCACAGTTTAGTTATTAGGATGTACATATTATTAGGTAAGTAAGAGGGCAAGGTTGCATGTATCTGGTAAACTAAAGCCTGATACTTTAAAGACATGACATGCTTTATCACACATTATTTCCAGAAGTGACATTTATCCTATATAAGAGAATCTGATGCCTGACCTAGAATTTTCAAGGAAACCCCAAAGGGCTGGCAAACTTACTTTCCAAAACCTGAAACAAGAAAGAATCCTTTAAGCTCTACTGCTTAGCAAATTAATGAGTAATTCATCCCACTCAATAACAGATTAGTGTTTACTGCCACCCACTTTTCAGACCCCAGTGGGTGTGTTATATATAAATACGAGATGAGAGGAGCTTGATGTTAATTATAACATTTAGCTTCTTGCCTGAATTAAAATAAATAAATAAATGATGTGCCATTTTAGGTCACAAAGTTAATTCATGTTTTATACGAAAAATGAATATAGTCTTGATATATACACATTTACCTCAAAGAATCTATTTTCTGTTATGTGTACCAATGCCTCATAAAGAGACAATCTTTGATTTTGATGGAAAATAAAGTCATTCTATTATCTTATACAATAATTTTTTTTGTTAGTATTTCTACCTTTATTTAACCAGTGAGCCAAAGCTGAGATGGAAGTCATTAGTTACCTACTGAGATAATTAAAGTTATTTTATTAGAGTTTTAATCAAGCAGTCTGGATATTTTAATCAGGCTTATCAACTTACATTTTATATGGTGAGATGCCCAGAACACATATTTTCAGAAAGTATAACACAATTCAATTTTAAAGATTAGAAATCATTGTGAGCAGTTGAATAATACAATCAATTTCTAAAAGTTGCAATAGGTATTTTAACATGATGATAATGGCACCATTAAGTGTTTTTCATCCTTGGTTGTTTACAACAATACATTTCCATTCCTAATGGCTTCTGTTTGATGTACATGATTGCATCGTTTGGGAAGATACCACATTACTCCCATAAATATCAGCCGGCAGATGACTGAAGATACAGACTAATAATTATTAACTTTAGATTTATTACTGACAAGTTACAAATGCGAAAATGGGTTCAGTTATTTTTAGGAATTTCATTTTTCTCTGCGTACCTACAAAATATATAAGAATTCCTAAACTATCCTTGTTACTAGATTTAGATTTGAGTGTTGAATATCTGGAGTGACAGGGATTCTAAATGATGTAACTTCTCTCTGGCTCCCTTTTCTTGTACAGAAAAGTTCTCATTCCTTGAAAGAGGATTGCAGAGAAAGGAATTCTTAGATGCATAGTAGAGAAAAAAATCTGTAGGATTCAGACTTTACCAGTTTCTTTTTCCAGAACAGTGATTTTTAATTTATGTACACATATACTACCAATAACCCCAAAATTCTGGTATATATTACTGGAACAACAGAAACTCCATCTCCCCTCATTTCTATGTTACGTATTACTGAGCTAGAGTAATGGCCTCCAAAGGTAGATAAAAGGGGAAAAATAAAAGTATTGTGAAAGATATGGAAAGAAAATATTAGAACTTCTCTATACATTTATTTTTAAAACATGCTTTTAAGATGTTTATTTCATATATTTTATACTATTTGTATTAGTAAATATGTATGCATACCTGTAAATTTGGGGATATAAAATTGGTGCATTTACATTAAAAATGACTTCAATAAAAGTACACATTAAAATTACTAGATATCATGGGTATATATTTTATATAAAATTAATTTGTGCAGAAAACTATTTAAGTACATTTAATTAAAGATGGCATGCATTGTTTTACAAAGTTTCTTACAAGTGATCTGTTGATGTCGAATTTATCACCAGAGATAAGGAAGAAAATTGTTCAAATTCATGCATATTCTATTGCTCACTTCCACTATGTGCCAATATTGACAAGCAACTTATCAAATTAAGATGAGCTTGCATTCAAATTACATAGCTGGTTTGGGATCCACAGAGAGAGAAAAAAACATTCAAAATCATGTAATAAAATCATAATTGTCAATATCTCATATAACTTCATTTTAATAGTACTTTTCCCACAATAATGCCTAGTTTTTTAAATGCTTGTAGGGCTCATATACTTGTTAATTTGAATCTTCATGAAGAGAAACACATTAAGTAACTCTAGATGCAAATATCTTCAACCAATGAACGGTATAAAATATAGATAATGTAGACAGCGGCTTGAGGTTCAAAGTAAAACCATCGCTTGACATAAATTGCTCTACAAGTGTGAAAAAATGTAAAGAAACCATTGTTTTTAAATTTTTTTTCATTTGCTTTAGATTTGCTGACGGAAAATAATCTTATACTTAGGAATGATTTTAGAAATTGTTAATACCATGCATATCTAAGCTGTGAGAGACCCAAAGAATTCCAATGAACCACCTGTCAAAGGTTACATAAAGTTAAAGCTAGAAAAACTAGTTCTCAATGCTCATCATTTTCCCTCGTCTTTGTAATTGAGGGGTGACATATTTAAATAATTTTTAAATGAGAGCTTACGATTGTAGGTGGAACAAGTGTGGTTGAAAATATTCAACTTATTTATATATAATCACATATTAAGAGAACATGCACATAAAGCAAAATGATGACTGCATGGCCTTTAAATGTCACAGAGTACTGTCTAACATGAGGGTTACCAAACTAGAATATGCTGGCCAAATCTGGCATACCACTTGTTTTTATATAAGCTACAGGCTAAGATTGTTTTTCATATATTGAAATAAGTTTAAAAATAAGAATAATATTTTGCAATACATAAAATTATATATAATTCAAAGTTCAGTGTCTGTAAGTAAAATTTTATTGAAATGTAGCTGAATTAGAAGGGTTCTCCAGAAAAACAGAATCAAAAGCATGAATAGATAGATGATAGATTAGAGAGGTACGTAGATGGGTAGGTAGGCAGGTAGGTGGTATGTGTATAGATAGAAGAAAGGGGATTTCTTAGTGGAATGGTTTACACAAATGCAGAGGCTAAGAAGTCCCACAATATGCTGTGTACAAGCTGGAGAACCAGAGAAGATGGCAGCATGATTCAACTCAATCTGAAGGCTTGAGACACTAGGGGCCCATGGACGCAGGTCCCAGAGTGTAAGAGCCAAATAACCTGAAGTTCTAATATCCAAGGGCAGGAGAAAAATGGTTATTTTAGCTTAAGAAGAGAAAAGGCCTGTTTGCAAATTCACCTCTCCTCCCTTTTTTGTTCTATCTGGGTCCTTAGTGGTTGTAAGGTGCCCACCCACATGAGGTGAGGGTGAAACTTCCTTACTCAGACCACCGACTCAAATATCAATCTCTTACAGAAATGCCCTCACAGACATACCTAGAAGTGGTGCTCTGCCAGCTATCTGGGTATCCCTTAATTCAGTAGAGTTGAAATCTATAATTAACCATCACAATAGCTACTCATTTGTTTCTGTATTTTCTGTCTGCTTTTGCACCACAGTGACAGAACTTAGTAGTGGAATTATATACCATATGTACTACAAAGTCTATAATATTTATTATCTGGCCCTTTATCCACACACACACACACACACACACACACACACACACGATGACCCCTGCACAAAAAGCCTATACAAGCATTATTTCATTTTTTATGGAATGTACCTTTGTTTGATTTACTATTGAATATTGATTGGAAGCTGGTTCCTTGAAGTTACAGGCAAAGATATAGATTTTTTTTGTCAGTAGAGATGCAAAGGATTTCTGTCAATTGGAGAATATTACCCCAAAGGATAGGTTTTAATTGTTCTATGAGACCTTAAGCAATTTGTGTTCCAGCTTAACAAATTTATGTCAGCATTCTTTTCTCCATTGACTATGAAGATTTCCTCACATGATATTTTAAAGAGCTTTACATCTTGCTAATTTTCTCTTCAGTAAGTTAAAAAACTTTGTCTAATGTCCAGTCTACATATATACAATAGCTATATTTTTAACTTTTTGAAAATTATACTTTTATACCTGAAAGCATTTTGTTTTTCTAGTAACTGTAAAAGATAGAGTCTGTAACAACAACTTGTCCTTAAATAATGCATTCCATAAATAACAAATTGTTTTTTTCAGTCAATTGTTTTATTGTTAACACTTAACCCTATTTATTTCAGTCTTTCCATTGTGTTTGATTCAAAGTGCCACCTTCTTCCACTAAGAAAGAGCATTGGCTCAGAGTCTTGGAGAGGAGTACGTTTGTGTCATGCTTTCCCACACTCCCAGTATTATCTCTTGATCTCTTATGCTTCCGGCTTTAGGGAATAATAAAGGGAAAGGAGAGAGTTAAATTTAGTTACATGTGCTCCCTATGAGTCGGTGTTACTAGATTTTTATAGTTTAGAATATGAACAGACTCAGTAGGTAGGGACAAGGCTGCTAATTCCTTCTTTAATTAGTCTTCATTCTATTGGTTATCAACAACAGAGGATGCACAGCTGATGCAAACTTAATCTTAAACATATTCTCAACATTTATCAGCTGACCTAGCCCCATCATCATCTAATTTGCTTGTCTCTTTCTTGCTTACAACTCACTCTAGTCCCTCTCAAGTCTGTAGATCTCAAATATTCAACTCACATATATCTTTAGAACCAAGAACATGAGGAAGCAAGGATAATGTGACTAGTATCTCTGCATAAGTTCCGCACCAGCCAGATAGCAAGTCTGATTGGTAAACAGTCAATATTCTATGGGGCACAGAGGAGTCTTCTCTCCTTCAAATACTCACATTTTACCAGAATTCCCTCTTATCTCTCCTTTTTCAAGGCCAAAGAAAACAGCCAATCTAATGTCTGCAATTGTCTTCTAAGAAGAGAACTTAGGAGAGAAAAAACATTGTATGGCCAACACTGAGGTACTACTGTCAAAATAAAACCTCCTTTTTATGTTTCCCTCCTCACTTTTGACATTTATTTTCAACGTTTTCCAACCAGTACAGAATCTTTGGTACCTGGGTTTGTGGAAGTGAGGCATACTTATAACTACACCCTTTCTGAGTTTAGCCTTAGAGCTGCTAATGGCATTTTTCTTAGTAGTATGCACTGATCATTCTCAAAAGTCTCAAACAGAACTTTGACTCATGCTCTTACCTAAGATATAAACTGCTTTGTGTGTAGACATTCCTTTCATGTTAGGTCAGAGAAGTAACTGAGCAGAGTTTTGGAAGCCTCACTGAAGTGGAAGAAGTTAACTTTTCTCAAAGACAGCAAAATATGCTAAGGCTGTACAAGAAGCATGATGAGAGACGTATGTCTCCAATGTTTTCTGAGCTTTGTTTTATATTTTAGATATGAGGAACTAGTAGGAACAGTTTTCCCGTTCTTGTGGTTAAGGAGAATGGGAAATTTAAACCATATGAGAAGAATTTACATATGAGAAGAATTTAGTTCTAAGTTTTAAATATATTACTTGATCAAAACAGATGCTGTACACTTAGAGGAAGCCCTGGAAGTTCATTTGGTGAGCCCTCTCTTCCCTCTAAGATAGACAGAAATGCAACTGGCTCAAAAGATCTCCTAAGCCTCAGGGAGCCTAAATGACTTGATTTAATGTATTGCCAGACCAACCGGAAGATAACAGGATAAATAACTATGATAGTTCCAGAGAAATGGTTACAGAATCACCAATCATCTCACCAGGCTTGTCACTATGTTGTTTTTGTTTTTCTATTGTTTTGCTCTAAATCAAGGAATTGAAATAGCACCTCACTGTCCATAAGTTTATTTAGTTACATTATGTATGTAAAGATGTATTTTCATCACTAGTAAATACCATCCAAATATATATGCTTAGAATGTTTGCAGTCTATTTATTAGCAAATATCACTGCCCCCCTCAAACCCACTCTAAAATTATAATATAAGCTCATACTTAAAAGCATATATTTTGAAATTTCAGCCTTTCATGAGTGATCACAAATGTCACTTGAAGATACCAATTTAATTAAAAAAAATAAATTTACATGTGTGCAATCTCTAATCTTTTCAGAAAATGATTAAATTGAAAAATACATGAATAGAATTTAAATAATTCATGTCTATTCAACAAATACAGACCACTTAATGTATGTTAATAATGGTTACATATTTTAATACTTTAAATACATAGTACAAATATAATCTTAAGAAATATTTTTAACATGTCACATTAATTTTGAAATTCCAGACACTATAACTAATATTTATTATACTTATTTATTATTATAAACAATAAGACTGTTACTAAGTGATTACTTTTAAAAAATAATGTGTATATATATATGTGTTTGGTGGGATAATATGCCCTTATTTGCTGTACTACATTATTGAATGCAATTTTTAATTAAAAAAGGGTAATTTCAATGTTTTTGCTTCATTTAAACATCTAAAACATCCCTCAATTTAGTAATTAGATTAGTGCATGAAGCAATTGAGTGAAAATAATTTTATTAAAATTAAAACATATAATTGAATTAAATCATACCAATTGAAGCTCATTCTACTTTCCAGCACTGAAAAGAAATCTGCTTATAGTTTTCTTTCTAAAATCTATTGTGTAAAATTAAATTATAGGCAAATGTAACGCACACAGAAGCTTCAAATGCAGCATGCCCTTGTGCTTTTCCAGTAACTTGACAATTCATGTTGACTACAGTAAAGCATCTACTACCTTTAATTGGTCTTATACATATGAATTGCCATTCAGAAAGCTTTTACCCTCCGTACATGGAGAATTTTAAAATTAGTCTGATGATAGCATCTGAACAATATAATTCAAGTGGTCAAAACCCTTATGAATCCCCAGGGGAAGTGATAAAATAAGATTTTTTTTTGAACTAGTTATTGATTCCTAGGAATTAACTGTAAAATGAGTTAACAATGTTTCTGTCCTAAAAATAGTAATAAAAAAGTTACTCGCAGTCTAATTGTGTATGTTTTAAAGTTTACCTGTTAAAGGGATTTAAGTGTGTTTTTATAGAATTAATTTTTTATTTTTTATTTAAGAGATAGTATCTTACTATCACCCAGGCTGGAGTGCAGCAGTGATATTATAGCTCACTGTAACGTCAAACTACTAGGCTCAAGTTATTTTCCCACTTCAGCCTCCCATGTAACTAGGACTACAGACCTGTGCCACAATGACTGGCTAATTTTTCAAATTTTTTGTAGAGACAGATTCTCATTAAGTTACCCAGTCTGGTCTGGAGCCCCTAGCCTGAAGCCATTCCTCACCTCACCCACCTACCATCTCAGCCTGCCTTAGCCTCCCAAAGCACAGGCATTACAGGTATGAGCCACTGTATCCAGTCTATATAATTAATACATTGTTGAAAACACAAACTTCCTATAAAGATATTTTCAAAATATATTTCAATGAGCATTAGTTTTGAGTGTTTCAATATTTTCACCTGAAGTATAAGCTAAAATATCTCTCAGAGGCCTCAATTAAAACAATTCTTGCTTTTCTGGCATAGTAAATACTTTTGAATCTTGCTGCTAACACCCTGAAGTCAGCGATATTGATATTTAAAGTTTATTTTTACTTAAAGTTTTTTCTCTGTCCTTTCTTTTTCAACCCCTTCTCCTATTGCAATCTTTCACTTAGCGTTAGAGCACAGAGTAATTAAGTGTTGGTATGATACTAAAATAAAAAGGTAAATTGACTTTTTCTTTAGATTAGTTTGCTATCATGTAAATTGCAGCCCTTTGTCAATTTGCATAAAGTAGACATATCTTTTTCAGTGTCTTGAGGACACATTGGCCTTGTATTACCAAAAAATGGGCATGGCAGCTGACATGTTGCAGGTATTTTTGTTTGTTTGTTTTATGTCTTGACTAAAAATCAAATCTCTGCAATCTATCTAAAAGTGGATATTAACAATGTTATAAACATCTAAGAAATGAGACTGGTTAGGCATCAGAATGAGAAGGCACATAAAGATGCCAGTGGATACTCTTGAAACAGATACATTTTTAAATTACAAATGAAATGTAACTGCCCTATACTGTATGTTCTCAAAGCAGGAGAATTGATATTAAATAGTATGTGATTCATCCCAGATGCTAGCTTCTCAGAACTCCTCAAATCCTCTCTGGGATGCCCCTTGGCTGATGAGATAGCACACGTGGAAAAAAATTATGCCGTAAACACAAAAAAGCCTCTATTCTCATTTTTTGGATTCTCTTGTTTATCCCCTCCAGACTCTTCTTGGCTTCTTTAATCTGGCCTGCTTTCTATACATAACTCTGAATAAAATTCTGAGTGTTTAATGAGAGGCAGAGAGAATTTTTGAACAATTTCCAAGGCATTCATACATTTTTACTATTTCTTAGTAGATCTAGTCTGGGTCCTGCTGAAGGCCATATAAAACTTTAAAAAACCCTGACATATTTTGATCTACAGGATAGGGCTCTTTGATGTGGATCATAAAAATATTGGTTGGATGAAGATAACATTTTTTAACTGAATTTGGTAAAATCAACAATAATATAAATGTAGGTTTAATTGAAATTTAACTCATATGAAATCTGTCACCTACAAAATTTGTTTATTTGATATTTTCCTGTATCACCACAAGCACTTAGCATAATTTGTGCATAAATGCTCTTAATCTTGATGAAGAAGTGAAAGGATTATTATTACCAGTTTGTCACCATGTACTTAAATCAGATTTCTAAATTATTGTGCCCTTCGTTTCTCTGCCTAACTGAGATAATGAATACACCAGGCATCCAGTCATGACTAAGGGTATGTGGTAGGAATAGGAGGTTTGTGTGTATGTTCAAAACCAGCTTGGACAGGTGACTAAAGAAACAACATTTTGAACACTGACTCTTCCAAATCTTATCCATACTCCTAGAAGCTTGCACTTTAAAAAAAAAAACTAAGAATATGCAAATTAGAGCTTTATCTTTTTGGAATGATATTAAAGAGATAAGCCTACAAAAGCTGAGTCCCAAAGAGGTGTCAGACAAAGCTGTAGTTTGTTTCAAATAGTTGCTTTTTTGTTTAGTTTCAAACATTCATGTTAAACTGCAATAATAGAAGCTTAGCAAAGTTAGGAAGGCAAGACATAAGAGATAAAACCTTGAGTCCTAATATTAAAATTTATTTGAATGGAGAACCAGGCACAAAAACATGAGTTTTTTCCAGCAAAGTAAAATTTATGATTTTTCATGATATATATCTCATGAAAATATGATGGAAGTAGATGATGATAATTTTCTGTAGAAGAAAGCAAGGTGCCCAGAAATTATCTGCTCTTCCATGGTGAAAGAACAGAGAGCTTGGCTCATTCTAGAGAAGTCAGAGAAGAAGGGTGTCAGAGTTTATTAGTTGGTTCTCTCTTTGTGAGAGGAAAAAAAAAAAAAAATAGACAACCAGGTTCAAGGGGTAGTGCAGGGGGAAAAAAATAAAATACACCTAAAAAAGGAGTTTAGGTAGAAAGAAAAAGAAGATTATAGGACTGAAAGGTACCAAAGAAATATCCGAACTTTCAATTAAAAAAAAATTACTAAGGTCAGCTCTGACCTTGGGTAATGATTATTGTCCACCCCCTACCTCACCCCAACAAAGAAAATCCTATCATTATTTTATCATAATAAAAGTTTCAGTTTTATACCTCCTTCTAGAATTTTCTTTATAAGACAGCCTGTAGGAAATGGTATTAGTGCATAGGCAAGCAGGTTTCTATTTAGAAACCTTCTGCAGCAGTGCCATTATGTGTCAGCAGAAATGAACAGCCTAAGCAAGGTGAATTTTTAGAAACTGGCTAATGCAGAAATAGGAGTAAAAGAACTTGGAATGTGATAAGATTTCATGTGGAAATGAAGCCCTGGAATTAAGAAACTTAAACCTCTTACAATAAAAATGCATCATAGCAAACATAAAATAGATTAATAGAAAAAGGAAATAAAGAAGTAAGAACACTCAAAATATCCTTGGAAGAAGTTTTGCTTTCCAGTATAAAAGGCAAAATTACAAAAAGTTAAATTTGCCATAATGTAAAAATAGAAATACCTACTAGTCTTTACATATACGTATTTTTTAAAGCCCTCAAATTATAAAAACAGTTGTTACAATGAGCAAAAATGTTTGGTGGTTAGCAACATTTAATCTGGCAATAATAAAATTATTTTTCCTGATATCATATTGCAATACATTTTTATTGCTATAAACATTTAGCTATAATATGTGAACTCTACTATAAAATTCAGGTTGCATTTACATGTACTTTGGGACAAGAAAAGGAAGTTTTCTTATCCTTAGGCTCACAATTAGCCCAGTATTTCTTTTAAAAATCTTCCTATGTTTATTCCACAGTATTGTGATATACAAGGCCCAAGACTTTTTAAAGTAACGCTCTGAAAAACAAATTATTTCATTTAAACACGTGCAAAGGATCTCAATAGACATTTTTCCAAAGAAGTGGCCAACAGGTATTAGAAAAAGTGTTCAACATCATTAATTATCAGGAAATTGCAAATCAAAACCATTATGGTATATCACCTTACACCCATTTGAACAGCTATTATCATAAGACAAGAGCTAACAAGTGTTGGGGAGGGTGTGGAGAAAGGGATCCCTTCTACACTGTTGGTGGGAATAGAGATTGAGGCAGTCATTATGGAAAGCAGTATGGAGATTCCTAAAGAAATTAAAAATTTCTGGGCTACCATGTAGCCCAGCAGTCCCTCTTCTGGGTATACAGCTAAAGGAAACAAAATCACCAACTCATAAATATATCTGTGTTCCTATGTTCACCGCAGCATTATTCACAATAGCCAAAATATGAAGACAACCTAGGTGTTCATGAACAGATGAATAGATCAAGAAACAAGAGGTACACATACACACGCACACACACACAAACACAAATGAAATATTATTCAGCCTTTCTTAAAAATGGGAATATTCTGCCATTTGCCACAACAGGGATGGACCCAGAAAACATGGTAAGTGAAATCAGCCAGACCCAAAAGAAAAAGATTGCATGATTTCACTTATACGTGAAATCTAACAACAACAACAAAAAAGGTCAAAAACGTTATCTTCTCTCTTGCTCCCTCATTTACTTATCTCATTTATTTCTCTCCTTGCCACTGGAGATTTGAGGCGTTTGTTTTTACCTTGTACATTTTGAAAAATATTATGATTAACTACTCTCGAGTTAGCATGTTACATGTCTATTTATGTGGAGAGAGGATGCTCTCTCTATAAGTTCCTATTACAGTTTTACAGGGTAGGGAGTCATAGGGGCCATGTCTAAACCAATCAAATTCCCTAGACAATAGGGAACACTTTGCTTTCCTTTGGCGAGCATTAATATTAATAAAATATGTGGACCATTCTATATTTTTCTTTATCTCTTCTGAATTTTGTACAGGATATTTCAGTACTATGAAATCAATGCTTTTACTGGTAAATATAAATGGGAGGCAACATTACTGAAGTCTACCTTAATTATTTTCACATGAAATGCATTGCCATTAATTTGTCCCAATCAAATATCTCTAATAAACAATAAATAATATTTAATGAATTGTAATTTGGCTAGAGACCTATCCAAAATAAAAATATGAACTTCCTGTTTTAATCACAACAAACTAAAACTTATTTGCACTTATTATGAGTTTCTCCTTGAAGCTTGTAAAGCCCTAAAAAACAAAGGAGATACTGTTTAAAACAAATACGATGCAAAGGAAGTAAATCCATGTGCAGAAAAGAGGATATCTAAAAAAGGATGACTAAGATTGACAAACTACAAGTAAAACTTATGGTTGAGAATAAAGAAGTCATCAGTAGTTTTTCTTGAGGTAATTAGTGACCTCTCCTAAACACTTACAATTCTTAAATGTTTATCTCCAGATCAGATATTTGTATTGGATTCTAGACTAATTTATCCTGCAATATAATATACATCTCTACTAGAGTGGTTATTCCACAGCAAAGCTTTAAAAAACATGTCTAATTGTCACACCCATCTGAACTTGAGCTTTGCCTCATTCTATGCCTCTGAAAAACCACTCTACCATGAATCCAGGTGAAAACCAAAAGCCATCTTAAATTCCTCCTGTCCTCTGCATATTGCAAATTCAAACCTTCATCAAATGCTATTATTCAACCTTTAAATAATTTTCCAGATCACCATCACTGAGTTGGTCTCAGGTTCTTATTTAATCTCAGTAAGTGAAATGCAGAAAACCTTTTATCAGTACTCTGTCTTTGATTTTTACTCTCTTAAGTCATACTGCCACACTGCTATCTGTATTATCCTTTCAAAAAATATGAATGTAGCATGACTCATTTATATTATTTTCACCTCAAAAATAAAAATCTCATCTGCCTAACATACCAGACTTTTAATAATATTATTCTCCTTTACTTATCCAGATACATTACTGAATGGATCTTCAAAGGGTATATTATATCTGTATTAAACTACTTGCAGTTTCCTGAATATTGCCTCCCCTTACACCCTCACATCTTTAACTAATCTTTCAATGATTATATTCAAATATCTGCTCTTCTTTCTCCCAAACAGTTAATGACTTATCCTCTGCTTCAACATACACTATGAACATATTTTAACTATATAAATTATTTTGATTATATATGTGTGTGCATATATATATACACACACACACATGCACATGTATACACAAATACACACACATATGTATAGGTATATAAAAATTCACCTAACAACACAAGATATAAGGATATTATGACACTCAGACTAGTGCCTGGAACATCAGAGTCATTCAGAAAATTGCATAAATGAGTAGAGCACAAGTAATATTGGAGCTTTTCACAAATATGTTCTGATAAATACCTGGACTGTTGCGAGGTGTTATATAACGTGGTGAAGATATAGAAACACCACTCCTAGACCGATCATTCTAATAATTTACCTAAAAATGTCAGTAGAAAACACGTATAAATTTCATTTGAAATGGAATTGGTAATATAAAAAGAAAGATTAATTTTGGGAGCAGTGTGACAGAAGGGTTAGTGCCAGCAATGTTTACAGAAAAGAAGACAAAGTGTGAAATGAAAGATGTTAAAATAATCATAATTTATATAGACTCACATAAATATAATCAACTGATGTCTGGCCAAAAAAAGACAATAAACATGGGGAAATGACACTCTTCAACAAGTGGTGCTGGAACAACTGAACATTCACATAAATTCATAAAAGTGAATTTAAGGCCGAGCACGGTGGCTCACACTTGTAATTTGAGCACTTTGGGAGGCTGAGGTGGGCAGATCACGAGGTCAGGAGATCGAGATCATCCTGGTTAATACAGTGAAACCCTGTCTCTACTAAAAATACAAAAAAATTAGCCAGGCATGGTGGCGGGTACCTGTAGTCCCAGTCACTCTGGAGGCTGAGGCAGGAGAATGGCGAGAATCCGGGAGGCGGAGCTTGCAGTGAGCGAGATTGCGCCACTGCACTCCAGTCTGGGCGACAGAGCCAGATTCCGTCTCAAAAAAAGCAAACGACGACAAAAAGAAAAGTGAATTTAAGCACAGACCTTACACTCTTTACAAATATTAACTCAAAAAGCGTCATGGACCCAAATGTGAAATGAAAACTATAAAATTCCTAGAATTTAACATAAGAAAGAGAAAGTTTAGATGACCTCTAATATGTGCTATGGTCTGAATGTTCATGTCTCTCTAATATTCATATGTTGAAATTTTAACCCTCAAGATGATGGTATTAGAAGGTGAGGCCTTTGGAAAGTGATTAGATCATGAGGTGAAGCCCTCATTGTTGAGAGTACTGCTCTTATAAAAGAGACCTCAGAGAGCTATCCAGCCTTTTCAACCACATGAGGACACAGAGAAAAGATGTTTATCTGTAAAGGAAGTGGGCATTCACTAAACACTACATCTGTAGACACATTGATCTTGAATTTCCCAGATTCCAGAACTATGAAAAATAAATATTTGTGGTTTATAAACTACACAATCTGTGGTATTCGTTAGAGAAGACCTAGTGGACTAAGAATAGCAATGGCTTTTTTGTTACCAGCACAAACGTCAGAAACAAATGAAAGAAATAATCAATAAGCTAGACCTCATTAAAATTAAAAACTTCTGCTCTAAAAGGGTACTGTCAAGAGAATGAGAAAATAAGTTATAGACTGGGATAAAATATTTACAAAAGACATACCCAATAAAGGACTATTACTCAAAGTATAAAATAACTCTTAAAATTTAATATAAAGAAAACAAACAACTTGGGTGGCCAAGGTGGGTGGATCACGAGGTCAGGAGATCGAGACCGTTCTGGCTAACACAGTGAAACCCCGTCTCTACTAAAATACAAAAAATTAGCCAGGCGTGGTCGCGGGTGCCTGTAGTCCCAGCTATTCGGGAGGCTGAGGCAGGAGAATGGCGTGAACTCAGGAGGCGGAGCTTGCAGTGAGCCGAGATAGCGCCACTGCACTCCAGCCTGGCCTGGGCGACAAAGCGAGACTCCGTTTCAAAAAAAAAAAAAAAAAAAACAGAAACAAAAAAAAACACACACACAAAAAACAACTCAATTTAAAAGGAAAAAATTCAAACACACACCTCACCAAAGCAGATATAAACATGGCAAAGAAGCATATGAAAAGATGCTCCAAATCATTTGTTGTTAGGAAAATCAAAGGAAAACAATGAGATTATCACTACAAGCCTATTAGAATGACCAAGTCCAGAACACTGTCAATATCAAATGTTACTGAGGAGGTTAAACAACAGGAACTCTTGTTCTTTGCTGCTGGAAATGCAAAATGGTATATCCATGTTGTAAGAGAGTTAAGCAGTTTCTTACAAAACTAAACATACACTTATCATGTGATCCATGGATTGTACTCCTTGGTATTTACCCAAAAGAAAACATCATTTTTAATCCATAAGTATACATAATGATAATTTGCTAATTAAAAATTTAAATAAGACCAATCAGAAGCTCCATGCAAATATTTGTAGCAGCTTCATTCATAATTGTCAAAACTTAGAAGCAACTGAGACGTCCTTGAGAAGGTGAATAAACTGGTATATCCCGATGAAGGAATATTATTGAGTGCTAAATAGAAATGAGCTATCAAGATGTGAAAACACATCGAAACTTAAATGGACATTACTAAGTGAAAGAAGTCAATCTGCAAAGGCTATATAACTCAAGCTACATGACATTTGGAAAAAGACAAAATTGTGGAAATGGTAAAAAGATCCGTGGTTGCCATTAGAGGGATAAATAGATGAAACGTAGAATTTCAGGACAGTGAAACTATCCTGTATAATACTATAATGGTGAATATATGTAATTATTCATTTGTCAAAACCTGTAGAATCTAAAACACCAAGAATAAATCCTAATGTAAACTATGAACTTTTGGTGATAATGATGCGCTAATGTAGGTTGATCAATTATAATAAAATATACCATGTTGGTGCAGTAAGTGTACAGTGAAGAAGGCTGTGAGTGTGAGGAGGAAGAGAATATATGGAAACTCTGTACTGCCTGCTCAATTTTTCTGTGAACCTAGGACTTCTCTAAAAACGAGTCTTTAAAAACTAAATTTATGATTTATGAAAGTCAATACTAAATCTTATTGATTAGATTTAAAACAAGAAACTTTTGAATTTCTTGATGGTAGTGGATGAGTTGTATTAAGAAAATTGTGATCCATGAGCTGAAAAACTAAAGGAAACAAATGAGTTTCCTAGAGTTTGGTAGATGACTCTAATGAGGAAGATAGTTAAAAAAAAGTGGTATCAGAATGCAAATCACAAGGAGAGGAGTTGTTGGGTATTAACTTTTGAGTATTAAATAATTACCAATATAAATATTTTTCAATTAACATTTTCTGTTATAAGGCATTAAGCTATAGAAAATGTGGTAGATTAATTAATATGTATTTTAAGATTTTTTAAAGATTGTGTTCTCTCAGATTTCACTATCATCAGCTGTAAATCAAAGCAACACATTAAAAAAAAAGGAGAAAGAAAGAAAAAAACACCCAGGCTGGAATGCAATGGTACAATCACAGCTCACTCCAGCCTCAACCTCCTGGGTTCAGGTGATCCTCCCACCTCAGCCTCCTAAGTAGCTGGGACTACAGGTGCGAACCACTATGCCCAGCTGTTTTTTTGTTTTTGTTTTTTTTCCTTCTTTTTATTTATTTATTTTTTTTGCTATGATACAGTTTCACCATGTTGTGTAGGATGATCTCTAACTCGTGGACTCAAGCAATCTGCCCACCTCTACCTCCCAAAGTGCTGGGTTTACAGGCATGAGCCACCCCACCTGGCTGCAACACAATTTATATTCTGCATTTATTTTTGCTTAAATATAAATTATATAAGATTTCAATCACACTTATTAGGTCAGTATTTGAAGATTAAATTTTATGTTTGCAATTAAATCAAACATCAAATTTCAAATCAAATTTCAAAAAAATCAAATTTCAAAAAAAATTTTCCATCAATTGTTGAGTTATATCAAAAATAAAGTCTTCAATTTTTAAGACCCAAGTCTAATCCCAAATATATAAAGCTGAATACCACAGGCTAAAACAATATTTACATAATGTGAACTTATAAGCAAGTATGGCAACATTAAATATAATATAATTTAATTATTAAAAATAGAATTGTATCTGCATTTACCATTAACATTTATTATATAAAATTAATTTCTGGAAGAAAATATATTTAATATTAATTTTCACATTAAAATTATAATTATATAAAAATCTGTAAATAACATAACCATCTATCACCAACAGGAATTAAAACCACAAACAAATATGAACACTTAGTGGTTTGGGGGTCAAATAATAACTTTGTTTCTAAATGTTTCTAAATTAAATTTTAAAATATTCCCTTTGCGAATTATAAATATGAGACTCCAGACATCAGACAGTTAGATATTCAGATAGTATCACTAGCACATCAGGTAAATTGGGTATCTTTGTCTTTGTTATTCATCTATTTTATACATTATTATATAATCCATCATGAGAATCAGGCTTGGTACACAATAGATATCTGATACATATTTATTGAATGAATGTATACATGAGTAAATTTTTTACTTATAGTCAAAATAATTGATTTAAATATCTAGTCCAATTTTTGGAATATAAACTCTAAGAAATTAAAATCTCATTTAAGTCTGAAATTTCTCGAAAGAAATTTCATTCAAATGTTAACCATATGACACAGTATGCATCAAGAAAAATCTCTTTTTAGCAAAGAGATTTTTTAGCAAAATTTCGTTTTTGCTAAAAAGAGATTTTTATACTTAGAAATCCCGGACATAATACTATCTCCTCTCAAACTCAGGTGAGTTCATATTAAAATAATGATTATCTTAGAGAGTAAGATATGAAGCAGAAGGAAGCCAGAGAGGATAGCTGAAGAATAAGTTACAGCTATGTGTTAGTTTGTTCTTGAATTTCTATTGCAAGTGTATCCCATGCATTAACTCACTTACCCTCTAAAGAATACCATGAAATGATTTATATTAGTAATACAAATATACTACTTATACTTTCCTTTTTTTCATATAAGGAGATTAAGGTCTTGAGAAATACTGTAAAATGTAGAAACTATGTAGTGAACAAAAGGAGAAAATAACCAAGGGGCTGCCATATTACCTTTATCACTCATTGTTTCAGTAAGACCATACCTTTGAAATTCATCTTAAATGCTGCCATTCACTATCGATGCAACAATGGGCATAACACATAGTGTCCTTTCCTCAGATGTAGAGTTGGCTAACAGAGTTGAATATTCTATAAACAAATTTATAAAACAGGTCTCAATGTCAAAATTATCTCTGAGTATAATATGCTGTGTCTTTTCTGACTTCCAGTGTCAATTAATACCAAAATTAAAAATCTCTTGAACTTATATAGATTACAGAGCTTCAACTTTAGAAGCGAGGGCTGTCCTTGTTACTCTTCTTTTTGATTACATGCATTAGAAATAAATGCATCTTCACTAAGTCTACCTCTAGACTTTGTGTTATGAGTTTTGTGACCATCTGAGACCATCTTGAACAATTATAAAAGATTTGTAGGAGGCAGGAAATGACAATATTAGAGACAGTGTAATAATGTTAGCAAGTACAAAGTGAAATATATTCTCAGGATTTGGAGAAAAAAACAAGAGTGACATGAAAGCACAGGGCAAGATTCATACAGGTCTGACATTTTATTGGGGTTCATCTTCAGGTAAGTGAAATTCTGCTCAGTTGATCTGGAAAAAATATATTAAATTCAATGAAGTAACAAAAGGGGAGGTGGTAGGATTACCCTACTCTAGTGAGAGTGAGCATTACGGAGATGGCTACTTCACATCAACCTATAAATAAAACTTGCTGAATCATGGTGACTGATCAGATGATATTACACTGCATTTAGCTAAAAATAGACTCAAGTCAGAACATTTCTTCAATTTTAGAAAAAATGTAATTTTTCATGCTGAAACAAATGGTGGGGCTCACCAAAGCCCTGCAACTGGAAGATATATACTACAGGGGAAAAAATAATCTAGGGTTCCGAGTACCTTGTTGTGAATGATTATTCAGATTACACTGGGTAAAATATAAGTGGAAGACACAGTGCATCTGAGGACTACTAATGTTTATAACAGCCAAATTAATAAGAATCCTCTTAATTAAAAATAATCAAATGATAATGGTAAGAAAATATAAGTAGTAAGAAAAAATATTTTAGAATAAGAATATTTAGAATTGAAATTATAAGAAGTAGGGGATTTCTGATACAGACATTTTTATGTTAGTTTTTTCTTGCCTAAAGTACAGTGAAAATTATTGTAATTAACAAATTCAAGAAATACTGAGACCAGAATTTTAGAAGCATCTTCACTGTGCATTTTTAAGATCTTGAAAATGATGATAGTGGATGAGTTGTATTAAGAAAATTGTGATCCATGAGCTGAAAAACTGAAGGAAACGAATGAGTTTCCTAGAGTTTGGTAGATGACTCCAATGAGGAAGATAGCATAAAAGGGGATATCAGAATGCAAATCACAAGGAGAGGAGTTGCTGAGAGGCAGCAAATCTGGTGGAAAATGAGGCCAAAGCGTATTCAGTTTCTTTCTCATAGATATGACTATGAAAAGAAATTGGGAGAAAGAGCAATTTACTTTGGGGAGTATCTCAAAGAAATAGCAACAGTAGAAAATATTACAATTAATAGAAGTTTGCATATTAAATAGAAAAGATAAAATGATAAAGGAATTTGTTCACGATAAAGGTGTTATCACAGAGCAATTCCAAAACTTAAGTATAAGAGAATTACACTCTAAAGGATTTTAGATGTATTTGTTGATTTAGTATCAAAAACAAAGGAGAAGCATTTTAGCAACTTGTTGTGAATTACAAAACGTGTTTTTTTTGTTTTGTTTTTTTTTTACTCATAGATAATAAGGACATAACATTCTACAATGGTTTTTATAATGCCTATCAATTATTTGAACTTTGCCACTGGCACAGTAAAAAAATCAAACGTGCTCAAATAAATCCAAGGGTCCATCCACAAAAAAGAATATATGATTGCTAATCAGGTTTGTGGATTAGATGTGCCAGTAATCACAATGATCTGAGTCTTATTGTTTGGAGATGTTTACATTCAACACCATGTGAGTCATTAACAGAGGTAATCATACTCAGTATACTGTTACACAAAATTCAAATGCCATTCGCCTGGAACTTCTGGTTCACTGATTGTCAAAATGACAAAAACAAAATATTACTGAGATTGTTAATAAACTAATCCTAAAACAATACTTAATATACTAGAAAACAGGTATAATTACAAATGGCAATTACTTATCTTGTTCTTGAAGTATTAGGTTATATGCTACAAAGCTAAAAAGATAAAAATATTAGAATCAATTATTTTTATTACTTATTTACATATAGAAAATAAAAAGCTGTTATAAATAGTGCAATCATGCTTTATTGAAAACAGATACATTCAGAATCTTTCAGCACTAAAATATTACATGTTTCCAGAGATCAAAGGAAAATTCATCAGCTCAAATCAATTTATTTGTATTTCACTCTCTATTTCACTTAATTATTCAATAAAATTTAAGTGTTAACCCTGTTCCCAAACTAAGACTTGATGCCAGAGATACAAAGATAAATAAGAAATAGTAAAAATGGCTTATTGTAAGTTATAAATATCTCTAATCCTTTCATATAGAACACATTTGCCATTATCAATCCACTTAGAAAAGTTTAAATGTATGACTGTTAAATAGTCTTAGTGGGAATTTTTGATTCTTAATTAAGGCATTGTAATATTAATAGTATGGTTTGGCTGTGTCCCCACCCAAATCTCATCTTAAATTGTAGCTCCCATAATCCCCATGTGTGGTGGAAGGGACCTGGTGGGAGGTAATTGAATCATGGGAGCAGTTTCCCACATGCTATTCTTGTGATACTGAGTGAGTTCTCACAAGATCTGATGGTTTCATAAAAGGCTTCCCCCCTCGCTCCACTGTCATTCTTCTCTCTCCTTCCACCTTTTGAAGAACATTTTTGCTTCCCCTTCCACCATGATTGTAAGTTTTCTGAGGCCTCCCCAGCCCTGCAGAAATGTGGGTTAATTAAATCTCTTTTCTTTATAAATTACCCAGTCTCGAATATGTCCTTATAGCAGCATGAAAAGGGACTAATAAAATTAGACTATGAATACATTATTCCAGATTTATATATTGTTTACTTCTGGCCATTATGGTGTTATATAATGAATAATCACAAAATCTCAGCCATGTATAACAACAAGCTCGTATGTACACTCAGGTATCCGTGCATTGACTAGGATGGCTCTGCTTTATGCCATTCTGAGCCCCAGAATGAAGAAGCAGCAGCTACAAGGGTTATGTTCTTCTCACAGAGGAGGCAGACATGCACGTATGATGGGAAAAACACACGATGTTACTAAAAATCGAAGCTGAGTATTGACATGACATCATTTCTGACCACATTCTGTCAGCCCATATAAATCACGTGGCTAAGCCCAACATTAGTGGGGCAAGGACACATTCTTGACCTTTTGTAGGAGGAAATGCAAAGTCACATGGCAAATAAAGTAGATACAGGAAGAGAAGACAAAATGGACATAACACTCTCTACCACCTTTCACTATAAAAGTATACGAACAAAAATGGTATACATTGCCTCTACCTAAGACATTTAATGAAGCAGTTTAGTTTAACGAGAAAGAGCATAAAATCTAAAACCTAAATGACCATAAAAAGGTTATCTTATATGCACTTCAGATATTTGTAAAATACTAATGGTAAGCTAACTGAAGCTTCAATATAGTCATAAACTTTATACAAGATAAATACTTTTTCTATACTGGTAATTTCCAAAGTAGCTTTAACATCAGAAGCACATGAAATCTATGTTACATAAAATATTGATACCAGGCTTTTCCTTTGGATATTTGACTGAACAGGCATTATATAGGGTACAGATTTGTGCATTTTTAACAAGTCCTCAGATGATTCTGATATTCAGCAATATTTTAAAACTATTGGTCTATGATATAATTTAGTGATGTTGTCATAAATATATTAAATTCAACCATTTTTCAAATATTTCCAAAGAAAATTTTCATTCTGTTTTAACAAAAATGACAATCTAATAATGGTTGTATATAATTATTTTTACAGGGCAGAATTCTCCAATATAGATAGAAAAATAAGACTAAAAATTATATGCAGAATTGAAATGTGGTCATTTGAGAACTTTTAATGTGTTCAAAATATATTAAATTAGATATTTTCTTTTTAAATCAACCATATTTAATAAAGAGATATAGAGTATGTAAATATTTCATAAATCTTTATGCCATATTAACATTCTATAAGTAAACTATCAATCTCAGTAGTTCATATTGAGAAGCAATGTGACCAAATCATCTACATGATTTATGGTCAAGAAGAAATGATTTTGACATAATTACTAACCTTTTGGTTGATCTTAAAAATCATGATCATTTTTTCACATTATTATTTGTATCCACCATTTAATTATAGTTCTTTGGCCAGTTTTATAGAGCCACTCATGAATAGGACCTTAAGGAGGTGTGTACAATAGTAGCAAATTATAAGAAGGGAAAGCAGTAAATTTGGAAGATTTCCAGGAATATTGGAGTTGAGGGCAATGAGATTAAAATAAAGATGATAAAAATATTAGTGCATTTAGAAATATCACACCAGGTGCCTGACATTTTTCTACATTTTGTTGATACATTGTAGAAGAAAGACATTGTCCTATACTTTTCATCCTTTGTGGGAAAAAGTGTGGTATTGAGGGTGCATTTTTAAGAGATAAGGTCTCAAGTACAAAATATCCTGTATCGCAACTTTACAAGTATTGAAGACTGTATAATTTTGGGTACCTAGAATCTGGAAGTTGTTTTACAAGCTTGATTATCCGTATTTAACATGGATTTTTATTTTGGCTCCTGTGACAATGAAAAATCTTTCTTAGCATGTCAGAACAATTTGGTGATTTGAATAGTAGAGACAACTGTGATTAAATGATACAGAAACAATCAATACAAACAGTGAAATAGCTCTTATTCAATGGAGAATAAAGAAAGTCAAATAGCTAATTCACTATTGTGCAAACCAAGCCTTTTTCAATTTTCAGAGATTTACCCATTGGCTTTGTTAAAGAGGATCTCTTCGTTAAAGATGATTTGGGTAACTAAGGCAGTTATTATTTTGTCAATACTTAAATGCAATTTTGGGAAACCTTACCATTTTCATGAATTATAAAATAAAATGGCTTTTTCATTGCATTGAAAATTATATTTTATTAATCCACATCTAATTTTTGTTTTTCCTGCAATTATTCATTGTTTACCCTAATATCCCAAGTCCATAAACTGTATATTATAAAAATTAATATTGTTTTATAATTGATAATGCAAGAACTCTATTTACAAAATACTCTTATCCCATAGCTGGTTTATCTGGTCCTCATCAAAATTCTACAATTTACAGATTAGGAAACTGAAATGTGAGAAGTTAAATACATTGTCTAAAACTAGGAAACAAACTAATGTCTGTCAGCAATTAAAACTATGCTATTTTCATTCTGTCATGGTATTATGGTGATAATAAGGCAGGACCTTGTCCATATTTGGTTCAGTCAGTATTACCGTTTAAGCATACAGGTTTGGAAGTGAAATAGCTATCTGACTTGAAGAAACTTAGCCTAACTTTTTTATTCCCATTTCCTCATTTGAAAAATGGAAATAAACATAGGGCCAAACTGACAGCTTTTTCATGAGTATAAATGAGACTACGTATTCAAAAGCAATTAGGAAGCTATCAGTCACACCAGAACAAAAACTGTGATTCTCCTTATATAAATTAGTCAAACACATAATACTTATGGAAGCAGAGAATGGAATGGTGATTGTCAGGTACCATGAGTTGAGTGGGTAATAGCACATTGTTGCTAATTCAACATTTTGGGAGGCGGAAAAATCACTTGAGGCCAGGAATGTGAGACTAGCCTGGGCAGCATAGTAAAACTCCAATTCTAGTTGGGCATGGTGGCATAAATCTGTAGCTATAGCTACTTAGGAGCCTGAGGTGGAAGGATCACTTGCACTTGGCAGGTGGAGGCTGCAGTGAGCCGTGATCATGTCATGGCACTCCAGCCTGGATGACACAATCAGACCCTGTCTCATTTAAAAAAAAGAAAAATGCGGGGGCGGAGCAAGATGGCCGAATAGGAACAGCTCCACTCTCCAACTCCTAGAGCGAGCGACACAGAAGACCAGTGATTTCTGCATTTTCAACTGAGGTACTGGGTTCATCTCACTGGGGAGTGCCAGACGATCCGTGCTGGTTAGCTGCTGCAGCCGGACCAGCGAGAGCTGAAGCAGGGCGAGGCATTGCCTCACCTGGGAAGCGCAAGGGGGAAGGGAATCCCTTTTCCTAGCCAGGGTAATTGAGACACACAACACCTGGAAAATCGGGTAACTCCCACCCCAATACTGCGCTTTAAGCAAACAGGCACGCCAGGAGATCATATCCCACACCTGGCCGGGAGGGT
>NW_012101798.1:4270714-4271018 GCF_000951045.1 Mandrillus leucophaeus
ATCAGAGCAGAACTGAAGGAGACAGAGACACAAAAAACCCTCCAAAAAATCAATGAATCCAGGAGTTGGTTTTTTGAAAAGATCAACAAAATTGAAAGAACACTAGCAAGACTAATAAAGAAGAAAAGAGAGAAGAATCAAATCGACGCACTTAAAAATGAAAAAGGGGATATCACCACCGACCCCACAGAAATACAAACTACCATCAGCAATACTATAAACACCTCTACGCAAATAAACTGGAAAATCTAGAAGAAATGGATAATTTCCTGGACACTTACACTCTTCCAAGACTAAACCAGGA
>NW_012101799.1:0-2015 GCF_000951045.1 Mandrillus leucophaeus
CAAGAAGAGGATCCTCCAGGTCCGGTCCCTAATGAGGAGCTGTGCTCTCAGGGGCTTCTCTGGGGGAGGGATGTGGTTATTGGGTGATGCTCTCAGGGCCCAGACATATCCATATTTACCTCCGTGGATCTCAGGTTATTTGTATATTCAGGAGACAGAGCATTTCATAGCTCAAGACCTGATCCAGGATAAGAAACGGGAGATGAATGACAGATCAGCCTTACATGAGTGGGATTCTGATGGTCCAAGCCCTAATGCTGCTTGAAGAAATGGATGCCCTGCTCCATTTACAAACTTTTTGTGGCCAGACACCCTTTCACTGAAAAGCAAACACCCAGAGGACATGCTCCCCACTGTGAACCCACATTTGATTAGCATGGAGACCACATGGATGATTTCTGGAACCATCACCCTTCATGACACTGACCAGGTGCTGTGACCCCATCCTGGTCGAATCAGGCACCAGCCACAGCTCATTGGTGACTCTGAGAAAGTGAGTGCTGATGTCCCACGTGAGTGTCCAGCAGGTCCCTCTGAGATCTGCTGTGTGTTCCTGAGACAGTGTCTCCAGCACCTGCCTGGCATGTTGATCCACCAGGATCTTCAATAGAACCACCCTTGGTTTACAGATTTGCTCTGTGATTCATAATTAGAGTTGATTTTCTCATCTCATGGACAATAGGAATCAAAAGATGGAAGAGAACTTTGGAGTTCTTTATGAACTCACTACTCCAAAAATAATTGTCAAGGAATTCGTGTTTTGAATAAGTCTGGGTTTCATTTCCTACTCCATTTAATAGAATTGCATGAAGTTTTTATGTACTTTCAGTTCATATCCATAGATCCTCATCTTTACATATTGGTTTCTGACTCACTGGGTCTGTGTACCTGCCACACTCTCAGATCCATCACTGCCCTGTCAAATGCACAATGTAGGCAACATTACCTAACACTGAAATCTGGCATTTTTATTCATAGGAATAGAGTGACTCCCACATTCTGTATCCATTCAATCAGTAAAACTATTCCTATCCTTTATATCATCACTCTTAAGATATTTATAGTCCTGGAAACTCACTTTAAAAAATAGTTCTCGTTACCTTAAATTATATGAATGGTTCTGATATAACAGGATATTTAAAGGCACATCAGCAACTTGTTGAACACATAGTTTTTGTTTTTGTTGTTGTTGTTGTTGTTGTTGTTGTTGTTGACAAAGGAAGACACCTGAGAGGAAACTTCCTCCCCATCCTTCTGTACACCTGCTCTGGGGTTGGAACCTGTGCTTGGTGGCTCCTGAGTGCCCCCTCCAGCCCAGCCTTGCCTTGCAATGAGGTTTCTGCAGTGGCTGTGACCTTGACCAGGCGTCTCCAGGGGAGAAGCTCAACTTTCGTCTTTATTGCCTTTTGTGGTTTCAGTGCCCCTGGACTATTTTCTTACATCTTAACCTGGATTATCTTACATCTTACCTGGACTATTTACCTGGATTTGCTTACATCTTACCTGGATTAACTATTTGTTTACATCTTACCTAGGCTATTTGCTTACATTTTACCTGGATTATTTGCTTACATCTTACCTGGACTATTTGCTTACATCTTACCTGGACTAACTGCTTACATCTTACCTGTCTATGCACTATTTACTTACATCTTCATACAATCATGGAAGAATGGGGGAGGGATCTGGAATGGCAGATTTGTCTTTCTTCAATAGGACAAGGTGCTGGAAAAGTTCTTCCCTGTAGGAACTTTTGGAGAAGGCTCTTGGTATATTTTACAGTGATTATAACTTCCCCACTTCTGACCCATAGGAAACATATTTGTATTGTATTTTTTTGAAACCGGAGGTTTCTGGAGGGAAAGTCCAGAAGACCGAGGAGCGTACGGCCCTCTGGAACTTTCACTTCACCCTAGTCCACATCTGTCTTGCAGACGTCTATAGTGCTTACCATGTAAGTGCCCTCAACAGCTTGTTTTATATACATATGTATATGTGTGTGTATATATATGTAT
>NW_012101799.1:5880-7582 GCF_000951045.1 Mandrillus leucophaeus
AAAATATTGATACTGAAGAATACAATAAGTCAGACAAAATTTTTAACAGAGGATTTTAGACCAGACTAGATCAAGTAATAGAAGAAATGGTAAACTCAGAGAAAGATCATTTGAAATAGTAGAGACAGAGAAGAAAAACTTAAATGAAAGAAATAAAAAAGAGTTAAAGACTTATGAGTCAGAAAGCACAGTGAAAATTAAATTATGCATTGAGGAGTTATGCAAAGATAAGACAAAAGCGGTAGTGAAGGAAGAGGGTGAGAGAGACAGAGAGAGACAGAGCAAGAGAGGCGGAAAGGTTTTTAAAGAAGGAATAGCATAGAAACTTTCTAAATCTGGAGAAGCAAATATTTGTCCACATCCATGAAGCTCTATACATTTTAAATAAAGTAAACCAAATGAGAAAAATCAGAGATAGTTTGAAACCACATTGCTAAAGGAAAGGTTTTTGAAAACAGAAAGAAAAAGAGCAGATTTAGCAGAATTTTTCAATTCAGAATGGAGAGGAATTATATTCGAAAATGTGTGGTTTATTGATAGAGATCTTTTCTGAGAAATGTATTTCTAGTCAATGTCATCATTGTGCAAGCATCATAGGGAGAACTTACACAAACCTACAAGGAATATCCTACTACACACAGACTATGTGGAATAGCACAATATTTCCAGACAACTAACCTGTACAGAGTGTTACTGCACCAAACACTGCAGGGAACTGAAATGCCGTGGTAAGTATCTCTCTGTGTAAACACATCTAAATATGGAACATCCTTAGTGAAAATATGGTATTACAATGTTATGTGGCCACAAACATATATGAGGTCTATTGTTGACTGAAACATTGTTAGGTGGCCCATGACTGTATTCAAATTGCTGGGGGAAAAAAACTGAAAAACAAACACAACTCTGTCAACCAAGAAACTTTACCATGTAAATCTTTTTGTAAAATAAAGGATAGGTAAGACCTTTCCCAGAGAAGCAAAAACTAAAGGAGTTCTTCAACACTGGGCCTGCCTTAAATACCAAAGGGTCGCAACTAGGTCTGCAGAATAATGACATAGCTGCATCAGCTCCATTCTGGCCTCTGCCATGTGACAGTTTTGTGTGAATTTCTTTCTGCTCTCTCAGGACTTTTCTTCTCTCTCAGCTTCTAACTCCATTCTCCTTTTAATTCTCAGTTTGTTGAAATGATTCATATTTAACTAAGAACACTAAAAACTTTGGAAAAAAATTTCATCTTAAACTCAACAAATTTAATTACCTGTCTTCACGGATGCCCATCTGTTCTTTTCTTGTTTTCCTGTGGGATATGGCCCTTGTTTCTACTTCAGCCCAGTCCTTATTTCCATATGCATGAGGCATCCAACCATCACACACCCAGGAACATCTTGGAGGAAGGGACCCTACCATCTGCCTCATCAGCCTTCAGGTGCACAGTGGCCATTCCTTCAGCTGTTGTATGTGCTTTAGGGCTTTCCATTTAAAAGTGTATTTCACTATCCCCCAAATAAAGTTCCTGGACCTTAAAAAGTGATGTGGAGTTGGGGGCATTGACAGCCAAATTTCATTGAAAGTCTCTTCAGTCCTTGGTAATTGAGGAAGACTGGGAAGAAGGGAACAAAACTCAGACCTCATGTAGCACCTCATTTAGCAATAGATTCAGTGCAAATTTAGAAAGTTGAAGACATAGAGTGATGTTGGT
>NW_012101799.1:10132-12657 GCF_000951045.1 Mandrillus leucophaeus
TATTTATGTACATATATGTGTGTGTGTATATATACACACAGAGGTGCGGCTTTTGTTCCAGTAAAGCAAGTGTCAACTGCCATTCTGGACACACTTGTCTCTCCAGTTTTGCGAGTGGGCAATTTTTGATTGGAATTTCATTCCTTTGATGAATTCCCAAAGGTACTGAAGATCAGATTGTGCAGACGCCTCTTGACATAGGAATGAGGTGATGACTTTTGTAATCTTTACATTTTGGAGCAAAGACCAAAAGTACAACCAAAGGTCCTCTTCATGTGTTATTGGAGGCAGGATTCTAACCTGATTACATAGATGTGGCACCTGGTTGGACACAAATGAACAGGCAAGGAAACAGAAAAAGGACATGGCACAACGTTTATGAAAAAGTCTCAGCAATTTTAATTTTCTTCTGAGGAAGCTGAAATTGTGCAAGTAAAACAGTGTGACTGGACATGTCTCAGGTGATGTCGTGTTCTGGAAAGTATCTCCAGTCCTAGGCTGGATCCAGTAGGTGCACTCAGGCCCCAAATCCTAAAGCAGGGACTTGTATTCCTTAAACAGATGATATTCCAAAGAGAAAGCTGTTCTCAGGTGAGCTGCAGAGCAGGGAGGAGGAGATGGAGGTGTCCTTGGCTTCCCAGAATTGCTGAAACTTGAAGACCAAGGCCACCTCCTCATAGGTGGAGCAGAAATCCACCTATGAATACATCACATCGGCTCTGTCTTCAGGAATCTTGGGCTGTGGGGGAGGTGAAGGAATGTGATTTATTCCTTTCTGCTAATGCAGTGTGCTTCAGAGAAAATAAATTGAAAATTTAATAAGCATGCTTTTTGCCATAATGGGGAGAGAATATGAATAATTCATGGCAATGCAAGTGGTCACTTCAGAGCTGGCAGAAGGAGCAAGTGCACAACTGAGAGAAGGAAGCGGCCTACCCCAGGAAGCAGGTGTGCTAAGACCATCCCCTGAGAACTGCCCTCCAGATGCCACGTGTCAGTGGAACCTGGGCCCGTGCCCGGGATCTTGTGCATAGTGTGGAGAGCAGAGCACAGCTCCATTCCTCCTCACTGTGTGACCTAGGATGTGACCTCTTCCTCTGAGCTTCATTCTAACTAGGTGTTAAAATCAAATAACAGCAGTAACTTTACTTGTAAACTTTCTGGTAAGAGCCAGTGATGATCAGAATTGTTATCACTGTTGTTGTCCAAACCCTTAAATATCATAAAAATACCTGTGTGACCCCTCGTCTCAGACGTCAGATGACCACCTCGCAGAGAGCACGCCTGCTTTGTTTCTGTCACAAACGTGGTATTAGAACTGGAAAGTATGTGTACCTTGTTATAGAATTTCTACCTTAGTTATGTTACACTGAATGAAGTTAGAATTAGTGAGAGTTAGAAATTTGGCTGATGGGATGTCTAAGCAAACTGTCTATGGTGTGTCTTCATTTCTCTCTGCTTATTATAGATAATGTGAGAGGAGGGAGAAAAATTAAAGAGGAAACTATTGACCAATAGTCAGGTGTTTTATAAACAAAGGAGGTTTTTACATCTTCTGGAAACCCCATTAAATTAAATAAATTAACGAACATTAAGACATTTTTCTGCATTTTGGATGCATGTCTAATACAGACAGATTTAAATGCAAAAAGAGATAACACAGAAAATGGAAATTCGGCAGGAGATCATTTTGCCAAATAGGCCGATTTAAACTAGTTTGTAATTTTACCTAAATATTCAAAGAATAAACCCCAGATTCAAATAAGAAATGATAAAATTTCAATGATTAATGAGTGGTTGAGAGAAGCTTGAACTAACATTATCTTGATGAATCACACCTCAATAATAAAACTTTGTCCAGTGGTCCAAATTTTCTAGCGGCTGCTTGAGTAAATAGTTTCTACCTCCCCTACCTGTGATTTCTGGCAGAATCTATCATCCTCTAAAACCCAGGGACCATTAAGAACAGAGACAGAAGTTTCAATACTATGAAGTTTTGAGAGACCCAAATTACTGCCTGGACTGATTGGTGAGGATGATCTCTATGAGCCTCGTTTTTGAAGAGTGTGTGGTGGCTTTTGTTATAATGAACAGGTAGCAACAAAGACAGTGAAGGAAAATGAAGGAGGAGGGGCACATGGTCCAAACAGAAGAACAACATAAAGATCTAGAAACTGACATCAATGAAAAGGAAGCATATGGATTACCTGGAAGAAAATTTAAAGTAAATGTTAGAAACATGTTCAATGAGCTAGTGGCATCATGCCAGAACAATGTGAGAATTTTAATACAGATAAAACATTTAAAAGATGACTAAACAAAAATATTGATACTGAAGAATACAATAAGTCAGACAAAATTTTTAACAGAGGATTTTAGACCAGACTAGATCAAGTAATAGAAGAAATGGTAAACTCAGAGAAAGATCATTTGAAATAGTAGAGACAGAGAAGAAAAACTTAAATGAAAGAAATAAAAAAGAGTTAAAGACTTATGAGTCAGAAAGCACAGTGAAAATTAAATTA
>NW_012101799.1:15037-15804 GCF_000951045.1 Mandrillus leucophaeus
GAAAAGATAAAAGACAACTTTTGTGACAAAGCCCCAGGGGCTTCATTAAAACACTTTGCCCAGAAATTGGTCAACAGGGACATGACAAGTTTTTACATCACAGCTACTATTTTTTGCCTACTTTATGTAGGATTCTGAGCGATGTGCCCAGCTTCAGGGGGCTGATTCTCCATCCAGGGGACAGCGCTAACAGAGTTATGAGTTCTGTGGTATTAGTCTGTCTGGGTCTTCCTAAGAAGACAACACAGAGTGGGTGGCTTACACAACAAATATTGATTTTCTTGCAATTCTGAAGTCTGAATGTTGAAAATCAAGGTGCTGGCAGGGTTGGTTCTTGGTGCGGCTTCTTCCTGGCATGCACTGGGACACCTTCTAATACACTGCATCTCCACATGGCCTCTTCTCTGCGTGCACGTGAAAAGTGAGAGGTCTCTGGTGTCTCTTTCTCTTCTTATAAAGACAGCACGTCTATTGCATTAGGTTCTCACACTTCTGACCACGTTTAACCTTAATTGTATCATTAAAATTCCAGTATAGATCCATTGAATTTAAGGTTTCAGCATATGAATTTCAAAAAGGGCACAATTCGATTGATAACACAAACCAAGAGATGGTTAGAAGAATTAGAATAGATATTTTTTTAATCACTAAGGAATAATGGGCCATGCAGGAAACTTGTAGGAAAGTTCCTAGTAATCGGTGAAACTTCAATTGTAAGAGGAAAATGTGCCTTCCTCCTTTCTTTTCTGGCAGAAGAATGTGAGGAA
>NW_012101799.1:17084-18863 GCF_000951045.1 Mandrillus leucophaeus
ATAATTTCATTCTTTTCTTAGCTGCATAGTATTCCATGGTTGTATGTAGCACACTTTTCTCTATCCATTCTGCCAGTAATGGGGATTTAGGTAATTCCATGTCTATGCTATTGTGAATAGTGCTGCAATGAACCTACATGTTTGTATTCCTTTAGGTATCTGTCCAGTTGTAGGATTGTTGGGTCAAATGAAACTTCTGTTTTAGATTATTTGAGGCATCACTACACTGCTTTCCACAATGGTTGAACCAGTGTATATTCCCACCAGAAGTGTATAAATTTCCCCTTTTTTCTGCAGTCTTAAAAGTCTGGTTTTTTTTAAGATTAACCATTCTAACTGATGTGAGATGGTACCTCACTGTGGTTTTTATATGTATTTCTCTAATGGTAGTGATATTCAACATTTTTGCCTATGCTTGTTGGCCACATGTAGGTCTTTTTTGAAGTGTCTTTTCATGTCCCTTGGTCACTTTTTATTTCTTGAATGTTTGTTAAAGTTCCATGTATATATTGATATTGGATCTTTGTCAGATGTATAGGTTGTAAATATTTTATTTCCCATTCTATAGGTTGCCTGTTTACTCTGTTGATGGGATTTTTGCTATACAGAAGCTCTTTAATTGACTTAGGTCCCATTTGTCAATTTTCGATTTTGTTGCAACTGCTTCTAGCATTTTCATTATAAAGCATTTGTCAGTTCTTATGTCCTAAATTGTATTTCCTATGTTATTATCCAGAGTTTTTATAGTTTTAGATTTTACGTTTAGGTCTTTAATCCACTTACAATATTTTTTCAATTGATGCTGAAAACGCATTTGATGAAGCTCAACATCCTTTCATGAAAAAAAAACCATAAAAAACGGATATAGAAAGAACACATCTCTACAAAATAGCAGTTATATTCAAGAGACTGTCAGGTAGTATTATAATGAATGAGAAATAACTAAAAGTCTTTTCTCTAAGATCTGGAACGTGACAAATTTCCCACTTTAACCACTGGTAAAGCATAAATCCTTCTGCTGCCCCCATAGCCGGCTCTCACCTGCACGCGCCACCTACTGGCCTGGTGTTCAAACTGCATGACCTAACACAAAGCCGCTACCACCAGTGTACAGCAGGTGAAAATGAGATTAGCTTCCCAATACTTCTGTGATTCCAGCCCCGCAAAAGACCACGGGCCTGCTCACATGCCCAGTATGTTACTACTAAAGCTGGAATTTGGAAAAGGCACAACACTAAAACTATTAATAACAAAATAAAACACACTGAGTAGATGCCCCTCACCTGGCCATTTCCATCAAGGCTGGTGCTTTTGCTTGCCAGGCCCGGTAGCTCAAGTGTGTCTAGCTTGGTGCCCTTCTCAGGGGCTGAGCAGGGAACTCAGGTCACTGTGCATATGATAGACTAGCCCGTCGCCTGAAGCAACAGAGAGCTTCTCCCTGTGCACAGATATCAAGCATGTACTCATCTGCTTCTCCCGCAGTCAGCTCAAATCTATAAGGCCACCTACTAACAAGAAAGGTGAACTTAACAACCCAACACAAATCTCAGAAACAAACGCATCCCAAATGAGAAACAGTTCCTGAGGCCTCCACTATCTAGGACCTGCAGGAGGCAGTGAGTCTACTCACAGGTCCAGTACATTGGTACTAGAACCACCATTTCAGAAAGCCACTAAATAATGCCTATCTATAGACAAGGAACTCTTACAGAGTCATTGCCACTGAGTGAACAAGAACCAAAATCCAAAGACCCACACAATGTACATTATATTCACATT
>NW_012101799.1:18913-19441 GCF_000951045.1 Mandrillus leucophaeus
TTTTTTTTTTTTTTTTTTTTTTTTTGCTGATAGTGTTCAATTTATAGTTGCTTCCTAGTTTTTTCACCTGTTCAGATTTTGAGACATTTATGTTATTTTTGGTTTCTAACACACACACACACGCGTGCACACACACACACAATATCTTGAATATTTGAATAGAGGTTTTGTATGAATATAAGATTGTATTTCTCTGAAGCAAAATTCAAGAGTGGGATATTTAGGTCATGTGTTAAGGGCATGTTTGATAGTGGAAGCAACTAAAAATGATTTTCCAGAGTAGCTCTTTCATTCTGCATTCCCATTAACAGTGTCGTAGACACTAGAAACCTGGCATGCTCACCAGCATTGGTATTACCTGTATTTCTTCTTCATTTCAGCCATTCTAAAAGGTGTGTAGTGGTGTCTCATTGGGGGCTTGATTTGAATTCCTTTAATGGAAAATCCTGTTAAGAGCCTGTTCATATGCTTATGTGTCATCTGCA
The DNA here is from genome assembly GCF_000951045.1 of Mandrillus leucophaeus. Taxonomy (NCBI): domain Eukaryota; kingdom Metazoa; phylum Chordata; class Mammalia; order Primates; family Cercopithecidae; genus Mandrillus; species Mandrillus leucophaeus. The sequence continues at coordinate 19,399 of NW_012101799.1, forward strand.
CATCGTCTTTGATGAAATTTCTGTACAAACCGTTGCCTATTTT
>NW_012101799.1:20085-25123 GCF_000951045.1 Mandrillus leucophaeus
TTGTACCCACTAGGTAATGTCTCCTCATGCTCCCACCTTCCACCTCCCATCCTTCTAAGTCTTCAGTGTCCATCATTTCTCTCTCCATATCCTTATGGACACACTGTTACCTCCCACTTATAAGTAATAACGTATGACATGTGACTTTCTGTTTGTGAGTTAGTTCACTAATTATATTGTCCCCAGTTCTAGGCTTCTTGCTGCAAAGACAGTTTCATTTCTTATCATGGTTGACTAGTATTGAATTGGGCTTGTGTGCTATGTTCTTTTATAAAATCATCTGTTGGTGGACGCTCGGGTTGACATGTGTGCTATTAAGAATAGTTTTGTGGTAAACATAGAAGCATGGATATCTTTTTGAAGTAATGATTTATTTTCCTTTGGGTAGGTACCCTATAGTGGGATTGCTGAATCAAATGGCAGTTCTATTTACAGTTTTTTGGGAAGACTCCGTACCATTTTCCATAGAGGTTGTCCTCGTCCACATTCTCATCTACAGCGTTGATGAGTTCCTGTTAGTTTCCATCCTCACCAACATCTGATACTTTTGAGATTTTAATAATAGTCACTGTGGCTTTTGTAAGATAATATGTGATTGTGGTTTTAATTTGCATTTCCCTGTTGGTTAGTGATGTTGAGCATTGTTTATATATGTATTATCCATTTGTATGTGTTCTTTGGAAATGTCTACTCATGTCCTTTGCTCATTTTAATGGGGTTATTTAGTTCTTCTTCCCATTGTTGTTGTAGAGCTTAATTCCTTGTAAATTCTTCATATTAGTTTCTTGTCACAGGCAAGGTGTGCAAAAAATTTCTGTCATTCTGCAACTTGCCTGTTCACTCTGTTGCTGTGAAATATCTATTTAGTTTAATTCTCATTTATCTATTTTTTTCTGGGATGTTCTTTGGTGGTGTTAGTCATAAATTCTTTACCTAGGTCAATGCCCAGAAGAGTTGTCCTGGCATTTTATTTGAGTACATTTATAGTTTGAGGTCTCATGCAGGAGTCTTTAATTCCTTTTGTGTTGAGTGTGTGTGTGTGTTGAGGGTAGGGGTCTAGTTTTGTTCTTCTGCATGTTGGTTTCCAATTTCCCCGGCACCATTTATTGAATGGGGTGTCCTTTTTCTGGTGTATATTTTTGTTAATTTTTTGTGAAGTTTGTCAAAGATCTTTTGGCTATAGATCGTGTGGCTCAATTCTGGGTTCTGTAAAATGTACCCGAGAGCCTTGATTCTCCCGAGGCCTCAGTACTGACCTGCTCACAGTTAGAACTCCGTTGTCTCAGTAGTGTTTCGATGACTATAGTGATTCGGTGGCATGGGGTGGTTTTCCTAAAATTGTGGACAATTCTGTTTTAATGTTCAAACATGTGCTAAAAATTTCATGACAAACATGTTTTTGAATTTTCCTTTTCATTTCCACATTACTCCTCGAACTTACTGAGATGGGTTTGTGATGTCAAGATGAGGCATTTTTCTTTCCAGGTGTTGGATTTTTTACTTCTCTGGGTATTTATGGGCTCCCTGTGTGGAAATAAGCCTCATCCATTACACCTACCTGATGATATATTTAGAAATTTATTTGTGCACTGCCCCTGTGAGACACTCCATGATGATGACACATGTCATCTATTTTATTGTTTCATAAAAGTACTAGTGTACCTTCCACTCTAGAAGAGAAGATGCTATCTGGATTTTCGTAATTCCTCCTGCTCTCTCATCTTCACCTTCTTCCTCGACACCATTTCTGCAGTTTAAGAATGACATACGCCATAGACATTTGTACTTGGTCCCTTAAAGTGATATGAACCTAAGAAACTGATGGCCGCAGATCAGTGATGCTTCTGGCTCAGGTAATAGGAGCCTTTCATGCTGAATCTTGTCACACAGGATGCAGCCTCTGCTGTGTCCTGTAGAATTAAGCATAGAATAGACAGTTTCATTGCCAAAGGAAAAAAAATAGGGGGCAAAATGGGTGGTATGTCTCCAGCAACTACAATGCATAGCAGAACAAATTGCCATAGGCTTTAAGCCCCCGGTGTAACCTTCCCCAGAAAAATCTTTTTCCTTCTCCGCTTACTGGGGCAGCAGAATCAGCTCCAAGGCTGCAGGCAGAGGCACCACTCCTGAGGCACTGCTAGGCCAAGCTCCCATGTCAAAGGCCTCATCAGCCCTACACACAGGGCTTGCTGGGTGCTCCCAACCCAAGCCTCTGTTGGGTGGTTTCTTCCTCAAGATTATAGAAACAGGTTTTCTAGTCTGTTAAAATAAAGGCAGTGGTCTGATGGTTTCTAAATAAATTTAAAGCTTATTTTTCTCCCTTCAAGAAGAATCATGTACATTTCCAGCCAAATAGCTCTATTATTCCAGGCCATTAAATCTGAAAAATCTAACAGTATTCTTCAAATTTACTTGGGTCAATTCTCATTCTTTAAAACTGGAAATGTTTCTTTTCATAGAGTATCTTAGACTTCTTACTAAGTGATATTTGAGCCATATACTCAGTGTTCTTTGTAGAATACACTTTCTGATTTTTGCAATATGGATAGGTTGGGAATTTTCTAAGCCTTCAGCTTTTGTATTCTTTTTAGTTTATAGTCTTTCTGATTTTAATTTATCTACCTCACTTATTATAAGCACTCAGGAGAAACCAAGCAAAATACCTTCAACACTGTACTTAGAATTATTCTCAGCTACTCACAAGTTCTCACTAGTCACAAGTTATCATTCACTAAATTTTATAACGTGGTCCAGCCAAGTTCTTTTTAACAAATTTATGATAAGGATCACCATTCCTCCACTTTCCAAAACCACTCTACTCATTTCTGTCTTTCGGAATGACCCTCAATATAAAAATTTCTTCATGTATGTCAATGGTATCCATCATTTTACACACAACCCAATTCCAAGCTACTTTCAAAATGTTTAAATAATTGTAACATCAGAATTCCACTTCTGAACCCCAAATTTTCTTTCATCAGTTTAAGCTGCCATTACAAACTATCATACTTGTTGACTCATGCAGCATTCATTTTATTTCATTTATCCGTGCTGTGAACTCCAAGATCAAGATGCTGAGAAGATAGGTTTTATTTTGAGCCTTCCACTTTTGGCTCAGAGCAGCCATCATATTGTTACTTGATCATATGATCTTTTCATTGTAGGACGTGTGTGTGTGTGTGCGCGTGCTTGTGTGTGCGTGAGAGAGAGAGAATATATAGAGAGAGACTGTCAACTGAATCAGTCTGAGTCAGATGTGCACAGTTTTACAAGACGAGGGGGGATAACTGTGAAAACCATCAGGTTTTAAGGACCCTGACCCTGAGTGAGCGTCTCTCTTGGCTCCCATCAGAACTCAAAGCCTGTTCTAATCAGAGATTCCCATGGAGGTCTCTGCCCTGAATCTAACTGGCAAACACTCTCCAGGTTCCCCTGAGAGTCCTCGGGACTTTCATCCTGCTGATCACAGGAGGATTATCTGCACCCAAAGTGGCACTGTTGTTTCTATGGAGGTGAGGCTGTGTCTTCCTGTTACAAAAAAACAAAGAAACAAAAAGGACAAAAACGTTTTGCATTTACAGACATGAACTGTTAGTACAGATTGTAAATCTGGAGACGTTCCCTGGGGAAATTTGACAATGAGGCAGCCGCAGACCATGACAGGAAGCCAGGCCTTAGCAGCTCCGGCTCCTGCTCTGGAGACAGCCCCGAGCTTAGTGTCCGGGCGCCCCCTGGTGGTCACGGGGACCCCTGCAGGGAGGTTTGTGTCCCGGGCGCCCCCTGGTGGCCCCGCGCGCCCCTGCAGGGAGGTTTGTGTCTGGGCTCACACTGACCTCGCCTCACTGTGTCTCTAGCACAGTAATACACGGCCGTGTCCTCGGTTTTCAGGCTGTTCATTTGCAGAGACAGCGAGTTCTTGGCGTTGTCTCTGGAGATGGTGAATCGGCCCTTCACGGAGTCAGCGTAGTATATGTAACTACTATCACTACTAATATATGAGACCCACTCCAGCCCCTTTCCCGGAGCCTGGCGGACCCAGTGCATGCCATAACTACTGAAGGTGAATCCAGAGGCTGCACAGGACAGTCTCAGGGAAGCCCCAGGCTTTACCAAGCCTCCCCCAGACTCCACCAGCTGCACCTCACACTGGACACCTGCAAACAAAGAGAAAGCCTGGTCAGAAACTGCCGCACAAACCCACTGTTTCTCTCACTCATATCCACTCACACTCAATCTCTCAAGTTTTCCCTGAATCACCTTTTAAAATAGCAACAAGGAAAACCCAGCTCAGCCCCAATTCCATGGTGAGTCTTCTGTGTTCAGGGCTGATCACCAAGTGGAAGTGCCTTGGAATCCAGGGCTAAGGCTCCTCTCTCAGAGCTGCAGGGTCAGGGTTGGGTCGGTTTTCATCAGTAGAGGGAGGGCCCTATTTGCATGTTTCCTACTATATAGCCTGTCTCTTATACACATCTAGATGTGTATAAGAGACAGGGGTTGGGTCGGTTTTCATCAGTAGAGGGAGGACCCTATTTGCATGTCTCCTACTATATAGCAAGCTTCAGGGTGGGACGCTTGAGGAGTAGGCTGTACCTAGATAATAAGACGGTGCCCTGCAGAAGTTTGCAGATAATGATGGAATTTGGAAAATATGCTGCCTTATTATGAAATTGTACTGTGATAAGCACTTTGCCCTGATCACCCTATTTCATCTTTAAATATTTGTGTAAATTATGTTCTGTAGGAGTCAATATTTTCTCCATTTACAGATGTGGAAGTGAACCCACACGTGGTGGGGACTCTGTATGCATCTAGGAGCTCCTGTCTGGAATGCGTGAAGCCCAGTATCTGGTCCTGTGCTCCTTGTCACTGGCTCTGACTGCTCCCTAAACCAACTCCAGGACAAAGCTGGACGTTCCTACTGCGGTTTTCAGAACCCACCTTCCGTAATAAGAGCATGTGTGATGTTGCCGCATTCCAGCTCTCACCTGAAAATGTGGAGAGAACTAGGGGCCAGGCACATTAATTTTCAGGTACTTGT
>NW_012101799.1:26983-27372 GCF_000951045.1 Mandrillus leucophaeus
GAAAAGAGCAAGAACACACAGACGGACATCTCATCTGGAGGAAGTTCAGAAACCCTGGAAAGCTGACACCCAGACTCAGGATCACAATATGGACCTATGACAGGTCAGAAAATATCCCTTTATTCTATTGCCTTCAACCAATTTTACAATTGTCAGTTGAATATGATATCTTTTTTAAAATTATACTTTAAGTTCTAGGGTCCATGTACACAACGTGCAGGTTTGCTACATACGTATACTTGTGCCATGTGGGTGTTCTGCACCCGTTAACTCGTCATTTACATTAGGTATATCTCCCAATACTATCCCTCCCCCTCCCCCACCCCACAACAGGCCCCGGTGTGTGATGTTCCCCTTCCTGTGTCCAAGTGTTCTCATTGTTCAATTCC
>NW_012101799.1:30372-31856 GCF_000951045.1 Mandrillus leucophaeus
GTTTTCTAACTATACAATCATGTCATCTGCAAACAGCTACAATTTGACTTCTTCTTTCCTTAATTGAATATGCTTTATTTCTTAATATGTTCTGGAAAACCCGGCAAAATGGACACATTAGGGAACTCTTAGAGGCACTCCTATATCCCAGATTCCGGGCAAGTATAAAGGTGGAAGTCAACGCAAAAAGAAGTAACACTGAAGCTAAGAAAACTGCCACACCATATCATATCCTCAGAAGAGAAAACTGCTGAGAGAGCCACAGATGTTATCAAAAATATCAAGGCTTACCCTCTGATCTTAAATACAAATGAATGAGAAATCATCATTATCAACTTTGTTTAGATAATTTGTACCAGATTATTTCAAATACATATTTGTTGCATTTCAACTCTACAGTTTATAGACAAACTGGTTATCAGATTAAATAAACAAATTGAGGGAATAGTAGAGGTTAATTCTTGAGGAGGTGTGACCCAGCTAGCCACAAAATCCTGGGAGAACCCTAACATTGGGACCTAGACGGAAACCAAACCACAGGGCCCTTTGGACACATTTAGGTAAACTTTCCTTACGGGGATGTGAATGTATTTTATTTATCATCTATCTGTTCTCCATGTCCTGAAATAATTCCTTGAGAAAAGGCTACAGCCCTTTCAGATGATTAAAAACTTTTGTATTTTGTATTTTTAGCCTCTAACCTGCCAGGTTTTGCATGTGCATGAATTGAGTGAAGCACACCCATGAAAGGAACTATTATAAAGTGATTCTGTGATGCATGGCTGATATTAAAGCATGGCATTGTTGTAACCTCCCATAATCTTCCACAGAAGTTTACAAGAATGATATTCTTACATTAAAATTATCATAATTTTAATAAACCCTGGAACTCCCTTGGACAAAAGTACTCCTACTAGCACTGTGGCATTATGGTCCTCTGCCCCAAGGATGCTTCCGTTATTGTCCTATGACTTGGTAGCTGGAAAAAATACATTTAGAGGTTTTACCTCCAATACTAGCCTGTGATCCTGAGGAGATGGCCTAACCCAAGGAGAGGGAGGCTCCAGGTCGTATGGACTCACATGGGGTTTTGCTTTTGCCCATCCCGCAGCCACTCCCAGAAGTCAGTCTTCAGGAGACAGAGGTGCAGATGGTCCTTCGAGACGATCAAATGAGATCTGGAACCGAAGAAAAAGATAATGATCTGGAATAAATTTTAAAAATTAAAATAAAAAACTTTAAACTCACAAATTATGGTTGTTTATATTTACCAGGTAATGAGCAATGTTATGATTTGTGAATACAATATGGAATAACTAAGATAATTAAGAAATGATTAAGATAATTATCATTCATCACCTCAAATTCTTATCATTTATTGTGACAACCACATTTGAAATGACCATTATTTAACAGTAGTTAAATGAACAAATATAAATTAATTGATGTAAATAATTAAAAACAACCAAAACCAATTATGAAAT
>NW_012101799.1:32251-37425 GCF_000951045.1 Mandrillus leucophaeus
CTATAGCTTTGTAGCTGCTGATGTCAACAAATGTTAATAAAACTCTGGAAGAATCGGTGCAAATAATTAGGAATGTTTATTTCATTAAAGTGTATACTTATACATATATATATAATTTTTAAATTACTAAAATTTAAATACTAACAATAAATTCATAATAAACACAAGTAATAAAATATCACAGCCTGTAATGCTCCTGAGTCCGGCAAACACAAACCTGACTTTTCCAGCTGATGCCAAAGGAAACCTCCCCCTGCACCTGCTCCTGGGACCTGTCCCGTCCTCAGTGGGTCCCGAGCGCCCCCTGGAGGCCCCGCGCGCCCCTGCAGGGAGGTTTGTGTCTGGGCTCACACTGATCTCCCCTCACTGTGTCTCTAGTACAGTAATACATGGCCGTGTCCTCGGTTTTCAGGCTGTTCATTTGCAGAATGGCGATGCTTTTAGAATCATCTCTTGAGATGGTGAATCTGCCTTTCACAGACGCGGCGTATTCTGCTGTCCCACCTTTAGCTTTGTTTCTAATGAAACCTACCCACTCCAGCCCCTTCCCTGGAGCCTGGCGGACCCAGCTCATGCAGTGGTTACTGAAGGTGAATCCGGAGGCTGCACAAGAGAGTCTTAGGGACCCCCCAGGCTGGACCAAGCCTCCTCCAGACTCCACCAACTGCACCTCACACTGGACACCTGCAAACAAAGAGAAAGCCTGGTCAGAAAGTGCCACACAAACCCACTGTTTCTCACACTCATGTCCACTCACACTCAATCTCTCAAGTTTTCCCTGAATCACCTTTTAAAATAGCAACAAGGAAAACCCAGCTCAGCCCAAACTCCATGGTTGGTCGTCTGTGTTCAGTGCTGGTCACCAAGTGGAAACTCCTGGGAATCCCAGGCTGGGGCTCCTCTCCCAGAGCTGCAGAGTCAGGGCTGGGCTGGATTTATCAGCAGAGAGAGGACAGTATTTGCATGTCTCCTACTATATGGCAAGCTCCGGGGTGGGACGCCTGAGAAGACGGTTCCCAAATGAGATGACTGTGCCTTGCAGTAGTTTAGTGACAATGATGATATTTGGAAAATATGCTGTCTTATTATAAAACTATGCTGTGATAAACACTGTGAAATGATCACCCTATTTTATATGTACATATTTGTGTAAATTATGTTTTGTCAGAGCCAATGGTTTCTCCATGTACAAATGCTAAGTATGTGTCTAAGAGCTCATGTCTGGGATGAGTAAGCCCCGATACCCGAGCCTGTGCTCCTCATCACTGGCCCCAATTACTCCCTGAACCAGCTCCAGGACAGAGGTGGACGTGCCTAGTGTGATAACAAATGTGATACTTTGTTTAGAATTGATTACTTTTTTATAATTTATGTTCCCCCTTTAGGCAGCACCACAGAAGAATGTTCTCAGAATCCTTCCTGATCCTCTATGAGATCCTGGTTCAGCTCCTGGAGAATAAGCTTGCGTGGGGAGGGAACCCTCCTCATGTGCAGCCCAGAGGCTGTCCCGTCACCTCACCCACCACTGTCCTTCAGTCACTTCCTGAACACTTATGAGTTAATCTTCCTGAAACATGTGGTATTTGGCAGTGTCTTTCCCAGGTAAGAAAATACTTCCGTTCTGTTTATCTCTGCAGGCCCCTGTCCCTTTCTGGAACACGGGTTGCAGTTGAGTGTGTGGTGGTGGATACTTGGTGGGAGGAGGTTTGTGAGCGTCTTGTCACCTTCCCGAGTGCGCCCCTCATGGGGTTGACACTGACAAGCGCGCGATGGGCTTGCTCAGCTGGAGGATTACAGGCGTTTTTGTAACCTGTGACCCCTGTGAGGCTCTCCCACTGCAAGGCCAATGAGACTCAGGCCTCTGGCTAAAGTGCAGCCAGCAAAGGATACAGTGCCCAACCCTGAGAGCTCCTTCCAGGTGCCCAACCACTTTGTAAAGGAAGCTATTTTCCTGCCTGGATCCCATGCATGTGTTTGCATTTTCTGCACAAAGTGCTTTATCCAGAAAAGAGCTTATCATGTTTAGAATGCAGCTGAAGGGAATTATTCACGAAGTCCCTCCTGACCCAAGTCTGCATTTCTCATTAAAGGTCATTATTTATGGGATTCACCAGAAGCTGCTGGCTTTCCGAGGCACAGACCTGCCTCTATACCAGTGTCCCCAACCTTTTTGACGTCAGGGAACCGTTTCGTGGAAGACAATTTTTCCATGAGTGAGGGTGGCGAGTGGTTACGGGATGAACCTGCTCCACCTGCAATCATCAGGCATTAGATTCCCATAGGGAGCGCTCAGCCTAGATTCCTTGCATGCACAGTTCACAATAGAATCTGCTTGTAGGATAATCTAATGTGCAGCTGATCTGACGGGAGGCGGAGCTCAGGCAGTGATGCTCGCTCGCCTGCACTCAACTGCTGCTGTGCGACCTGGTTCCTAACACAACACACACCTTAACGGATCCACAGCGTGGGGATTGGGGACCCCAGCTGTAAACACTTGGAAACCTTATCCTAGGGGAAGGGACCTATAAAACCAGGAGAAACAGGAGCTCCAAGTCAATGTACATTTTATGGATGCTTGAGGAAAGAGTGCAAAGAGCAACGGCCCCGCCCACTTTCCCTCTACCTGGCGTAATTCCCCGTGACCCACTTGAAGAACCTGGGGTACATCAAGGTAGCTTAGGCTTGTTACACCAGGGACCACCAGAAAAGGAAACAATGAATGTGTCCATGTGGGTTCATCCGTTGCAAGTTATTTATTACTTCAGTGCAGGGTGTTGATCATGGAGAAGGCTGTGCATGTCTTGGGCAGGAGTACGTGGGAACTCTGTTTCTTCTACTCAGCTTTGCTGTGAGCTTAAAAAGGGCTTTCAAATAAATGCAGTGTAAAGGGAGTGGCAAAGACATTTAGGAAGAAATGTCGGCCACTTCTTAGAACTTATATTTAGTCTTACCTTGTGATCAAGTAATCCTGCTCCAAGTGATGTATCCATTCAGTTTTAAAATGTATGTCCCCAAAAGCCTCCATGGGAATGTTTGCATCAGCCTGATTGATGGCCGCCTTTCCCACTTCATGAATGTTACTTACAGGGTGAAAGTTGAAAATAATATTTCCTATATAATTAGAGTGTATACGTCTTTCTATTGCTTCTTTTCGTCAATTACTTAACCCATTTTCTAAACATGTTTAAACCTCATAAATCCTGTCATCTCCTCAGCCCCAGCATAGCTGCCTCCTCCCTCAGGGTTTCTGACACTCTCAGGATATGGTTTTCACACTGTGTCTGTTGCACAGTAATACACGGCCGTGTCCTCAGATCTCAGGCTGCTCAGCTCCATGTAGGCTGTGCTCGTTGATGTGTCTCTAGTCATGGTGACTCTGCCCTGGAACTTCTGTGCATACTTTGTGTTGCCATTGTAAGGGTTGATCCATCGCATCCACTCAAGCCCTTGTCCAGGGGCCTGTCGCACCCACTGCATGTAGTAGTCAGTGAAGGTGTATCCGGAAGCCTTGCAGGAGACCTTCACTGAGGATCCAGGCTTCTTCACCTCAGCCCCAGACTGCACCAGCTGCACCTGGGAGTGGGCGCCTGTGGAGAGGACACAGGAGTGTATGAGATCTCACTTGGCCGGACCCAGTCCCCTCATCAGCCCTGGAACTGAGGATTCTCTTACCTGTAGCTGCTGCCACCAAGAGGAGGATCCTCCATGTCCAGTCCATGATGAGGTGCTGTGCTCTGGGGGCGTCTGTAGGGGAGGGATGTGGTTGTTGTGTGATGCTCTCTGGACAAGGACAGATCTGTATTTACCTTGGTAGACACCAGTGCATTTGCATATTCATGAGGCAGGTATTTCATAGCTCAAGCCACCCCACCCTGGGGAAGAAGATAGGTGACACGTGGACCACGCCACAGCGCGATACAGAGCTCCATGCCATGATCATTGGTTAATGATATTTGCTCTCGGACATGCTCAGATGTCCATGAAGACAGAATTCGTCTTACAGAAACCCAGAATCTCACAAGACATGGTCCTCAACGTAATTCCTTGTTCCTGTGGCTCACTGTCAAGGTGAACTTTCCCTGAGCCTTGCCCTCTGCCCATCTAACTTCTCGGATGAGTGTGTCTCCCGATAGTAACACCCACTGAGTTAATAAAACAACCCCTCAATTCCTGACTATAAATACATTTGAAGGGTCTAGACATTTCTTCTTTTAAAGGTGGTTTACATTAATTTTTGAATTAGGTATAGACTACATACACAAGAGAATACTTGTATATGTACACATCAGTACTTGCTAAATATTTATTTATCTAACACATCAGTACTTGCTAAATATTTATTTATTTAACACATCAGTACTTGCTAAATATTTATTTAACTTTTATGTCATCATTGCTTTGAAATAAGGAATATCCAGTCCCTAAGAGGAAACCCCTCCCCAGTCTCCTGTATTCCTGCTCGAGGGCTGGATCCTGTGCAGGGTGCATCCCAAAACCCACTGAAGCTCAGCTTCCGCCCTGCATGGAAGTTCCTGTCTGGTCTTACAGAGAATTCTTCTCCCAGCATCTCAAGCCTAGTAAGAAGTGGCTGTGCCCTGGCTCAGAATGCTCCTTCAGCGACAGCGATTACTTCTCACAACAGCTCTTAGAATAGAAAATAGGCCATAGAAAACCCAACATAATCTACAGGGAGACCTCAGCACAGCAAGCCAGGAATCACTAAAGCCACCAGGGAGCCCCTTCCCTGGAGCTCCAGATGCACTGACACGGTCCAGACACATGAGAAGTCACAGAACTGATGACAAATTTGGGGCAGCCTCTTTTTTATGATTCTCTGGTTGAAGATCACATCAGAATTATTACTTTACACACAGACCCTATGTCTCAAAGTCCCCCACCACACACACACACACACACACACACAGACACACACACACAGACCCTATGTCTCAAAGTCCCCCACCACACACACACACATACACACACACACACAGACACAGACACACACACACACACAGACACAGACACACACACACACAGTGGCATATTTGCACAGTAACGAGCCTCAAATTTGCCCTCCTTCCTAGTGTCTTGCCAAAGAGAAGTGCTTCCAACTCTGACCCTAGTCCTGTTATGTTTGTTGTTGTTGCTGTTGTTTTTGTTTTATTGTTTTG
>NW_012101799.1:39130-39440 GCF_000951045.1 Mandrillus leucophaeus
GGGGTGAAGACTTAAGAACTAAATGAATTGCAGTTGGGCCCTGCACATCAAAAGGGCTTTGTGCAGGGACAGAAAGACACACAGTGCACAGCCTCAAGGAATTGGCCAGGACAAGTCCATGGTCAGTGGTTTCTTCTCAGAGAAAGTTACAGAAATCAGTCTCTTGTCCAATCAATGCTCTATTTACGACTGCGAAACAGGGGCACAGTTACCCAATGCCTGGAGTTCCATGAGCTGCAAATGTTTTAATATTGCTTGTCTCAGGACCAGTGCTCGTTTAACTGTTACAGAAACAGAAAAACCCCTGTGG
>NW_012101799.1:41365-43186 GCF_000951045.1 Mandrillus leucophaeus
TAAATTCACCAAGTTTACTGTGTTAGAGTTTGGAAAGTTCAGGGCATGGGTCACCAAAATGTAGTGGAAGGTCTCCCGATGGTTTGATATGGTTCAGCTAAAGGAGGACCCAGGATTTGTCCAGAAGCTCCCCTCCTTGTCTAGTCCACATCTACTCCTCAGTGAGCCCCTTCCTACCTGAGTCCTGAGCATCTCTGTGGTCCTGGGCAATGCACATCTGGGGCATCTGCTTCCTAGTGTGCATCCAGAGCAGAAGTGCTGCTGTCCCTAAGGCTTGAGAGGGAACTGGGCCTCTATCCACCCAGGAGGCCGTACCCTGAGCACTGGGATTCCTCCCACAAGGAGACAGAGTCAGCTGAGTGCCCCCCACTTCACAGAACTACTAGGAGGCAATTTTAGTCAAATTCTAACACACTTTGACTATGCAATCCAGGATTCATGCTTTTAAGTGTTTATCTAACTGACTTTAAAAGTATGTCCACAAAGAAAAGCACACATGACTAATTAAAATAGCTTCATTTATATTTTCCCAAAACTATAAACCTTCAAAAAGTTCATCTGTAGGTGAATAAACAATCTGGTACATTCACATAATGGAATAATTTTGCCATTATAAAGAACAGCTATCAAATCATGAAAGCACATGAATGAAACTTAAATGCATATTTTTAGATAAAATAAACCAGTCTGATAAATCTACACGATATATAATTTAATTTATCTGATAATCTGGAGAAGGCCAAACATTAAACAAAGTAAAAAAATTTCTATTTGCCAGGAATTTGGGTAGAAGGTGAGAAGGTATAAAAAATAGAAGACTTTAAAGGATGACAAAACCATCACATGTAATACTGCAATGGTGGATATGTGATGTCATAAATTTGTCAAATTCCACACAATGTACGGCAGGAAGTCTAGATCTTACTTTATAAAAAATTAAAAGTAAATAAGAGATTAAGGATCCCAACATGGAATGCAGACTATACAGAAAATATCTGATGTCTGTATAAATGCATAAAACCATTTCACTTAATAAAGCAGGTCAAAAAAGCTGCTAAATAGCTTTAGAAATAATAAAGTGAATAATACTAAAAATTAAAGAAACTGCATGTCAGCACTGTCTAGTTGGTGTGAAGTTCCTCTAGTTGATAATGAAGTTCCACAAAGGAGTGCAGCTTGCCAATTGTGATTCTACGCTACAGGAATTCCAGAATTAGACAACACAGGGAATAGATAATGTGCATGGTGCAAGCTCATGGTAGATCTACCATTCTGGGGTCAGGAGGATGGTGGCCCTCTTCTCACAGCTCCAGTAGGTGGTGCCCCAGTAGGGACTCTTTGTGGGGGCTCCCACCCCACATTTCCCTTCCACACTGCCCTAGCAGAGGTTCTCCATGAGAACCCTACCCCTGGAGCGAACTTCTGCCTGGACATCCAGACTTTCCCATACATCCTCTGAGATCTAGGCAGAGGTTCCCAAACCCTAAATTTTGGACTTCTGTGCACTGGCAGTCTCAACACTATGTGGAAGCTGCCGAAGCTTTAGGTTTGTACCTTCTGAAGCCATGGCCCAAGCTCCACATTGTCCCTTTTCAGCCACAGGTGGAGCAATTGGGACACAGGTCACCAAGTCCCTAAGCTGCACACAGCATGGGGACACTGGGCCTGCCCAACAACACCACTTTTCCTCCTAGGTCTCTGGGCTGAGGGGCTGTGGTAAAGTCCTCTGACATGACACGGAGACATTTTTCTCATTGTCTTTGAGGATTAACATTCAGTTCCTCGTTACTTAAGCAAATTTTTGCACCAGCTTGAATTTCT
>NW_012101799.1:43236-45396 GCF_000951045.1 Mandrillus leucophaeus
GGGAATAGATAATGTGCATGGTGCAAGCTCATGGTAGATCTACCATTCTGGGGTCAGGAGGATGGTGGCCCTCTTCTCACAGCTCCAGTAGGTGGTGCCCCAGTAGGGACTCTGTGTGGGGGCTCCCACCCCACATTTCCCTTCCACACTGCCCTAGCAGAGGTTCTCCATGAGAACCCTACCCCTGGAGCGAACTTCTGCCTGGACATCCAGACTTTCCCATACATCCTCTGAGATCTAGGCAGAGGTTCCCAAACCCTAAATTTTGGACTTCTGTGCACTGGCAGTCTCAACACTATGTGGAAGCTGCCGAAGCTTTAGGTTTGTACCTTCTGAAGCCATGGCCCAAGCTCCACATTGTCCCTTTTCAGCCACAGGTGGAGCAATTGGGACACAGGTCACCAAGTCCCTAAGCTGCACACAGCATGGGGACACTGGGCCTGCCCAACAACACCACTTTTTCCTCCTAGGTCTCTGGGCTGAGGGGCTGTGGTAAAGTCCTCTGACATGACACGGAGACATTTTTCTCATTGTCTTTGAGGATTAACATTCAGTTCCTCGTTACTTAAGCAAATTTTTGCACCAGCTTGAATTTCTCCTTAGTAAATGGTATTTTCTTTCTATTGCATTATCAGGTTGCAAATTTTTCTACTATTCATGATCTGCTTTCCTTATGAAACTGAATGTATTTAACAGCACACAAGTCAATTATTGAATGTTTTCCTGCTTAGAAATTTCTTCCACTAGATAACCTAAAACATCTTTCTCAAGTTCAAAGTTCCACAAATCTTTAGGGCAAGGGCAAAATGCCAACAGTCTCTTTGCTAAAACATAACAAAAGTAACATTTGCTCCAATTCCCAACAAGTTCCTCATCTCCATCTGAGACCACCTCATCCTGGATTTCATTGTACGTATCATTATCAGTATTTTGAAAAATGTTATTCAACAAGTCTCTAGGAATTTCCAAACTGCCCCACATTTTCTTGTATTTTCTGAGCCTTCCAAAGCGTTCCAAACTCTGCCTGTTACCCAGTTCCAGGGTCGTGTCCACATTTTTGAGTATCTTTTCAGCAGGACCCCACTCCTGGTACCAATTTACTGTATCAGCCCATATTCATGCTGCGGATAAAGACATACCTGAGACTGGGAAATATGCACAAGGAAGAGATACAATTGACTTACATTTCCACTTGGCTGAGGAGGCCTCACTATCGCAGTGGAAAGTTAAATCTATGTCTCACATGGTGGCAGACAAGAGATCTTTTGCAGAGAAACTACTCTTTTTCATTAAAAAATCGGATCTCATGAGACTTATTCACTATCACAAGAACAGCATGGAATAGACTTGCCCCTGTGATTCAGTTTTCTCCCACCAAGTCCCTCCCACCACACATGGAAATCATGGGAGTACAAGTCAAGATGAGATTTGGTTGGGGACACAGAAACAAACCATATCAATTACAATGATTAAAAAATTGTAGGTGGCATTGGTAGTCACAGAACTGTGAAATTAGGGGGATTCTCCTGGGAAATTGTCAGATGAAGAAGAAATTCCAGACACTGAAGGAAACACATCCTTAAGCTCCATCTGCACCTGTCTCTGTGGTTGACTCTGATCAATGGGTTCTGAGCGCCCTCTGCAGCTGATTTCCTACATGTATTCTTGCAGGACGTGTGTGTCTGGGCTCACACTGATCTCCCCTCACTTTGTCTCTAAGACATTAATACACAGCAACGTCCTCAGATCTCACAGTTTATTTGCAGATAAAGGGACTTCTTGGAATTGTCTCTGGAGATGGTGAATCAACCCTTCATGGCATCTGCATAGTATGTGCTAGTTCCATCACTACTAATTCATGAGACCCACTCTAGCCCCTTCCCTGAAGCCTGGTGGACCGAGTCCATGTAGTAGCTACTGAAACTGAACCCAGAGGCACCACAGGAGAGTCTCAGGGACACCCAAGGCTTTACCAAGCCTCCAGAAATCTCCACCAGCTGCACCTCACGCCGGACACCTGGAAACACAGAGACACAGTGATCAGAAGCTGACACACATATCTACTGTTTCTCTCACTCGTATACATCCACAATAAATATCTTCAGGTCTCCAGGAATCATCTTTTAAAATAGCAACAAGAAAACCCCAGCTCAGCCCAAA
>NW_012101800.1:0-60158 GCF_000951045.1 Mandrillus leucophaeus
AACTCCTTAGCTCTGGCAATCCACCTGCCTTGGCCTCCCAAAGTGTTGGGATTACAGGCGTGAGCCACTGTGCCTGGCCCCTAAATAATTTTATATGTGTTCAGTCAATTCATCCTGTTAACCAGACTTGGTTCTAGGTAACCATATAGAGCAATAAGAAGAAAGGCAGGCCTTCCACATGCTGGGTGAGCTATGGAGCTGCTTACCCTTGTTACAGAACAAGTGGATCCTACACAGACTCGGAAGATACCCACCATTTATGCAAGGCTAGGCACTGATGCTTCCTTTGTTCATGCATCTCTTCTTTTTAAGGATGTGGACTACCAGCGTGGCTAGGAATGCAAGCTCTGAAGCCAGGGGCCTGTTCAGTTCGGCCACTCACTAGCTGTGTCATTTGGGTCATGTTATTTAATTCCTTGGGCTTCTGTTTCCCTATCTGTAAAAAGGAGATCACAATAAATGGTACCTACCTGATAGGGTTTTATATTTATTAAATAAGTTAATACAGATAAGATATTTGGCACAGTGCTGGTACTTAGTTAATAGTCCATAAATATTAGTTATTATCATTGGTCTATCAATATATCCTTTCACGTTCAGTTCCCTTTCTTCTATGGGTCTGGGACCTTCCGGTGTGCAGACATAACATCCACTTCAGACTCTTCCCCAAGGATACCAAGATGAGTACAAAGTGTTTTCCTTTAGTTTACTTTTAGCAACACCTATATAGATAGTCAAACTATAAGACCAAATATCACCTTAAGAGAGGTAAAGTGGCTTCTGGAGTCATGGGTGGTGGCCAAGTAAGATGAACTGTTTTTGCAAAAGACCCCAAACTTCTGAGAGATTTTGCACATCATTCCTTTGGAGGCTAGCAGAATGGTCAATGGACATTTTTGTGCTACTTGTGTTTTATTAAATATGTCCATCTTTTTTTACTAGGTGGATTTCACGTTTTTAGTGGAAATGCTAACTTCTTATTTTATAAAAAATTTGCTCTTGCTTCTTATTTGGTATCTTTATATCCTCAGTGTAGTTTCTGCAGAAACTATGAAACTTTCAAATTATTTTTTCAGGTAGGCTATCCCTTCATCTCTCTTTAACATCTATGAAAAACAAGTAATAATCTTCTCACATAATTTATAAAAAATCATCCAAAGCATAGCTATGGGATAGCATTTGCAATTCAATTAAAAAAATCCATGGTTGGGCTGAAAGTTGAGTTACCTTAGAACGTCCCCAATGGTGTGGGGGATGTGCAGGGCTGCCCTGATCACCAGTATCCAGGACCCCAGCCCCCAATTAGGGATGGAAAGTAAACCCTTACAGTGAAGTCTGTTAGAGAGTATTCTAATGTTAAGGAATTTAGAGCTGGAATTCATCGTTTTGTGATTTGTTATGGTAGGGAAATACTTTCAACATTTTAGTTTCATTAAAGATGAATACTACACGACAAAATGCCCCTCCCATCCACTAACCCTATCAGTTGTTCCAAACCTTCTCAAGGCTGTGGCTCCCCCAGATCTCCCTCACAAGGGAGAAAGGACTTTCAGCTCTTGGGGAAGTTTCTTAGTGTCCAATAATCTTCTTTACTTCACTCACCAAGTGTAGGGGTTTAAGGAAGCCAAGATTCTTTAATTTTTATTCCCCCTCCTCTCACCCTCTGAATTCTACATTAATTATTTTTTGACCGTCACAACTCTTTTAAAACCACATTATCATATTATTCAAAAGATGTCCATTACAGGGTCTGGTTTCAACTTATACATACGTTCTCAATATATATTTACGGGCCATCAAGGCTTTTGTATGCCAGGTTAGGGATTCCAGATTCCCCATAAAAAGGAAGATTCAGTGAGGGATCCTGTATATGGAGAGATGAATCCTGCAGAAACAAATACACTTAAATGGAGGACACAGAAAACAGGAACACGGAAAAGAGAGGCCCCAAAATAAGAAAATATACAGAAGAGAGTGGTGGTGCTGATCTTGCTTGCCCCAACCCTCCCTAGGTGGAGATGGCCATTGAAGGCTCAAGTCTAGGCTTTGCCCACCTGGGCTCTGAGCCCATGAGACCAAGGCTCACAGGATCTGTCCATGAGACACCTCTTCCTCACTAATCAGTCAAGCCAGTAGTGGGTCTTCCGGTCCTAAACCTGGTTCCACTGTGCACAGAGAGCTCCTGAGTCCCATGTCCTAAAACATGTGAAGGTTGATTAGACCAATTGGGTCATTCTTGTCATAGTGAACCAAATAAGACTCCAGGGGCCAAGGGGAAAAAGCACTCGGGGCACAAAGCACCTGCTCCAAGAATTGAATTTTCTGCAAGCCCGGCTGCTGAAACAGCCTGGTGTAACCCTAAGACCAGTTTTGCCTAGTAGCTGCTAAAACAACGTGCCTCTAAGATTAATTTTACCTACCACTGTCACTCACCAGTCAGAGCTTGCCAGCTCCCAAAAGCTTCTCCAGTGCCAAAGAGTTTTCTTTCAAAACAATATATGACATTTCTCTTTCTGATAAAACTCCCAATCTTCTCTTTGTTCTTCAGGCATAGGGAAGAACAGGCAGTCTGTGTGTTTACCTTGAATTGCAACTCTTGCTTCCCAAATAAAAGGTTTTAAATTTGGAGATTTGTCTCTGTATATTATTTGACTTCAGCAGATACAGTCTCTGTGAAAGCAGTGGTGCAGCACAATGGTTGAGAACCGTGGCATCTAAAACTAGCTGGCCTGGGCTTGAGCCCTACTTAGGCATTTATTAGTCATGTGATTTTGAGCAAGTCACTTGACTTTCTTACACATTAGTTTCCTCACTCTAAAGATGGAAATAATCACAGCCCTACCTTATAAAGTTGCTCTTGTGATAAGAATTAAATGAATTAACATGGCTTAACAGCATCTGGCAAAAGTAGGTAAGGACTTATACAAACTTTAGCTGTATACATTGTTGTTATTGTTTCATTGTTATGTGTGCACAAATCATGGTTTGCAGGACATCTCCACTTACTGGAGCTTGCATGGCTGATGCACCGCCTAGCCCTTGCTAGCTCCTCTTCTGTTGCCCTCTGCTTCCAGCAGGATGGACTTTCTCTGGAAGTAAAATGTGAGCACCTGTCTATTAGTTTGAACCATGTGTGACATTGCCATTTTTTATAGGTCACAAATTATTGAACATTGAAGATTTTCTATGGCTTAATCTAAAATAATGCTCTTGGCATAAACCTGCACACCAACCTGCATTCACACGCTGAATTATGATCTCGACCTCCGTTTTGAGAACCAGCTCTAGTGTCAGCTCTTTGAGTCCTAGACTTGCCCATTTTGGGCTTGCTACCTCCTCTGTTAACCCTAGGGCTGAGGAGTGATAATAATGATGATAATAATAGAGGATCCTCTATAGCTAAAGGGTATATATGATAGTTGTAAGGGGAACAGAAATCACTCCAACTTAGAATAGTGTGACTGGCATATGTACCCTCAGATTAGAGTAGTTACAACATAAGACATAGATGGTCACATAGTAGCCTTTCACCCCATCTGCCTCATAAGGATCCCTAACTTCAAAAGACTAATGTTAATTAGTAAGTGATAGTGGTCAACTTCCAGTTTAACATTAAAATATTTACATATCATGGGGCTACTTCCTAGTCACAGAGCAGATACTGTCACAAAAAGCTGTTTTTTCCACACCAACAGAAATGTGGGCGAAGCATATAAACAGACATTTCCTGGCAAAGGACATAATTCTTAAACCTATAAAAAGGTGCCTATTCTATCTTATAATAAGAAAAAACGATCAGGTGCAGTGGCTCATGCTTATAATCCCAACGCTTTGGGAGGCCGAGGCAGGAGGATTGCTTGAGCCCAGGGTTTCAAGACCAATCTGGGCGATAAAAAGTTTTTTTTAAAAATAAAAAACTAACTGGGCGTAGTGGCACGCACCTGTGAGTCCCAGTTACTGGGGAGACTGAGGGGCTTGAGCTGGGGATGTTGAGGATGCGATGAGCCATAATCATGCCACTGTACTCCAGCCTGGGTGATAGAACAAGACCCTGCCTCAAAAACAAACAAACAAACAAACAAACAAACAAAAAACTCCAGCCATAATTACACTGAGTTACACGTGATCAACTTCCTAGGAGTTGGAGAGTGATACATCTCTCTAGTGAGATGTGAGGGAGGAGGGGACTGATATTCCTATTGACTCACTTCTCTAGACCCAACTCCTATTGTTTCTCCAGACTCAGTTTCAGGTTTGAAGATAAAGCTTCTTTAAGAGGTCAGTTACAGAATGCAAGATCATCTTGTGTTTATGTGCCATATGCTCTCATTTCATGACTGTCATTCATCTCATATCTCATCTCATCTCATCTCATCTCATCTCATCTCATCTCATCTCATCTCATCTCATCTCATCTCACTGGTCCTGTCCTGAGTCCTGTTAAGTCCTCTTTGCTGTACTAGCCACCCAGGAAAGACATACATGACACTATCCTTGACCTCCAAAAAAGTCAGAAAGGCAAACAGTAAGTAGAAGAAAATGTTAGGATTCTGATGCATCTTCTTTGCTCCAGATTCAGGGTTCAGGAGCTTATTTTCCCCTAGTTTTTGGATAAACAGCCAAATAGTTGAATCTCATATTCTAGAGGGAGTGGAGAGACATCACCTTGCCATAACACACCAGCTTTCCTGGGAGTAAAGTCAAGTTGGAATGCTATCTGTCAGTGGCAATTCCACTGAATATACCAAACCTTGCATCTCTCTTCTCTCCTTTTTTTTTTGTAGTGAGATTGATGGAGTAAATATCTCCTTGGTACTTTGCAGAGAGATGTGTTTGCATGAGGAGGCAGGAATCTATTCTATTTGGATTGAGAACTTTTTGCAGTCACAAGTGATGAGTAATAGCACAAAAAAAAAAGTTATGAATTACAGTTTATGATTTCCATTACTCTTCCCACCTCCCCTTGGGCTAGGAACTTCTTTCCTGGGCAGAGACAGATACCTTTTTCCTGTCTGGCTCTGCTTGTGGTGTGTTAAGAAGGCAGCAAGGTGGCCCCTAAGGGTTTCTTTCCATCCTGTGATTTTTATATTCCTGAATTTGCTCACATGTTTCAGACAACAGACCAATTGCTCTGCCTTTGTTGTTCTTCCTCCTGCTTTTGAAGGATCTTATTTCATGTGTTGTGCCCTCTCTCTCGTATCTCCAGGTTCTGCTTGTTGGCAACATGGTCATTCCAAGCATTGGAATTAGGCTTGGGTGTGCCTTCTGCTTCAGGTCTCAGCGATTGGGATGGCAATAGGCAAATTGTTTAATTTCTTAGAATCCATTTTCTCATCTTTAAAAGATCAATAAGAACCTTCTTATTACTGCACAGATTTTGAAACCAGACATTTGGTTCCATTCTGGCTTTGCTGTTTCCTAGCTATAAGCCCTTGATATCAACTTTACTCCTCTGCTCGTCAGTTTTCTCACCTGCAAAGTGGGGGTGATCATACCACTAACTTCATAAGGGTTGCGAGGATTAAGTGAATAAATAAATGTAAAGTGCTTATAACAATGTCTGGCATAAATTAATTACTCAGTAAATGTTAAATATCATTATTATCTCTCAGGGTCATTCTGAAGATTAACCAGGAAAAAATATATAAAGTGATTAGAACACTGCATATAAAGCATGCTACGTTGTTTCCACATGAATCTTATCAAATCCCTACAGCCTTAAAAGTATTATTTTATCCTGAATCCCTAGCCACTCCTCTCTTTATTCCTCCTGAATTTTCCCACAATGTACTTCTCCAAAATGTAGATCACACACATTGTCTCCATTTTCTCACTTCCATTCACTTCTCAGCTCAATGCAATCCAGTATAGGATAGGCCCTCTCCATCACTCAAAAACAAGGAAACTGTCCTTTTAATGTTGCCAGTGCTCATTGGACAAATCCAGGGGCAGCATCTGAATTTTTATCCTGCTTGATCTGCCCACAGCTTTTGACCCTGATGGGCATTGTATAATTCTTGAAGCCCTTATCTCCCCTGGGTTTCATGTCATCACTTTCTGCTAATCCTCCTGCCATCTTGCATGCAGGATCTTTGTGGCCTGCTTTACAGCTGTTGCTCTCCCTCTTCTTTAAACATCAGTCTTCTCCTGGCCTCTGTCCTTGCTACTCTTCATTTCACCTATTCTATGGCTTCAACTTCTACCTCTATGTTGAGAGCACCACATTTATAGCTTCAGCTCAGTTTCCTTCTCTGAGCCCCTCACCTAACAAATATAATGGACAAACCCATCCAATTGGATGCCCTGGAGGCATCTTAAACACAAAGTGTTTAAAACTGAATACATCATCTCACCTACCCTTGACTCTTAATACCTCTCTTCCCTGTGTTCCTTCCTTGTATTAGTAAATGGTACTGCTGTCCTTCATATGTCCAAGCTGGAAACCTAAGAGTCATCATAGTCTTTTCCCTTTTGTTTTTTTACTATTGCACCCATTAATCATTAAGCCTAAGAAGTAAGCTTTTAAAATGTCTCCTCCAACCCTTCTCTGCTGCCTCTGATCTGAACATGGCTCTCCTATGTTATTATAATAGTCTCCTTGCACTCCAGCTACAGCTACACAAGTCATTGTGTGGTCCCCTGAATATTTCATGCTCACTCAAGGCTCTGAGTCCAGGACAATGCCTATGTCTGTCTGGAATGGCTCCTTCCCATTAGTTTGAAAAACAGTATTAAAATCTCCTCTAGCCTTCCCTAATGGCCCCAGCACGTTTAGTAGCTGCTCCAAATGCTACCCATGGGCCTTGAATGTATTTCCAGTGTGGTAATATCTAATTTTACTATAACTATTCATTTGGCTGTCCATCTGTCCATTACTATGAGCATCTTGAAAGTGAAGGCAATGCCTTTTCATTTTTGTCATCTTAGTGCCAGGCACACCAAAAACTTTCCATCTGGATGTCCCACAAACATCTCCAATATGACATGCTTGCTGAATGACTGAATGAATGAATTTGTTGAACAAATCTTTTCTATCTTCTGTGTCTTGAGTGTGGGACACAACTGTCTTCCTCACTTTTGGTGACACATTTCATCACCTCTTTGTTGATAGAGATGTTAACTAACACTGAAACGTGTCAGTTCTCATCGGCCATTTATAACTTGTCTTTTTCTCAAGCCCCAGCTCCTATCAGAAGTGATAAATGAAACTTTATCCAAGGTAGTTCCATTGTTCCATAGAAAGAGCGTCCTTTGAATTAAAGCACAGCATTGATAGGAGTGCTTCCTGGGTGCACAGTTGGATTTGAACAGGACGTTGGTATTTCAGAGTATAGTTTTCTTTTTACTTGGTATATATTTTGAAGGATTAATCAAAACAAATTGGAGAATTATTTGCAGGTCACTTTTTTAAAGTTCTGTATACAAACACAAATACACACACACATATTTCATTTGCAAATCTAAAAACATTTACTGAGCTACCATACGATCCATCAATCCTACTTCTGGGTATACATCCAGAAGAACTAAAATCAGAATCTCAAAGAGATATCTGCACTTCTATGTTCATTGCAGCATTTTCCCCAATACCCAAGATATAGAAACAGCCTAAATATTCATTGTCTTGACAGATGAATGCGGGTAAGGAAAATGTGATGTACGCAAACAATGGAATACTATCCAGTTTTAAAAAAGAAGAACATTTTGCAATAGGTGACAACATGGATGAACTTTGAGGACATTAAACCAGACACGGAAAGATAAATACAGCATGATTCCACTTTTAATGAGGGATATAAAATAGTCAAATTCATAGATTCAGGGTGGGATAGTGGTTTCCAGGGACTTGGGGAAAGGAAAAATGGGGAGTTACTAATTAACAGGCACAAAGTCTCAGTAAGGCAAGATGAATAGTCTCTAGATATATGCTGTACAACCTTATACCTATCATCAGCAATAACGCATTACACACTTACGATTTGTAAGAAAATAGATTTCATGTTAAGTGTTCTTGCTACAATAAAGTAAAATAAAATACTAAATATCAAAGGAAAAAATTTCACATCTTAGTGTAGTAGATGGTTTTTAGCAATTTCTACGATCTGTTGGGTCACACTTAACATAAAGAATGCTCTTTCATTGTGTCTTGTGAAATTCATTCTAGCTCTACACTTTATATAACTTTGTTATACTCTGAGAAAAGGCAGAGTCCACTTTCTAATTCTTTTTTATGACTCAGTAATGAGATACAATTTTTATTTTAATGAAATTCTTTGGGATTTAGAAAAATGAAGTAGTTTCAAATTGGAAATCTGAACTCTCTGGTACATGGACCACCAGCTCACTTCTTAAGCCAAAGAACCAATCAGTTAATAACAATGAAACATGGAGCTATGAAGGGTAGAATATAGTTATCATTTCTCAGCTATCTGAAAAATGCCACCATGCCAACTTTCATCATCTTTCCCATTATCATCTAAATGTATATTTGTAATACAGCATCATAAATTAAATGGATGTTTTTAAGCTGTCATGTTAGATTTTCACTGGTCATAAAGCTGGCTTATATTGTTTTCTAATACCTTAGCAACCAATCAGGGCTTTTTAAATACAAGTCATATACAACGCTCCAAAATCAATGTTATGTAACTAAATGTACCTGGTATGGTTAACCGTTAACTTTTCCTATCCTTTATTACTCAATGAGTAACGAATCAATTATGATAGAGATAGTTATCAATTTCAAATATTAAGAATAAATAGAGGACAACATACTTTTTCTAAAGCCCAACTTTTTCACTTGTTGTCAGACCGCTGAATTTAGTAAATGAATTAATTTTGCTAATATTAATTATCTGTAAGAAATGTATTACCCTAAATAATCAGGATTAAAATAAGCCCATGATGTGGCTTTTTTTTTTTTTTTTTTAAGATGAAGTATTATTACACAAAGAAAAAGAAGCAATTCTAAATTATGTATGGAATTAACCTGGGTTGGACTTGGGTAAGCCACAAGCTGGGAAACTAGGCTACAGTTAATCTTCTGATAAATACATCTGGATTTAGAGTACACAATTGTTTAGAAGTTATTTGGTAACTTAGAGGACAATTCCTGCAGGTAAATTATTTCCCCTAAGTTCCCAGCAATAGGGTGATTCTGAGGTTGAAACAAATAAAACCCACCAACCCCCCCAAAATTGTCTTACCCACAACAAAAGAGAAGCACAAAGGCCCTATAATTTTAAAGAATAAAGTTAGATTTGCTTAGATGCAAATTTTAAAAAATCAGATTATATAGATACAATATGATCAAATATACAATTAGCAGAGATAAGCCTCTGAATTACAAGAAGCCAACTCAAAACAAAAACAAAAACAAAAACACATGTTGACCCAGACGGAGACAAAAGAGTCAGCCCAGTATTTTCTCTCCATATTTTTAATAGCAGCAATTATAGTGACAGAATCTACCACAGGGTGATCTATGCTCTCCACCCTGATGACAGAAGTGAGATTCACTGCATTGCACAACAAATTGTTTTCAACTTACTTGTTTTTGGACATGCTGCTGCAGTCTGAGGGAAATTGGAATTATTGTACATACTTTATAAGGAGTAACATATGACACTGCATTTTTCAGAAAATCAGAGTTGGACCTCAGATTTGGTCAAAGTACTTCTAGTTGATTTTCCAGAGGGTATAGATCCCATCGAAGTGGTGATACTGTGATCCTGAGAATCTGCTCTGACCGCTTGTTTGGTAGATATTGGGGCAGTAAACCATATGGAAGTTAGATTCTGTCACTCTAAAGATTTTCTCCACCTTTTCATCCAGAGTTATATGACTATTCTTCTTATAACAAGAATGGCAAAATTATAGTGGAAGAAACTAATTGTTAATTTTTTTTTTTTTTTGACCACAGAGCTCTTTGATCATCTGGTAAGAGCTAACAACCTCTTATAGAAATCTACAAATGCCCGGAAAATTTTGCACAGAACTTCAAGAGGTTACTCAGCTCCTGAAATCTATCCATGGACCACCCCCCCACCCGCCCCAAACTCCTTAATTAAGATGTTTACTGTGACAACTGGAGGATCAGGTTCATACCTTACTCATCTCTGTCTGTGACATGACTTTTACCCGTGACCCAGAGCCTTCAATATTGCCCCAGAGACCCACCTTGCCTTACAGTGTGTTAATAGTGGAGCCACACCAAGTTACTCAGGCAGGATGTGTCACTGATAACTCCTCAGTGCAGATATCAAGTTTCTGTAAGAATGTCCTGGTGGCAAAAGTTCACACGAAACACAGTACATCAAGAATACAAATACAGCAAGTCTGGGGTGACAGATTTTCTACATTGTTCTACTTTCTGCCTCTCACTGTAGTTATTGTGCATAGTGCCAGACAGACAGACCACACTCCCCACTTGGCTCAGACTCTGTCCCGTACTCTGGCTCCTTCTCTTTTGTTTCTCCATGAGCCAAATTCTTTAGGAATTGCTCTGAATGAACCTCCTGGAAATCTCTAGGATCCCAGCTCTTTGTGATGTCTTTGTTACTGATGGGTAATTAATTGTTACCTGTTGTGAGATTTAAATATTCTTAGTATTCTCTCATTGTTTCTGACCATCCTTCTTCTGTAGCTAGGTCTTTGAGGGCAAGATGTCTATGGGTACTACCCCTTGGGGCTGAGAAGATGGATGAATCGAGATACGTTTCGATACTGGATTGAACTATTAAAGCATTAAGCAGGTAGCACGACTGAATCAAAATAGTTTTAGGAACATTGGAATAGAAGGGCATGCAGTCTCCTCTGCATTTTTCTAACTTTTTGAAAGTGATGCATTGTAATAAATCTTTTCCCCATTACAATAGAGTATACAAAATATGTGTAATAGAGACAAAACTTACCTGAAACAAAACTTACCCATATTACATGTGCTGCACTCTATTTTCTATTCTGTTCCATTTTATATTAAAAAAAAACAATAAGAAATGCTGTTCACTGCCCATTACGTTGATTTCATGAACCATGAATAGGTGGCGACTTGTTGGCAAAACACTGACTTATCCCATGGGATTGGATTTACAAGGGATTCTACCCTGCCTTGCATTCTTCTCTAAAATCCATAAAAATGTTTTTTTCCTATTTATTAATTTACATAATATTCAAAGAGAATCCTTACGACAGTTCTGAACTGGATTTTATATTAGGTTTCACAGATAACAAGTGGCAAAACTCAGCGCCATAACCAGTCTTAGCATTCCAAATAGAGGGCTATTTCTACCTTATCGTGCTGCAATCTATCATCTGATTTTTCCCTGTCTAGACTCCCCACCTTGGTTGGAAGTACCACAAAAGCTAGGAATGTACCTTAGCCATGCTAGGTACCCAGGAGGCACTTAATGAATATATGATAAATGGAATGGAATAACACTCTTGGTCAAAAGCCATGTCTTGGTTTGGCATGTTCTGGGACATCTTTGTTCCAAAACCTTATATAATTCTCTTTTTTTCTTTTCTTTTTTTTTTTTTATTATACTTTAAGTTCTAGGGTACATGTGTAAAACATGCAGGTTTGTTACATAGGTATACATGTGCCATGTTGGTTTTCTGCACCCATGAACTCGTCATTGACATTAGGTATTTCTCCCAGTGCTATCCCTCTCCCAGCCCCCAACCCGCCGACAGGCCCTGGTGTGTGATGTTCCCTGCCCTGTATCCGTGTGTTCTCATTGTTCAACTCCCACCTATGAATGAGAACATGCAGTACTTAGTTTTCTGTCCTTGTGATAGTTTGCTTAGAATGATGAAAACCTTATGTAATTCTTAATAATCATACTTTCTTCATACTCTATGTGCTATTCATTAAGGGGTTGGCACTGGAAACATTTCCCAAGCTTATGGGGAATTCATCAATGAACATAGAGGAGCTATACTGAGAGCTAAACACTCTTTGGTTCCTGCCTGTGATTGAGTTTTTCCGAGAGCTCAAAGAGGGAATTTCAGAAAGGCCAATAAAAGCCCCCAACAGGGGAGTTTTTGTTTTTGCTAGTTTTCCCAAACAGCTGGCTTCCCTAAGGCTGTAATTCATAAGCCTGGTTTCTACCAGACTCTAAATCCATAATCAATGATAACCTATCAAGCATATGCTCTAATTTATGTTACCTTGGGCCTTTTCTAGCCAAAACCAACATCCCTGGGGAAATACCAAAATATGTCTGTCCTAAGGTAGATACCTTATGTCTGGGGAGGTAGGGGGTGGACAGCTAAGACTTGGTACTGAACAGGCACTGAGTAATCGTCTAATGAATGAAGGAGTATATGGATAAATAATCAAAGTGCGAATGCCTGCTATACATATGTAGGTATTCAGAATGGTTTATATGCATTTATATGAGGCTCTTTTCCCTGGTGACCTAGGAAGAGAAAAGATGGCAATAACATAGTCCTGTGGGTACTTGGGGAAGAAGTCAGGTGGAGAGAGAAACTGAAGGGAGCAAAGGGAAGGTAAGGAGAGAAGAAAAAAAATGAGAGGGAAACATCTGGCTGAAAAAGCAGGGTGGCCAGCAGCTCTGAATGCAGATCACAATCTTTGTTAGTCATCTTTATCTTACTGGTTACTTTGCTGGACTCAAAGTACATGTTTCCTACGGTGGAAGCTCCCTTGTTTACTTATTCTTCCTGACCTAGGTTTAAAAGGCCTGCCTAACCATCGCAGTAGGCTTTTCCTAGCTGATATCCTTGTGAGCTGTGGTAGAGAACAGGGAAGCAGTGCCCTCGTGGCTCCTGGATTTACAGTTCCTGAGGAAGAACTGACAAATAGAGGAAGACTTCCCTAATGTCAAATGAAGCAGGACCTTCTGGGCAGGAGGAAAACAGGTGATGTTGCAATGACAGGGCTCACCTTTCCACCTCGTGTTTGATGAGGCTTTGAGAAAAGAGCCACATTCTTTGCAAAAGTCAGGTGAGAAGCCTTTCCACACTTTGGTTTCCCAATTCAGCACCCATAATGTCAAATAAAACGAAGGTCCTTGCCCCAAGTGAAGTCATCAGCAAATATCTCTTTGCTCTCCGGGGGATTGTGTTCTCTCACAACATCTTTTGGAATTATCACTTCATACTGAAACAAGGGTTTCATCTTTCCATGAGATGTATGGCGATGAAATTAAGGCCAGGGGCTCTGGGGGCAGAAGAGAAGGCTGGTGCCACTCGTATGCCCTGGATAAGCAGTGAGATGAAGAGCACAGCCTCTAGAGCCAGAGTGTCTGGATCTAAAATTGGCTCTGCCAACAGGCATGTAAGTCACATATGTTTTATATGCTTCATATGAAAATGGAATAAAAGTTTTATCTATAGGAATAAATAAGTCAATAGAAGTGACGCACTTAAAACAGTGTCTGCATATAGTAGGCATTCATTGAGGTGCTGGCTATTACTGGGATGTGAGAACAGAAACAGTCATTTGCTCAATCCCAAGTTTATTTTGGTACTTTGTTTCTTTATTGTAATAAGGACCAGTGGTTTCAAGAATCCTAGAATGTTAGAACTGAAAGGAATATTCCTTTTGTGGCTATATGAGGCTCAGAGAGAGTGGAGCCCTCCAAGATCACGCAGCTCTCTGGTGGCAGATTCAAGACCAAACACCAGGCTTCCCGTTTCTAGACCACTCTCCACTCTACCACCTTCCTTCCTTGAAGGAGGATGTCCAGGACCAAGAAAGTGCTCTTAGGGCAACGATAACAACTGGAACTGTAGTAGCCCCTCCAAGGGCTCCCTTGTCACTACAAAGTTAATCTTAAGTTGGTTCATTCATTCATTCACTCAGCACTGATTTTTAAGTTATTCTCAAACAGTACAGAAAAGCGAAACACAGTTCTCATTCTTAAAGAGCTTCTATTGAAATTAGAGCAATAAGATATGAAGATAAAATTATACAATAATACAATCACTTATATTATACAATATTTATAAAATTATATTTCATAAATATAAATATATTTTATATTTATAAATTACATAATAACACAATCATTTATATTAAGTGTCTAAGTATTAGAGAGCTTAGATATATTCTATCTAATCAGCTGCCAGTAAAAGAGTTTACAATAAGGTTAGTAACTTTATGAATTACTAAAATAAACGAAACCAAGCAAGCAAGGAAAAAGATGTGCAAAGATACCTGGCTAGAAGGATCAGGAAAGTCTTCATGCAGTAAGAGTAAGTGGCATTAGATATGGGCCCTGAAACATGAATAGGTAACAGAATTAGAATGTGACCTTTTCCTCTCTCTTCCATGAATAATTACTTTCTAAATATAAATACATACAAATATATACATATACGTATACAAAAAAATGAAATGCAATTCTATATAAATTTTCTGTTGAATTTCAAAGACAAGTAAAACATAATGAATCGAAAAGGCAAGAACTTCCAGCACTTCCACCCTTCTTCTGTGCAAGGCAGTTGAAGAATAAGAGGGCTTGTTTTAAGAATTATCATCACATATGAACTCCTAGTTCATATATAACAGTGGTTCCCAACCTTTTTGACACCAGGGACTGGTTTTGTGGAAGACAATTTTTCCACGGATGGGGATTGGGAGTGAGATGGGACTGGGGATGCAGGGGTGATATTTTCAAAATGAAACTGTTCCACCTTAGATCATCAGGTGTTAGATTCTCATAAGGAGTGCACAACCTAGACCCCTAGCATGAACAGTTCACAATAGGGTTCATGTTCCTATGAGAATCTAATGCTGCTGCTGATCTGGCAGGAGGCAGAGTTCAGGCCATAATGCTCGCTCACCTGCCACTTACCTCCTGCTTTGTGACCTGGAACCTAACAGACCGGAGAGTGGTACCCGTCTGAGGCCCTGGGCTTGGGGACCCCTGATCTATAGAATACAAGACAAGTCAGTCCTCACAAGGAAGAAGAATGGTCATGATCAGATTTGGAGAGACAAGCTAATAGACTGGATTTCTATTGCCCCCATGCCTATGTATCAGGGGAGGTCTTAAATAAATTATTGGATAATACTGCAGGAGGACAGTCAGAACCATTGCAGGACTCCAGGCTAGATAGGGAAGTGGGAATAAAAATAGAGAGGAGGAATTTGTTCTATAATACAGACTGTTTTCCAAGGCAGCTACGTCATTTTACATTCCCATCAGCAATGAAGCGGGGTTCCAGCTTCTCCACATCTACATTATCTTTCTTTTTGATTACAATCATTCCAGTGAATATGAATTCATATCTCATTGTGGTTTCAATTTGTATTTTCCTGATTGTTAATGATGTCGAGCATCTTTCTGAGTGCTTATGGGCAACTTATAAATCTTCTTTGGAGAAATGTCTATTCACATCCTTTGTCCAGTTTTAAATTGGGTGGTCATTTCATTGTTGAGTTTTAAGAATTCTTAATTATGGCTACAAGTCCTTTGCCAGATATATGATTTGCAAATATTTTCTTTCATTCTTTGGTTTGTCCTCTTACTTTCGTGATGGTATGTTTTGAAGTATAAATGTTTTATAATTTTGATGAAGTTCAACAATTTATATTGTTTTTTCTTTTGTCACTTACACTTTTATTGTCATTTTTAGGAAACCACTAAGAAACAAAGGTTACACAGATTTACTTTTATATTTTTTTCTTCTAAAAGCTTTATCGTTTTAACTTTTACCTGAAGGTCTATGATCCATTTTGAGTATATATATATATATTTTTTGGCATGGTGTAAGAAAGTGGTCTAACTTTACTTTAAAAAAATAAACTTTACTTTTTAGAAATTTTAGATTTACAGAAAAATTGAGAAGATAGTACAAAGATTTCCCATATATGCTCTGTTTCCCCTATTAGTGTGGTATACTTGTTACAACTAATGAACCAACGATGATAAATTATCATTAACTGAAGTCCATAATTTATTCAGATTTTCTTAAGTTTTATATAATCTGCTTTATTGTTTTATTTTTTTTTTATTTTGGGATCTCATCAAGGATACCATATTACATTTGGTCATCATGTCTCCCTAGGCTTCCTCTGGCTGTGACAGTTTCTCTGACTTTTCTTGCTTTTAATGACCTCAACAGTTTTGAGGAGTAGTGGTAGGACATCGTAAAGTGTCCTTCTGTTGGGATTTAACTGATGTTTTTATCATGATTAGAGTAGAGATACATGCCTTTAGACTGGGCTAGGGATATGTATTTTGCAAATATTTTTTCCCAGTCTGTGAATGGTTCTTCATTCTCTTAAAAGTGCCTTTTGCAAAGAAGAACATTTTAATTTTAATAAAGTTCAACCTATCATTTTCTTCTATATTTTCTTTTGGAAGTTTCGTAGTTTTGTGTTTTACATTTATGTCCAATCCATATTGAGTTAATTTTTAAAAAGTTTAAGGTCTATGTCTTGTTTTATTTTATTTATTTATTTATTTTTAAGATGGAGTCTCTCTCTGTTGTACAGGCTGGAGTGCAGTGGCATGACCTCAGCTCACTGCAACATCCGTCTCTTGGTTTCAAGAGATTCTCCTGCCTCAGCCTTCCAAGTAACTGGGATTACAGGCACTCACCACCATGCCTAGCTAATTTTTGTATTTTTAGTAGAGACAGGGTTTCACCATGTTGGCCAGGCTGGTCTCAAACTCCTGACCTCAAGTGATCTGCCCTCCTCAGCCTCCCAAACTGCTGAGGTTACAACATGAGCCACTGCTCGCAGCTTATGTCTTGTTTTATATTTTTACATGTAGACTTCCAATTGTTCTTGCACATTTGTTGAAAGGATGATTCTTTCTCCATGGAATTGCCTTTGCTCCTTTGTCACAGAAGACTTGACTGTTTGTGTGGGTTTATTTCTAGGCTTTGTGTGCCATTCCAGCGATTTATGTGTCTATTCTTTCTCGAGTACCACACTGTTTTAATTGCTTTAGCATCATAGTAAGTCTTGAAGTTAGGAAATTTCAGTCCTTTGACTTTATTCTTCTTTAATATTGTGTTCGGTATTCATGGTCTTTTGCTTTTTCATATGAACCTTAGAGTCATTTTGTTCATACCCATAATGTAGCTTGCTGTGATTTTTATTGGGTTAATATTGAATCTATAAATCAATTTATGAAAAACTGACAGTATTAAATCTGTCAATCCATAATTATGGACTATGTCTGCATTCATTTAGATCCTTAATTTTTTTAAAATCAGAATTTTGTAGTTTTCTGCATGGCTATCCTATACATATTTTGTTAGATTTATTTCATTTTTCAATGTTATTATAAATAGTATTTTATTGGTATATAGAAAAAACATCGACTTTTGTATATCAGTCATGTAACCTGGAAACCTCGTATAATCACTTTTTAGTTCTAGGAAATTTTTTTGGTGATTATTTGGGATCTTCTACATCGATAATCATACCATCTGTGCATGCAGATAGGTTTTTTTCTTCCCAATTGGTGCATTTTAAATTTCTGTCTAATCACACTAGCTAGGACCTCCAGTACAATGTTGAGTAAGAATAGTGAGAGAGAGAGATTCTTGCTGTGTACACAATTCTTTGGGGAAAAATTTAGTTTTTCGATATGATGTTAACATATTTTTTTTCTTTCTTTTGGTAGCTGTTCTTTTTCAAGTTGAGGAAGTTCATCTTTATTTTTATTTTGTTGAGAGTTTTTATCAAGAATTGCTTTTGGATTTTTTAAAGTGCTTTTTCTGAATTACTTGATATCATCATGATTTTTCTTCCTTAGCTAGTTGAGGTGCTAGGTTATATTCAGTGTTGTGATGGGTTATATTGATTTGAATGTTGAACCAGATTTGAATACCTGGAATAAATCCCACTTGGTCATGATTTGTAATTGTTTTTTATACATTGTTGAATTTGATTTAATATTTTTAAAGGATTTTTGCTTCTATGTTCATGAGAGATATTGGTCTGTAATTTTCTGTTTTGAATGTCTGTGTATTAGAGCCCTATTGATGGGCTGGTAAAGTCAGGGAGGGGAAACATTCTACAATCTTATGGTTAAGTATCAATGTTTTAGTGTGCCTGGGTCCCTGGCATAAGAACTTCACAAGTGTTTGGTTTTCTGTTTCTGTGTTAGTTTGCTGAGAATGATTGTTTCCAGCTTCATCGATGTCCCTGCAAAGGGCATGAACTCATCCTTTTTTATGACTGCATAGTATTCCATGGTGTATATGTGCCACATTTTCTTTATCCAGTCTATCATTGATGGGCATTTGGGTTGGTTCCAAGTCTTTGCTATTGTGAACAGTGCTGCAATAAACATACATGTCCGTGTGTCTTTATAGTAGAATGATTTATAATCCTTTGGGTATATACCCAGTAATGGAATTGCTGGGCCAAAAGGTATTTCTGGTTCTAGATCCTTGAGGAATCACCACACTGTCATTCATGGCCATACTGCCCAAAGTAATTTATAGATTCAATGCTATCCCCATCAAGCTACCATTGACTTTCTTCACAGAATTAGAAAAAACTACTTTAATTTCATATGGAATAAAAGAAGAGCCAGTATAGCCAAGGCAAGCCTAAGCAAAAAGAACAAAGCTGGAGGTATCATGCTACCTGACTTTAAACTACACTGTAAGGCTATAGTAACCAAAACAGCATGGTACTGGTACCAAAACAGATATATAGACCAATGGAACAGAACAGAGACCTCAGAAATAACGCCACACATCTACAACCATCTGATCTTTGACAAACCTGACAAAAACAGGCAATGGGGAAAGGATTCACTATTTAATAAATGGTATTGGGAAAACTGGCTAGCCATATGCAGAAAACTGAAACTGGACCCCTTCCTTACACCTTATACAAAAATTAACTCAAGATGGATTAAAGACTTAAATGTAAGACCTGAAACCATAAAATTCCTAGAAGAAAATCTAGGCAATACCATTCAGGACATAGGCATGGACAAAGACTTCTTGACTAAAATACCAAAAGCAATGGCAACCAAAGCCAAAATTGACAAATGAAGTCTAATTAAACTAAAGAGCTTCTGCACAGCAAAAGTAACTATCGTCAGAATGAACAGGCAACCTACAGAATGGGAGAAAATTTTTGCAGTCTATCCATCTGACAAAGGGCTAATATCCAGAATCTACAAAGAACTTAACCAAATTTACAAGAAAAAAAAAACACATCAAAAAGTGGGTGAAGGATATGAACAGACACTTCTCAAAAAAAGACATTTATGTGGCCAATAAACATGAAAAAAATCTAATCATCACTGGTCATTAGAGAAATGCAAATCAAAACCACAATGAGATACCATCTCACGCCAGTTAGAATGGTGATTATTAAAAAGTCAGGCAACAACACATGCTGGAGAGGATGTGGAGAAATAGGAATGCTTTTACACTGTTGGTGGGAGTGTAAATGAGGTCAGAAGAGTTTTGAGTTGCATGCTAGAAATATAAACATTAAGGATGGTTCTGGCATGGAAATAAGGAACATGTTTTTGTAAACTGGAAGAAAGGCAATTCTTGTTACAAAGTGGCAAAGTACTTGGCTGAACTATGTTCTGGTGTTTTGTGTGAGGTAAAAATTGTAAGCAGTGAAACTGGATATTTAGCTGAGGAGATTGCTAAGCAAAGTGTTTGAAGGAGCAGCTTTTATAATAAAATGCAAAAGTAGAAACATGAATTGAATAATGAATTTTTAAGCAAAACGTTTTGGAAAATTCTCAACCTATCATTATTGCAAAAGAAGAAGAAAGCTTGTTCTGAAGAGAACAAGGGTGTGGCTAAAGAACCATTTGAAAAAGAGATCATGGGTGCAACTCACGGACTTAAATCAGCCATCTCATCAGAGGCTGGGAATAGAGATTGGATTATGCCATCAGAGATACTGCCAGTTTGAAGTAAAGGAGACAGAGAAGGTAGTAGAGAATGGAGGAAGGCTGTCAGACTTATAGGATTTTATAGGATGAAACCATAGAGTATTTTGCTTTGAACATGTGCTGCCTTTCAAGAACAGAGAAGAAACCCAAAGATGATTCAGAGATCCTTAGGGCTGCTACCACTCTCACTATGGTTGGAGCCCGGTGGGACAGGCTGCCTCCACCTCAGTTTCAAAGAGTAGTACTGTGTCCAGCAGATCATGGATGGGGACCTTTCTGAGAATTCAATGAAAGGAGCTTCCCCCTACCCTCAGCTGAGATAATAAGGCTACCCCCACAGAACAGAAGGGGTTGGGCCACCCACAGAGCTGGGGGGTGACACTGCCACTCCAATGGGCCTAGAGAGGGCAGAATATCAAACCAAAGCAGATAATTCTTGAACTTTAAGACCTAATGGAATTTACCTTGCTAGATTCGGACTTGCTATCACCTCTTTCTTCTTTTGTAGTTCTCCCCTTTGAAATGGGAATGCCCATCCTATGCCTGCCCCACCATTGTATTTTGGAAGCATGTAATGTGTCTGGTTTCACAGGCTCATCACTAGAATGGAATTTTTTTGCTTCAGGATGAATTATACCTCTATAGTGTTAACCATATTTGATTTAGATATATTTAGATGAGACTTCAGACTTAAGAACTGATGCTAAAATGAGTTAAGACTTCAGGGCTATTGGAATGGAGTGAGTATATATTTTGCATATGAGAAGAACATGAATTTTGGGAGTCCAGGGATGGAATGTTACAGGTTCAATGTTTATGCCTCAACCCCTCTGCCATTTATATATTAAGGCCCTAACTCCCAATGTGATGGATTTTGGAAAATGGGGCTTTTGGAAGGTAATTAAGATTAGATGAGGTTGTGTGGGTGGAGCCCTGTGAGAAGAGACATGAGGGAGTTTGCTTGCTGTCTCTCTCTTCCTGCACATATGTATACAAAGAAGTCATGTGAGCACATGGTGAGATGGCAGCCACCTACAAGCCACAAGATGAGAACTCAGAATGAAACCTACCTTACCAGCACCTTAATCTTGGATTTCACCAGACTCCATAACTGTGAGAAACAAACTTCTTTCTTTTAAGCCATCCAGTCTATGGTATTTCGTTATGGCATTCTGAGCTAAGACAGGAGTTAATATTTATTAAATACCAACTATGTGCTTGGCACTGTGCCTCATTGAAGCAAAACTAGGAAGTAGGTATTAGTATTTCCAGTTTGCCTATGAAGAAAATAAAGCTCAGTATGACACAACTAGTAAGTGATGGCAGATATTATCACATTGCCCTCCACTCCAAAGAAGCTAAACTGATTTATTCTCTCACCAACCATCCCCTCCCCACACACTTACCAACCTTGATAACTAACCCCCAATACACAAGTATGTCTTATCGGTAGGGTTTGATTTCATTTCTCCCTTTTTCAAGCTAATGATTAAAAATGACTGACAACTTCTGAACTTGGTACAAAGTATTGTCTTTGATATAATATGAGCAGGTATACATCTATGTTACTTTTTCAATGGCTATATTTTCTATTATTGCATATATATACCTCTTACTGTATCTATTTGTTGAACAAACCCCTATGCCCTATAAAACATTTTTAAGTTGCATCAAGTCCTTCTCTGTTAAAGAAAAGCAACAACAATTTTTAAAAGATGCTGTAATAAACAGCCAGTATACCTATCTTTGTGGTTATGTGTAAGTTGATTGGTAGGATATAGTCCCAGAAGTAGAATTGATGTTCAGAAGACATAAAAATTTTGTATCTTATGTAGTCTTCTCTACTAAAAATATTTATTCTGTGTTTTCTTCTAGTTCTTCTATGATTTCATTTTTTTTTACCTTTATTTCTTGGATTTATTTGAAGTTTATTTTGGCATCAATAGTAGTAAAAGGTTGAACCTTAATAATTTTTACTAATGCCATTTATTGACAAATCAATTTTTCAACATTGATTTGAAATGCTGTTTTTATTGCATAAAAAATCCTCATATATACTGGTCATCTTCTGGACTATCAATTCTATTTCATTGATCTAGTTTTCTAATTTCAAATTATTTAATATCCCCATAGCAGCATGCTAAAATGCAAAGGCCCTAGAATGAAGATTCCTGAAGTCAAATCCTAACTCTACCATTTATCAAATATGTGACTTTAGCCTAGCCCCTAAAGTGTATTTGTTCTTCACCTTCCTCATCTCTAAAAAGATAAAATGTCAAACTAGTATTGCCTAGTGACTTCTTCCCTAAGCCAAAATCTTGAGATGGACGTAAGAGGGAAAGGAGTTGAAGGAACTCCTCTTAAGAAACCATACTCAGAAAGTCACGCATACACACACAAACCCATGAGGATTCATGGGGAAGCAGAAGAGTGCTGGGGACTTATATAGGTAGAAAGTGGTGAATTGGAAAGGGAAGGCATCAAGGGGAACTTTTAGGAAATAACTTGAGAAAAGGAGATTCTAGTTTTACCCTGTTTTATTGCCCACATTGGTCTGGGAGAGTTGAGCTCAGAGGTGAGATTAGGGAAACTGAAATTGGTTTGGAACTGAGTGATGTGTTCCTAATACACTGTAAAATTTGGCTGAAACTTGCCTTTTGGGTGAATATCAGAGGATACTCAGAGCCCCACAAAAGAGGGGTCTCAAAACCCAAAACAAATAATAATGCAACTGAAGGAATATACACTAATGATGAAGCTAGGACTCCCAGGTTTGCCCTTTCCCTACTGCTCTCCCAAAGAGGAAGGTAGTAGTACCAGCTCGAGCCTTAGGATAACATCACACATCACAGTGCTGAAGGCTATCGTGAACGATAGCCTCCACTAAGACAGGTGAAATACCGAAGTTAGCTGGCAAGTGGCTGAGTCGGTATTTGAACATGCTCTCTGATTACAAAACCTGTGTTCTTCCTACGAAGTAATTTTTCTCCATTGGTGGAATTCTTCAATAATGACAACAATGACAACTTTCCTCTTGTCATTCAATATGTGACACTGTTGGATCCTAAATTTCTTTTAGTATAATGATTATAATAATAACAATAAAAAACTAGACAGAATTGCTTGAACCTGGGAGGTGGAGGTTGCAGTGAGCCAAGATTGCTCCATTGCACTCCAGCCTGGGCAACAATAGCAAAACCCTGTCTCAAAATAAATAAATAAATAAATATTTTTTCAAAGTTACAGAATGTTAATAGGGGGATATGTAGTTGCTTGACATTTTCTTGTCTTGGTTTTTATTCCTCAAATCTGACACAAGAGACTTCTAACTGGCTTCAAGGATCTCCTTAGCCTGACTGATCCTAACTCATCATAAGAGATGTCCCCAAAAACAATTATGACTGTGTCATTCTTTTAATTCAATTCAGAACCCCCAATGGTTACTCACTGACTACAGGCCAAATTCCTCATTATGAATGCTATTTTGTGCTCATTATCCAGGAAGGAGTCATAAGATATTAGAGGGATTCTTGAGGCATTGTTCCTTTTAGTGTAAGGTTAAGGGATTAAATGAACATCAGATAATCTCTGAGGTCTGACTCAAACTAAAGTTTTCAAGTCCCTATGCCAATAGGCTTCAAATTATCTCCTAAGCCTCATCTTCTCTAACTCCTTGATATAAATCTATCTTTATTTTTTAGGTACTTATAACTTTTGCCATTAGAAATGTATTTTCATATAAGTTCAGAATGCATAAAGCTTGATATTTAAGAACGCAACATCAATGAAGCCTTTCCTTCTGCTTCAATGATTTTATTAATTCAGGTCTTCATGTTCCATAAATTGTCATTGATTTAGTAATTTGATGAAAACATTTATATACAAATATTCCACTAAAATGTAAAGCCTGTAGATACCAAGAAATTTATTCAGCCATAGATAGAGTCTTAGAATAAAACACTCTGAATACACACAAATGAATAAGATATAAGAATATAATTGAAAAGCACTTATACTGGAGGAATTTGATTATGTATGTCCCTAGAGATAAAATTTTATTAGAATCACCTTCTCTCCATCCTGTTTTATTCAAAGACCTTTCATATAGTACATTGCTTTTATGTTTAGAGTTTATGCCTAAATTTAACTCCATTATTCTCTTAGTTACTTTACTATTTATTTGTTTAAAAAAAGATTTGAAATGCTGGAATACAGTTAACCATTGCAAAGCTTCACAAAGTTCTAAATGCTCCTGGACTCTTTAATAACTGAGTTATCCTAGATAGTTGCTTTCTATGTAACTATTCTTTTTAAGAACAGCATTTTAAAATCATTTTTGTCATTCCAAAAGAAATTTTTCTACAACGAGGGCATCCTCATCAGAGGATAATGAACATAGTATTTTAATTATGATTAAGATCATCACTAATCTTTTCCCTTTCTTCAGTACCATTTATTGAGCAGATATTGGGTGAAGTTGACTACACAGAGTCTGTATAGGACAGGAGTGCTTTCATTTTCATTCATTCCAAAATAATTTGAAACTTCAATTTTGTTATTTTCTTATCCAATGAATTATTTAGAAGTGACTTAAAATATCTAGCTGTCTGGGTTCAATTTTTTAAAAATTTCTAATTGTAACATACTGTGGTTAGATAAGTGGTTTATATATATATATTTAAAATTTTGCTGTAATTTCCTTTGTGGCTTCTATAAGGGCATTTTTTTGGTAAATGTTATCTAAGTAAATAAACTGTGTATTCTCAGTTAGGTGTAAGTTCTATGTATATCTATTAGCATAAACTTATTAATTTTATATTTAAATACTCTATATTTTTATTCATAGTATATCATAGTAGGAGACTGTAACAGACCACTATGATGTGATGTGTATTTGTTTTCTTTTGTGATTTTACCAAATTTTTAGGTATTTCAAAATGATATTGAGGCATTTTAGGTTCATGATCGTTATATCTTGCTGGTAAATTATTTGACAATGTGAAATGCCCTCTTTTGATACTTTTAATGCTTTGGCTTTCAATTCTATTTTGTCTGATACTGATGTTGCTGTTCTCATCCTACTGTTAATACCTGCCAGGTATAGCATTTTTCTATTCGCATCTACTGAAATTTTATTTTAATAATTACATTTTTTTAAATTTCCAGGGTTTGACTTTGGTTTGTTTTATCACAGATAGCTCCTCATTCGTTATTTTGATGCCATACTATATTTGAAGACACTAATTAAACTTCTTAAGAAAAGTCCTTTTCTTACCATCTATTAAATTTTTCATAGTTGTAGTTCTGTTGGGCTGTTACATGTATTTTTATGGAGGCTACATGCTAAATGTTGTTGATTCTCGACTGTGGGCTCATCTTGGTGGTTTGAATTCCCTCCTAGACTCCTTACACTTACACTCCCACAGCCAGCCTTAGGGAAGGTATAGAAACAGCTTTTGAGGTTTGTGCTCCTCCCTGTTTTCAGTGAGAATGAGGGAAAGTTAGGATGGGTATTGCTGGCCCTGCCCCTCATTCTTAGGCTGGCTTCTGTGCAAAGACAGACGTGAACTGGTAGAGAGGTAAA
This sequence comes from Mandrillus leucophaeus, assembly GCF_000951045.1. Taxonomy (NCBI): domain Eukaryota; kingdom Metazoa; phylum Chordata; class Mammalia; order Primates; family Cercopithecidae; genus Mandrillus; species Mandrillus leucophaeus. Next base: position 25,453 of record NW_012101800.1, read on the forward strand.
GAGTGGAATGTACATGGCATGACCAGTGTGGATGCCCCAACTCATTTTCTTATCATCTGCATTAGCTTCCACCTCCTGCCTAGTCCTACCTTCTACTACCTCTAAGCATGGGTACCCTTGGTGATGCTCCTGTCTTCTGTGGTGGGACTTTCTAGAAGTTTCCAGTACAAATTCCAGGCTACAATTACTCTCTGCAAACTCAGCCTGTGTACTTTCAGACTTTCAGGGATTTCTCATCATTTTGATTAGCCAAAACTCTCTCTTTGAATTTAGAAAACAAGCTATATATTCATACACTTAAAAAATAACTTAAGGCTTAGAGTGGAAGGACAGAAGCTGAGAAAGGAGAGGATATCATTGTGCAATTAGTGTTCCATCTTGAAAGGGAAAGCCTCCACTTTTATTTTGTGTTGTTTCCTTTTTTATTGATATTAGGGATACTAAGCAATTGTTACCTACTTTGTAAATATTTGTTACATGTGCCTTTTAATTTCATTTCAGGTATCTTCAGAGATACAAATGTTTTACATTTTAATGAGGACAAATCTGTTCAGTTTTTACTTTAAGATTTCTGGTTGTTGTGTCATGCTCATGGGGCCTTTTTACTCCACAATTTAAAAAGTTTCCTGTATTACCATCTGAAATTTCATGGTTCACTCGTTCATATTTAGATATTTCATGTTCAGATATAGATCTATTAGGACTTTAGTTTTTGGTTTAAGGTGAGATTTCGTATGTTTTCCATTCTCCCTTTTCCAAATAGGAGTTTTTAATTGCAGTTGTTCTACTGCTCCACTAACTTGTTTTGGGTGGGTAGATGTAGAAGAGCATTTAACATGTTTACTTGATAGTTCATCAAATCATAATGAACCACATCCATATTTGATGTACTGGAATGTGCAGCACTGAGTTCTTGACTTTTGAGATAAGTTCAGTAACTGCCTGGGGTTTGGGGTCATCTCCCTTTGGGGGAAGATGAGTGTGAAGAAGGGTATGTGAAGGTATATAGTAGCCAGAGAAGCTGACTGTGGCGGAGAGCTCAAAGTGTCCACCAAAACAATCTTCCAGTTCTCCCTTTGGGCACACAGCTAGAGTCCATCTCCCTGCCTCCTTCAGTTAGGTAGAGCCAGGAGACTAAGTTCTTTTTGGGGCAGTGTCAACAGCCATGCTTGCCACGCCCATAGAAGCCTTCATTTGTACTTCTTCCTTTTTGAAGGCTGGATGTAGATGAAAAGTTTCTAAGAGATGGGGCCAGGAGATGCCAGGGTTCTGAAGGACTGGAAAGACTGCATGGGGGACTTGAAAGCTGCCTGCTGAATATTTTGCCTTGAACTGACACTCAAGTGAGAAATAAGCTTCTCAAGGTAAGACAGGAGCAAAGTATCAGTTTCCTTTAGATAATCTGGGAGATACACTTTTTTTTTTTTTTTTTTCTTTTGAGACAGAGTCTCCTTCTGTCACCCAGGCTGGAGTGCAGTAGTGCGATCTGGGGTCACTGCAAGCTCCACCTCTCGGGTTCATGCCATTCTCTTGCGTCAGCCTCCCAAGTAGCTGGGACTATAGGCACCCGCCACCATGCCTGGCTAATTTTTTGTATTTTTAGTAGAGACAGGGTTTCACCGTGTTAGCCAGGATGGTCTCGATCTCCTGACCTCATGATCCACCCGCCTCGGCCTCCCAAAGTGCTGGGATTACAAGCGTGAGCCACCGCGCCCACCGGGAGATATGTTTTTTGAGTTTAGAAGATTCCTTTTATCTCTAACTTACCCAGTGGCTTTGTTGTTGTTTTAATCAGAAATGAGTGCTAAATTTTATTAAAGATTTTCACACGTATTAACTGTATCATATAGATGTTCCCCTTAAATCTTTATATGTAATAAATTCCAGTTATTACATTAATAGAATCCTTAAAGTAGAACTATATTTAAATATGACCATAAGATGGTATTCTTTTAATGCAATGCTGGACTTCACTTTGTTTATAAATTTTGTGTATGTTCAAGTGTTTCATTGGTTTATAGTTTTCTTTTTTAATCCTATCTTTGTCCAATTTTGTCACTGAGTTTGTGATAGATGCAAACTGAGAAGTTTATCAGCTTTTTCTTTGGTCTTTAACAATTTATATATCATGAGTTATTAGGGCCTCGTGCCCTTTGAAGAACATATACATATATATGTATTTACTATCGTTCTAATTTCCTCTAGTGTTATTGATCTATTCATTCTTTTCATTACGATTGTAATATTTATGTTATGTCCTCTCTTTTGATTTAATCTTTGTTCAGTTTTATTAGATTGTCATTGGTTATATCAGTTTTTAAATTCCTGCCATGCACCTGCTCTTATTCATTACAGTTTCTAAGGGCTTATGTGTTGTCAAAGTATGTGAGTTCTAATTTCACAATTTTACCATTTTCTAACTTATTTATTTTTGCTTTTATTTTTATTAATTCCTTTATTTTGCTTTCCTTGATTTTATTTTTTTGTTCCCTTTCTAGTTCTTTGAGGGCTGTTCATTTTTCGTTTAATTAGAAGGCATTTGGGGCTATAAAGTTTTCTATATTCCACAAGTTTTGATTAATAATATCTTGTTCTAATGTTTTCTAAGTAGTCCATTAATTCATAAAATTCTTCATCAAATGGCTTCTATAATAAGAAACTAAAATAGCATGCCTTATGTCAGTCTCTTACAAGCAGGATATCTTTCCATTTCTCCATGGATTTTGGAAGTATTCCAGGCTACATTTTACTTTCAATAACTCGTATCAGGTGAAAGAGTAAGGAACCGAGCCAACGCCACATTCCTCTGGAGTGTGTTTGGTATTCTTCAGGTACAATCTTATACAGGAAAGTCTTTTTTAGAATTATAGTCTTACTGTAAACAAAAAGGAACCCGAATCTTTATAGGTGATCTGTTTCTTTTTCATTACTAATTGGGAAAACGTACATACTTAACTATGTGTTTATCAATATTAAAACTTTTGAATTCTAAAATTACCAAAAATATGAGAGCTTTAAGTAATAAAAATTGGTACATTTCATCTCTAAATATTTAATGGCCATATGTATGAAATAAAGTATAATATTAATTTGACACGGCAATTTCTATTTCATTTTCTTTATTTATGGAATTAGTGCTATATAGAAACTTAATATGACCATAAAAAGCCTTTCTATTGTCTGCTGTAGGGATTTAAAGATACATTTTCTTTTGTCTTCTCTAATCATCTCATTTATTAAAACTAAAGTTTCATGTTTTTAGTAGAGCCCTTGAAGGAGAACTATATTTAAATAAGACCATGAAATGGTATCCTTTTAATGCAATGCTGGACTTTGCTTATAATTTTTGTACATATATTAAAATGTTTTATTGGTTTATAGTTTTCTTTTTCATCTTAATTTTGTCCAGTTTTTGCATTGTGTTTATGCTAGATGCAAACTGGGAAGTTTTCAGCTTTTTCTTTGGTCTTTAATAATTTATATACCATGACTTATTAGGGCCTGGTGACTTTTTGAGGGATGTATTTTTACTATGGTCCTAATTTCCTCTAATGAATTCATTTCTTAGGAGCCTATTAAATTTTCTCTCTGCTCTACATCATTGCACCAGCAACAATAATTATTAGCTGTGTGAACTTTGGCAAATATCCTAACCTCTCTGTGCTTCAGTGTCTTCAAATGTAAAGTGGGGGATAACCACAGTTTCTATCTCACAGGAATTTTCCAAAGTTAAGAGTCTATAACATAAAGTATTTACAATAGTCCTGGGGATAATGTTAGTGCTATATATGTTAGCACTATTATAATATTTTTATTATAATATAGAAGTAATCACAGCTGCCTCCATTGAAAACCTTATCGCTATTTTTTCTCATTATTAAAGTGTCCCTTATGTGTGAAGGACATTATATAAATTGTCATCATCTTGTCCCAAACCCAGTGATGTGGGTGTTATTATTCTCCATATGAGAAGCTAAGAGAAGTGAAACAATTGTCAAATTCACAAGGTAGCAAGTGATATCAGCGGCATTTGAATCCACATCTGTCTGTCACTAAAGTCCATGCTCTTCCCATTATATTAGCCAGCCTGATGTCACCCTGTCTAAAAAAATCTACTTTCATACCCTCTTTCTGCCATCACCAAAGCAGAGCTGCATCTTTTTTTGGCACACTGAAAAGATTGTGCTCCTCTGGATTGAACTGCAGGTCTTTAGTGACATTAATGATTTACTATTGCTTATCTCAGCTTACCCCAGATAATTTGTCAATCAATACCTGGCGTTTGGATTTTCTCTATGCCATTTCTCCCAGGTCCCAATTTTAAACATGTATTTAAGATTGTCTAGCTAGAGTTTCTCTAGCTCTCTGGGCAGTGTCTTGGCATGAAGGTGTTATGCAATATAAAATGCTAATGAATCAATATTTCGTAGGATCCCTGGAGTTCAGGTTGGTACTGGAGGAAAGTGGCTGTTTTCCAGGGTGAAGCCCAAAGTACTAGTTGCTAGAAAAATGCTTCTGAGGCCTGAAAAGAATCAAAGATTTTGTTGTTGTTGTTGTTTTATGTTTTGTGCCCATCAAAGACCTATGTATAACCCAGGTCTGCATGTCCATGAAGCAGCCCTTCTTTTTTCACTCTAATCCAGCATGCTCACTACCTCTCCTTTCCCCTCTTACAGCAGCCTTGAATCACAAAGTAGTTGTCTATCAGTCTTGATTGTTTTATGTATTTATCCAATATCCCTAACGAAATGGTAACTCCTATATCTTTTCTTTTGTATCTGTATCCCCTAGTCCTCTGCCGAGTAAGGACCATGTGGTAACCATTGCTTCTTTTTAAAATTGTGGCAAAATATACATAACATGAAATTTATCCTTTTAACTATTGTAAAATATCTAGTTAAGTGGCATTAAGTACATTTAAATTATTGTGCAGCCACCACCCATCTCTAGAACTTTTCATCCAAACTGAAACTCTCTACTCATTAAACAAGCTCTCCCCATCCCCTGGCAAAACCACCATTCTACTTTCTGTTCTTTGAGTTCAACTACTCTAGGTACCTTATATAGGTGGAATCACACGATCTTTGTCCGTTTGTGTCTGACTTATTTCACTTAGCATAATGTCCTCAAGGTTCATCCACGTTTTAACATATGTCAGAACTTCATTCTTTTCATAGGCTGAAGAATACCCCATTTTGTGTGTGTGTGTGTGTTTATGTGTATATGACTTTTTGCTTATCTGTTTAGTCATTAATGGAGATTTTGATCGTTTCCACCTGTTGGCTATTGTGAATAATGTTGCTATGAGTACTGGTATGCAAATATCTGTTTGAGTCACCTCTTATTGGATGTATATCCAGGAGCGGAATCACTGGCAATGTTTACTTTTTTTGAGGAACTGCAATATTAATTTCATAGCTGCTGTCCCATTTTACATCCCCACTAGCAATGCCCAAGAGTTCCAGATTCTCCATACTTTCCCAACACTTGTTATTTCACCATGATTCTTCTGACTTAATCTTCATGACAAATTGATAATTATTACTATACCTAGTATTGGTATTGTGTTTCAGAGTTGACCATTTTTTGCATGCATTATGCTTTTGAATATTTATAATAATCTTTGGTTTGAGTATTACAGCTACATTACAAAAGAATACATTGAAGTTTAGAGATGCTACATCACTTGCCCAAGAGCACAGAGCTAGTAGGTGGAAAAGTCAAAATTATAACTTCACCAGATTACCTTTATTATTTGAGAATTAAACAGTTCACGTTATTTGAGATTCTCCCTTGAATGTTTCACTCACTCTGCATTATAGTAAGGGCAGTTCACGCATTGAGAAAGATTCCTGAAAAGGAGACCTGCTGCTCTCCCATGCCTCCCAAGGTATCAAAGAAAATAAATGGCTTCAATAAGTACCAGGAAGGGTTTAGGTTAGATATTAACTGGCTGGTAGGTGTTGGTCAGACATTGGAAAGGATTACCAAAGGACTTTTTGAAATAATGCAAGTCCTGAAGAATGCTATAGAGTTCATCCTAGTACATGTCTGAAGGCAAAGAAGTAATTCAGTGCACCCTTGTTAGTTATTTGAAAGTAGGGGATGAAATAACTGGATGACTTCACATCGTTTCTTCAAGTTACCTGATTCTAAAACATAGATTCTACCAAACGGCTTTGTACTAGTGAGGTAAATTGTTCTTTGGGGTTAGGGGATGAAGCTTGTTTTCTCAACTCCTTCATCCTCGATCTCTGGAGAATGCAGCCCACAACCCTCAATTCCATTTCATACCCTCAGAGTTCACGAGGTCTTCAGGGGAGGGGTCAGAGATGACCTAATTCACCTGGGGGTTCTGAGTTAACCTCACCAGTTAACTTTCTATATTGTTGTTGAGTTGGTTTTCTTCTGCTCTTCTGGGAGATTTGAAGGATTTACACTTTCGACCTGAGATTAAACAGGATAATTTCTTTTCTTTTTTTCCATTTTTTTTTTTGAGACAGAGTCTCACTTTGTTGCCCAGGCTGGAGTACCATGGTATAATCTCGGCCCACTGCAACCTCTGCCTCCTGGGCTCAAGCGATTCTCCTGCCTCAGCCTCCTGAGTAGCTGGGATTACAGGCGCGTGCCACCACACCTGGCAAATTTTTGTATTTTCAGTAGAGACGGGGTTTCATCATGTTGGTCAGGCTGGTCTCGACCTCCTGACCTCGTGATCCGCCCCTCTCGGTCTCCCAAGTTCCTTGTGCTGGGGTTACAAGCGTGAGCCACTGTGCCCAGCCTAAACGGGACAATTTCAATATCCAAATGTTACGTGTTGTGAGTGGTGGGTCATAAAGTGGGGACAAGGGAGTTGACTTAAGATAAAAAGGGTAGAAGGAAGATATCTGGTGAAGAAACAAAATTCTCTGGGTATTTATGTAGATGCTGCCACCAATGAGCTATCTGCCTTAGAGCAATCTGTAGGGAAATTAGATATCCATGTGACTGTATTCATGCTGGGCAGTCCCTCCTCTCTCCTTCAGAACTCTATTTGTACACCATTTAGTGACCTTGAATGCAAGACCAATTCTGCTGTCTTGAGCTGTTCAATATCCGTGCATTTCACTTTCCTCACTTTTCAAAAGAAGGAATTAGAGCTTTCCACCTCACAATTGTTAGAGATTAAAATAACAAACCTTTTTGAAAATTAGTGTGCATTCCAAGCGCTCTAAAGACCTTGTCAGGAGAATGCTGAAATTAAGAGAAAACTATTCTAGAACTCATTTAAGAAATTGCTAGCTGAGAAATGAAGGCAGTATGCTATGTAAACAAAAGTGGCAATCAGTTAATAAGTGATGTGCATCTGAAACTCAAAAAGACAAAAATAAGAAGCAAATTATTGAAAAAAAAAAAAAGCAAAAGTATTGCCTCTCACCTACATCTGCTTTCTTTCGTTCTCCTTTCTTTGAAGCCCCCTTTGTCATAGGCCTTAGCCTCTTACACAGTAAATGATAAGTGAAGAACTAGATTTTGTGGGGCAATCACTGAAGCACAGAAGCGTCACTTTAGTAAATACGCTAGCTTTTTAAACAGGCCAGAAGTGGTGACCTGGAGTAGTGATCACACTGTTCCTGCCTGATGCAGGACATTTAGTCTTTAGAATGATGGAGCACGGAATGCAGAGCTGGGGAGACTACTCAGAGATAATCCCGTCCAACCCGTCATTGCACAGATGATGAAACTGAAGCCAGCAGAGTGCCAATTTTTTGCTTTTAAATTTCAGAATTGGAAATTGAAGAATGCCATGGAAAGCAAGGTGAAAAAGGCAGGGGTGTACACATCAATCCCAGATCCAGGGGGCCAGCATCTTTAAGTAGACTTCTTCAGATGGCCCATGGGGTCCCACAGAGCTTACAGGACAACTTAAGATCACTCCAAACCAGGTAACATTTCAATAAATACATGAATTTAAGGCCAACAGAACCTGGCTTAGCACCAAGCTGATCCTCATTCTTACCAGAACTCCTGTCTAACCCCAGGTAACTTCACAAGTTGTTAGAAACCATCCTTCAAAGATCTGCCTCTTTCCTTCTGCAGGGCAGCTGGAGGCTCCTAATCAGTGCAGGATCAACAACAGAAATCCACAAATGTCAATCATTTTTCTGTTTTCACTACCCAGTTGTTTTCTCTTGAGTTTAACTGTCTGAATTTTAGTGTCTTTGATAACAACTCAGGGGTAATATCATACACCTCTGGAAGCCCTCTACTGATTGTGGGCTATGATCTGCAAGTGATGAAAGCAGGATTTGGCCAATTAGGAGGACAAGAATTTCTTGGCACTGCCAGAGCTTCACAGATGTGTGCTGTGCACATTCCCATGGAGCTGGCTTGATTTTACAATCTTTTACAGCCTATTGTAATATACCACCCATCTCAAACAAGGTCCCTGTCCAAGTGTGCTTTAATGTTTTGTGAAATCAGCTGCGAATGTCAGGATTGACAAATAAAAAGTTGAGACCCACATTTTATTCTTTTTTATTCTGTAAGATTTACCACGTCAATTATATCTTTAATCACAAAAGAGCACGACAAACAAAATGTGCTGTGACGGGAATATGCAAATTTTCTTCTAGTACTTTTATATTAGTATTTTATATTTTATATTTATATTAAATGGACTACAATGAAAGTATATTTGTGAAACAAAAAATATGTATGTATATTAACCAATCTTGCCAAATATAGTGGGAATTTTGGGGGCTTTGTGATGTTGGATCTTCGTCACTCACTCAGCTCAACAATGAAATAAGGCACCAGGGTGTTTGTTGGTTACTTTGACGTTTTATGAGTCTGTGAAAAGTCTAAACTTATCATCATTAAAAGTAGACTTTCTCTTTGAGAAGCTAAAAGGGAAGGCAGGGTGCTCTTCTAGCACAGGCGGGGCAGTCTCAACACTCCTGGGCTTTCTGCTTCTTCAGTGTTTTCCTCAGCATGACTAACAAAAATGCTCTTTGTTCTTTGTTCCAGAGTCAAAGACATCCCTGCCACGCAGCACATAGATTTATAACTTTGGCCAAAGGTTTTGACAAACACAGATTTCTTCAATCCGAAGTCCATCTGTGTGTGTTCCCAGAAAAAAGAGCAGTGCATGTCTTTTTCCCTCTCTCTAATCCCTAGAGGTAGCAAGAGCAGGAGGACTGAGTTCCCAAAAGGACTTCTTATAGCTCTGGTGATAATTACTATCTCAAACAGGCTGGTGCTACTTTGGGGACACACATGGACTTTATTTATTGCTCTCTTTTTTCAAACCGAGATAGTGTCAGCGCTGACACACGGAGAAGAGAAACTGTGTCTGCTGTAATGTTTATTTAGTCGGTGTAAGATCATAACCTGAAGTTTTGATGAAAACACACTTCTTGCTCAGATAATCCATTATGTCATTGATAAGTTCCGCTCAGAGAAAGGGAACGGATTAAAGAAACAAACAAGACAACAAGATGGGGGATTAGGTCTGGGGATGTGGAGCATGTAGGGAACATCATAAACTTTCTGATTTCATATCTGGGACCTGGGTACATGATCTGAGACATAAATTTGAATGTTCAACAGCCAAATTATCCTGCCGCCTAGACATAACCTCCCATGATGCAAAGCAACAGGGAAGGTGCATGAATTCTTTCAGGCTCTATGAGTGTCCCTGAGCAATTTGTTTCTTTAGCATCCTACATAAATGTGGCTGGAATAACAAAAGCTCGGCAGGGTGCCTATGGGGAAGGGGTGCAGTTCCAATGCCTGAAGTCTCTGTGACAATGCCAAGGGAAAAACATTGGAATGGAAGCCAATATAATGATATTGAACCCAATCAAGTGAGCAGTTTTGTAGCAGGCATCCATTTTGGAGCTCAGCTGAAATACTAATGGAACTCAGTATTGTAGAACAGCCTGATTCACCACCAGGTCTGCAGCAGAGTCCAGGTATGGCATTACCCTTTGATTTACCTAATCTGGGAAGAAGCCAATTGGCCTGTGGAACACCTGAAAGTAAAACACTGCCCACCAGAGATGAGAAACTTTGCTTGCCTATAAACTCTGATAAGAAGCCCTTGATAACTGAAAATCACAGGAATGCCAACAATAAGTCTCAGTTATTGAGAAATTCGCTGTCCAATGAGGAAGGCAGGTAAATAACAATCCTCAAAAATAATACATTAAGTGCTATACTAAGGGTACATCCAAGGTGCTGTCAGAATACAGAAGAGGCAGTACCTAATCCAGCCTGACACTGAGGGTCAGGGAAGGCTGCCACTATATCTAGATTTAAGAAATTCAGAGCACAGTTGATATAGCTTATCTTTAGGATGACACTTGGCCTTCCAAATAAATCAAACTTTTCCCGGAACCATTCCAAAGGACTTAGCTCTGTGTATCCATCAGCACCCCCAGCGAATGGAAGAAAGGTCAGAAATGAGTTAACACTGGCCTGTGCCACTGTTTTTAAATCTATTGTCACTGCTCTGTCCACTGAATTGGTATACCTTCCTACCCAATTTTCTTTAACAAGCCAGTTCTTTGTGTCTTCCAATGTCCTTCTCTTCATATAATTTCAAAACAGATCTCCATCTAACCACTTAAATTGTTTAGCTTCATGTGACATTATGTCTTCTGGAGGCTAACAGCATAATTGCTTAGATAATTTTTTGTTTATATTATGTAAGATTTTACTTCCCTTGACATTTGCTATTTTCCCTTCCCCACCTTCTGTGTACTTCAAGGAATTCTGAACTGTCAGTGCTCACACAGCATGAGCCTGGCACTTATTTTCAGTATGATTTGTCACTTCATAACAAAAAACCTAGAAACATATTCATTTCCTGTGAAATTATCTGAGTTGAGTGAGTTTAAAGTTGGAGAATGGGCTCTACCTGGGGCTACAGAGAGAGCTCAAGCCCCTAAAAGTGAATGTCATCCTTTCATGCCCTGATGAAGCTGTTTGTTTTCCATGACGTAGCACTTTCCATCCAGGACAAGGTCTGACCAGCCTGGCTCACGACAAAATTAGACTGGATATTGGCATCCTCTTATCTTTTTGTCTTTTCTCATTGGTAATGTTCCTGTGTCCATTATTCCTCTGGTCTGGAGAGGCTGAAAGAACTCAGGAATTGCAAGGATGGGCCTTTCAGTTGCAGGCTGTGGACCTATAGTAGGACCTTTAGAGTGGGATGACTTGTTGAGGAAGGGCCTTGCTCAAGGATTGTCGGCCCAAGCTTGGACATAATGCAGGGTCACTTCAATTCTCCTGGAGATGAGAAGAGTGGTAGCCAGTGGAGAGACTATTTTTGGAATAGCATTTCCAAAGGCCACTTCCACTTCAAAAATAAATATTATGCACCAATTGGTATGATCATGCAGATTTTCACGTTGGATTTGCTAATGTGATAGATTATACTGACAGATTTTTAAACTGCTTTCTTGAGATATAATCCGTGTACCCTATAACCCACACAATTAAAGGATACAATTCAGTGGTTCTCAGTACAATCACAGAGTTGTGTGACTGTCACCACAATTTAATTTTATAACATTTTCATCACCTTCAAAAGAAATGCCATACTCAATAGCCGTTACCACCAAATCTCCCCATTTACCCAAGCCCTAGGCAATTAATAATCTACTTTATGTCTCTGTAGATTTTTCCTCATTCTGGACATTTCACATAAATGGAATTATGTAATATGTAGTGGCTTGTTACTGGCTTCTTTCATTTAGCATACTGTTTTTAAGGTTTGTCCGTGTTGTAACACATAACAGAGGTAGTTCATTGTTTTTTATTGCCAAAAAATTTCCATTGTATAGATATACCACATTTTGTTTATCCATTCAGTTGATGGGCATTTGGGTTATTTCCTCTTTTTGGCTATTATGGATAATGCTGCTATGAACATTCATGTAGAAGTGTTTTTGTGAATATATATTTTCATGTGTCTTGAATATATACCTAGGAGTGAAATTGCGGGTCATATGGTCATTGTATATTTAACTAGTTAAGAATTGAGAGAGAACAGGCAACAGTGAGAACTTTTCAGAAGAAAATGTTAAGGACAGTAAAAGCAGATCATGGTTGGGACTGAAAGGGGCTATCCCTAGCCAGATTGCATGGATATCAATGGTGGTAACAAACAGTATATCCTGGGTAGCCCTTAGAAAACCAAACTTCTAGTAAACTTTCTTTTAGTTATAATGTCCTAAGATATTTTTCTTATTCATACAGGTGGGTAGGTAGATTTTCTATTCTTGTGAATTATATATACATGCCAGGTCTCAGAAGCACTTAGGAGGAAATTGTATTGATTTCATTGCCTACAGTCAGATCTGAATCTTGTAAAGCTGTGCTGTTCAACATTATGGCCACAAATCATGTCCTGCTTTTAAAATTAAAATAAAATAGAATTTAAAATTCAGTTCCAAATCACACTAGTCATACTTCTTTTTTTTCATTACTGTTTTTCTTTTCTTTTTTCTTTTTTTGTTTTTTTTGTTTTGTTTTTTGAGAGAGGGTCTCACTCTGTCATTCAGGCTGGAATGCAGTGGTGTGACCATGGCTCACTGCAGCCTTGACCTCCAAGGCTCAAGCAATCGTCTGGCCTCAGCCTCCCTAGTAGCTGGGACTAACTACAGGCACACACCACCATGCCCAGAAAATTGAAAAAAAAATTTTTTTTGTAACATGGCTTCTGTTTTTTCCCAGGCTAAACTTGAACTCCTGGATTTAAACGATTCTTCTGTCTTGGCCTCCCAAGGTGTTGGGATTACATGTGTGAGCCACCATGCCCAGCATTAGCCACATTTCAAGGGCTCAATCACCATATTTAGTTTATGGCTTTGGTATTAGACAGTACAGACAGAGACTACTCACCTTATTGCAGCAAATTCTGTCAGTGTTGTTCCATAGCATGAAAGCAGAGGTTCTCAACTGATGGTGATTTTTACCTCCCAAAAGAACCTGGCCATGTCTTGAGACATTTTGATTTTTATAATCTAGGGGAGGGAAGCATCCACTGGGTGGAGGCCAGAGATGCTCCTAAACATTCTGCAAGGCACAAGGCAGCCTCCACCATGATTAGCTGTCTTAAATTGTCAATAGTGCTCAGATGGGAGAGTTCCCTTGATACCTTTGCGGGACTTGCGACAGGGGTGTGGCTCATTTACTCCTCCACCATGCTCAAACCCCTTGCGGGAGGGGGAGCACAAACGTGAGCAGGTGCAGGAGCTGGGGTGAGTGCCTTTGGGTGTCCGCAGGAATGAACCCTGTACCGGCCCACGGCAGCGTCTAGGGGTTGTCAGCAACCTCTAAAACCCCAGAGGGCATGTACTACAAACAATGGTCTTTTAGCTTTGCCATCCACTGGTGGCCTAAATGTTAAACAGCTCAGTGAAGTGTCAGTGTGACAGCCTTTTTGGGTTCCCACACCCAGTGTGTCCCAAATTCTTGTCCAGTGTCCAAGAAGAATCAGGTCACATGAGCAGATTGAAGGGTGGTATATGCGGAGAATTTCATTGAGCGATGGGAGTGACTCTCATTGGCATGGGGAGCTGGAAATGGGATGGAGTGGAAAGATAATCTTCCCCTGGAGTTCAGCCTGGGACGACCAAATTCCTCTCCAACCATAGTCTCTGATGTGCAGACGTTCAGATGCTTCTTCTCTTCTCTCCTTCTCTGCCGCACTGCTCTCCTCCTCTGCCATTGGAGTTTGGGCTTTTTATGGGTACAGGGTTAGGGGTGTGGTGGGCCAGAGTGGTTTTTGAAAAGGCAAAATTCAGGCGTGAAAACAGGGTTGTGAAGTTCTCGTTTGGGGCTGCGGGCCCAGGTTTGAGGGCAGAACGCTTGCCAGGGACCCCACCCTTTTCTACCTAGTATTTCTATGCCTCCTGTTTGTATCAGTGCCAAGGCTGAAAAACCTTGTTCTAAAGCAATGATGTCTAAACTGAGCCTGCTTTTTATAAAAAAATTTAAAGAATCGCCTGACCAGCTTTTAAAAATCCATATGCTTGAGCCCCACCCCGAAGATTTTGATTAAGAAAGTAAGAAGAGGATCTCAGGGGACTTGTGTTGTTCAAAAGCTTTCCAGGTGATTCTTAGGATTGGCCAGATTCAAGAACTATTGTATTAAGGTACACTGACTCTCAACTTTCAGTTTAGAAGAAAACCACCTGGTAAGCATCAGCAGTACTCTCAGAATAGGTTCATAACTCTAAGGCCATTACCTCTTCTGTTTAATTTCTCCAATTACCTCCCTCTCAATTAATGGGGTCATTAAGCACTTAAGACTTGCATTCATTTCCCTCCTCTCTTTTGTAATTCTTTCATTCTGCATAAATCTCGTTTGCAAATGATTACAACTTGTTAAATATTGTACACTTTCTGTTTACAAACAGAACAAATGACCTAGAAAATGTTTGGCAGCTATCTTTGTTCGTTAGGGTTTAACAGGTAATTGCTGAGTAAACAAGCAGCTAGCCCTGTAGGTGGCATGGCATGACATATTATAGTCCATTTCTTTGCTACCAAATAACTTAATGCATGCAAGTGAAATTCACTTTAAATGATTCAAAGTTGCTTACTTTAAGGTCAATATAATTCCACTGAATTTAGAAAAGTGTTTAAATGAATTAATTTTAGGTTTAAGATTTTCATCTGCTTTCCACTTTCCATCATTCTGTAATAAATTACATAAAGGAAATATTCCCTGCTCTCAAGAAACTTGAAAGGAAATATGATGTAGTTGTGGAAATGATGCATAAATATAAGTAACTACAAGAAACATGTCAAACATTCTAAGAAGAGTTATAAACTTGAGAGGAAGGATCTTTTCAGATGAAGATCTAGGAAATTTTTATGGAAGTAGCAGCATCTTATCTCCCCCTACAGCCATTCAAAAAATGTTTGCTGGTGCCTACTCCATGCGAGGTCCACCATATTAGGAGCTAGGGATAAATAGACACAATCCCTCTACTCATGGAACTTACTTTCTTGGAGAGTAGTTAGCCAGTTAATTATTTATTGTGTACCAAGCATACAGACAGACAGGCAATTATGATTCAAAGTGATAAATGCTAAGATACAGGAAGGACATGGTACAATTAATTCTTGGTTGGATTTTTATCACACTGACTCTTTTCTAAGCACAGGCATTTCTCTGACCTCATTTGCAAGGACAGGATCACAGGGCACTCATTCACCCTTAGCAACAATTAATCATGATATGGCCTTTAATATCTGCCATGTAGTGACATGTTGAAATTATCTCTTGGATACTAGTGTTAACTCTGGCCTTCTTCAGGAATCAGTAAAGAATTGTAACTAAGGATCTACCAATGTAATTCTCAATTTGTTAATACTTCTGATAAAGCTTACTGATAAAACTCAAATGTATTGGCTCTTATCTATAAATCCAGTAGCTATGTCAATTGTGAGATTATTCACATATATGATCACTATTCAGAAGTTTATAGTAATGGCTGGCTTTAACCCTCAAATTATTTCAAATTATGAAACATTTAAAATATACCAAAATTAATATAACCGACAACTACTGACCAAAATGCCTAAAAGACATAATGTTTTGCTTTTTTTGCCTTCAGCTCTGTCTTTTTGCCAGTTTCTTTATAACACAAATGAAATAAAACAATAAAGATATAGCCAAGGTTCCCTTTTGTATCCCTATCTCTCATTCCTTCAGGTTTTCTTCCTTCCAGAGGAAACCTATATCTTGAAGTCAGTAAACTGGCATTCTAAATCTCACATATTAAATTTTTTTCTATATATATATGCTTGCATAAACAATATATACTATTGTTTGTTTAACATCTACGCAAATCAATACAATTGTGTGTATCCTTTTGCAATTTGTATTTTATTTTAAAGGTATGTTTCCATGATTTTTAGATGCACATAGATTTGGTTCATTCATTTTAACTGCAGAACAGCAGTCCATCATATGACAAAGCCACATGACCCTACTGAGAGGGCTTTACCTCTTTTGTGTTCATAGCATTCACTCAACCTTATCTGTAGCAATATTTCCTCATAATACTTTTAGTTTGCCTTTCCTTTTCTTGGTAAGTCCTGTAGAGGTTTGTCCACTTTATTAGTTTTATCAAAGATAAAACTTTCTTTTATTTTTCTGTTTCATGAATTCTTGTACTTTTTTATGTTTATTGGTTCCATCTTTATTTTTTTCAGTTTTATGGAAACATAATTTATATACAATAAAATTCACCAATTTTAAGTGTATAATTGAATGACCTTCGACAAATGTATACAGTAGTATGATCACCGACACAATAAAGATACAGAACATTATAGCAGCTCAGAAAGTCCCTCATGGCTTTTTGCAGTTAATTCCCTCGTTTCCCTCCCTGAGCCTTGGCGACTACGAATCTGCTTTCTATTATTATAGCTTTGCTTTTCCTGAGACGTCATATGAACATAAATGAATAGTATTTTATCTTTTGTGTATGGTTGCTTCAGTTTGGATAATGTTTTTGAGTTATGTCCATGTTGTTACATGTGTCCATAGTTTGAGTTTTTTGTTGTTGTTGTTGTTTTTTAAGTGCTAACTAGTATTCCATTGTCAAAATTGACTGTTCTGTTCCATGAATCTATGTGTCTCTACATAAATCACTGTGTTGATTATGTGACTCTTGAGGACGTCTTGAAATATGGTAGGGCAAATCTTAACAATTTTGTTCTTTTAAAAGGGCCGATTGTGACCGGGCGTGGTGGCTGACACCTGTAATCCCAGAACTTTGGGAAGCCGAGGGGGGTGGATCACGAGGTCAGAAGTTCTAAGACCAGCTTGGCCAAAATGGTGAAACCCTGTCTCTGCTAAAAACTGTAAAAATTAGCCGGGGGCAGTGGCAGGCACCTGTCATCTCAGCTACTCAGGAGTCTGAGGCAGGAGAATTACATGAACCTGGGCGGCCGAGGTTGCAGTGAGAGATCATGCCACTGCACTCCAGCCTAGGTGACAGGGTGAGCCTAGGTCTCAGAAAACAAAACAAAACAAAACAAAAAAACCAGGCCAATTGTGATTTTGATTGGGATTGTGTTAATTCTGTAGATCAATTTTGGGAGAACTGACATCTTAACAGTGTTAAGCTATCAGATCCATAGCATTGACTATGTCATCATCTATTTAGGTCTTTAAACATTTCCCTTAGGAACATTTTGTAATTTTCAGTGTACAGGTATTGAATATATTTTCTCTAAGTATTTCATTGTCTTTTCTCCCCTCTTCCTTCCTTCCTTCCTTCCTTCCTTCCTTCCTTCCTTCCTTCCTTCCTTCCTTCCTTCCTTCCTTTCTTCTTTCTTCGAGATGGAGTCTCTGCAAGTCTCACTGCAACCTCCTCTCCTTGTTTCAAGAGATTCTCCTGCCTCAGCCTCCTGAGTAGTTGGGCAAGCGCCACCATGCCTCACTAATTTTTGTATTTTTAGCAGAGATAGGGTTTCACCATGTTGGCCAGGCTGGTCTCAAACTCTTGACCTCAAACAATCCACCCACTTTGGCCTCCCAAAGTGCTGGGATTACAGGCATGAGACACCACGCCTGGCCCATATTTATGATGATATTATAGATAATTTTTAAAATTAGTTTTTCCTGTTGTTCAGTGCTAACATATGTTGTTTTTCCAGTTGTTCAATGCTAACATGTAGAAGGAAATTTTGATACACTGCCTTTTAATTTCCATTTGATTCAATCTATTTTCTATTTCCCTTGTGATTTCTTCTTTTACCCTTAGTTATTTAGAAGTGTATGTTTAATTTTCAAATACTTACGGTTTCTCTATATATCTGTTTGTTACTGATTTCTAATTTAACTGTTGTGGTCATAGCACATACTTTGTATGACTTGAATTCTTTACATCTGTACGGACTGGTTTTATGGTTAAGAATATGATTTATTTTGGCACGTGTTTTGTGTGCAATTACAAAGATTGGTAGGTGACATTTTTATTTAATGTCAATTTCAAGTTAATTGAAAATATTGGTCAAGTCTTTACACCTTTACTGATTTTCTTTTTCCTTGGTCTACACTTAAAATCTTTAACTATAATTGTGAAATTTTCCATTTATCTTTTCAGTTTTAACACTTTTTTTGCTTCAGATGTTTTGAATCTGTTATTATTTGCATATATATAGAAGACTATTATATCTTCTTAATGAATGAACCTTATGTCCTATGTATTTATGTTGTTTCTCTCTGGTAATATTCCTTGCACTGAAATCTAGTTCATTTGATATTACTATGACTATTCAAAGTTTCCTTGGATTGTATGGGCATGGAATTTATTTTTCTCTTATTTTACTTCTAACCTGTCTGTGTATTTATATTTAAAGTGGGTTTCTTTTGGACAACATACAATTGATTCTTGCTTTTTAATCCAATCTGACAAACTGTGTCTTTAATTGACTATTTATACCACTTACATTTAATGTGATTAGTATGGTTAGGTTTTTATCTACCATCTGCTATTTGTTTCTTATGTTCTACATCTTTTCCCTCTTCTCCATTTTCTTGCCTTTTTTTGGTTAAGCTGATTTTTTAAAAAAATAATTTCATTTTTATCTCCAGTCTTGAATATCTATTAGATTTTTCTCTAGGGTTTACAATTACATTGTGAACTATTTATAGTTGGACACTTAATCAAAATGTACCACTTTCCGGCCGGGCGCGGTGGCTCACGCCTGTAATCCCAGCACTTTGGGAGGCCGAGTTGGGCGGACCATGAGGTCAGGAGATTGAGACCATCCTGGCTAACATGGTGAAACTCTGTCTCTACTAAAAATACAAAAAAAAATTAACCGAGTGTGGTGGCGGGCACCTGTAGTCCCAGCTATTAGGGAGGCTGAGGCAGGAGGATGGCATGAACCTGGGAGGCGGAGCTTGCAGTGAGCTGAGATGGTGCCACTGCACTCCAGCCTGGGCGACAGAGCAAGATTCCGTCTCAAAAAAAAAAAAAAAAAAAAAAAGTACCACTTTCCATACAGCGTAAGAATTTTAAAGCAGTATACTTTCATTTCCCTCTTCTATCCTTTGTGCTCTTGCTATTGTAAAACTTACTTCTAATACAGTATACATTCAACAAACTTTTGGTTTGGTTTTAAACAATAACTTCTTAAAGGTTTATTTTAATGAGAAAACTATTTAATGGTTATTTTATATATTAATAATTTTCAAAAGTCTTCTTTCTTTGTGTATATCCACATTTCCATTTGGCGTCATTTAATTTCTGCCTGAAGAACTACCCTTAGTATTTCTTGTAGTGGGAAAAAATTAAAATTCTTTCTGGATGATGATTTTCTCGGCATTTGTTTGTCAATGAAAGTCTTTACTTAGCTATCATTTTTGAAAGACAGATATTTTTGCTTTGTATATAACTCTTGGTTGCCAGTTTTTTCTTTCGATGTTTTAAAGATGTCACAGCATTGTCTTAAAGTCTGTCTGGTTTCTGATGAGAAGTTGCTTTCATTCTTTCCTTTGTTCTGCTGTACATGTAATGCCCCAACCCCGATTCTGGCTTCTTTTAAGGTTTCATCTTTATTATTGTTTTTCACCAATTTGATTGTGATGTGTATTGGTGTGATTTTCTTCATGTGTCCTGCTTAGATTTCAATGAGATTTCCGGATCTGAAGTTTTATAGTTTTCATCAAGTTTTTAAAAATTTCAGCCATTATTTCTTCAAGGGCTTTTGTTTCCTTCCTCTTTGACATTGTCCCATTGTTTTCACTCTTTCATTTTGGATAGTATTTGTTGCTATGCCTTCAAAGTAAATTACTCTTTGGTTCTGCAGTGTCTAGTGTGCTAATTATTTTTAGTAAATTTTTCATTTCACATCTTATATTTTCACTCCTAAAATTCAAATTGAGTCTTACTTATATCTTCCTTGTGTTCATGTTTTTCTCTATCTTCTTAAAGTGTGGAGTTGATTTTGCTGTTCTAACATTCTTATTTGTTAAATTTATCATCCCTGCCATTTCTGCGATTGATTGATTGATTTTTGCCCCCTCTCGCTGTGGGTTGTATTTTCCTGCCTGCTTGCATAAACTGGTGATTTGCCATTGGATTCTGGTCACTGATGGTTGCTGGATTTTATTTCTTTAGATATTTTTGGGGTTTATTCTGAGATTCAGTTAAGTTAGTTGAAATGAATTAGTTTTTAAAGCTTGTTTTTAAGTCTTAGGTAAATCCAAAGCAGATTTAGTCTAGGGTTAATTTGCTCCCATTACTGAGGCAATACCTTTTTGAGGATTCTGTCTGATGCTCCAAGTATTAGGAAGTCTTTCTTTCTTGTTGGTTTGAGCATGGACTACTCCTAATGAGAAGTGAGCTGTGAGCATTGTTGCACCTATTCCTTTCTGATGGCTCTTTCTTTGGCATTAGGTAACTTCCTTGCATGTATGTGTAGATCTACACTTATGCAAAGACATAGAGGGGAATCCTATTGCAGATCTCTGATGCTGTCTGTGTGTATCTCCTGACCTCCTAAAATTCTGAATTCTGTCTTCTCAAGTCAGCAAGGCTGCTGGACTCTGTTTTGTTTTCCGTCTTGCACTGTAGTCTGGAAATTCTCTTCAGGCAGTGAGCTGGGGCAATCATAAGGCTTACTTTATTTGTTTCCCTTCTCATTGGGATCACTGTCCAGCACTGCCTGTTTTCTGATGTCTAAAAACCACTGTTTCATATTTTATCTCCTTTTCAAGTTATTTAAGATGTTAGGATAAATCCCATTCCTATTTGTCTATCATGGCTGAAAGTGAAATTCTCCCTACAATTTTTTTTCAGTTTTCCTTGTTCTTTATCTGCCTTCTTGAGTTGAAAACTTAACTCATTTAATATAATTGTATGTATTTTAAAAATAAGTGTAATTAAAAAAAAGGATATTAAATGTTATGAAGGCTAGGAATTTAAGCACTGCATTCACTGTTCCACAATTCTACATGTGTTTGTATGTTGCACTTTCAATTCAGTTTGAAATTGTTTAAAGTTTCCATTGTGACTTCGTTTCATGAGTTATGTTCCATGAGTTACTTAGGGATGTAGTTTTAGTTTCAAAATACTTTAAAAAATACCTTTTATTATTTCTAATTTGGTAAGTTCAGATAATGTGCTGTGTGAAACTTTTTTTTTTTCAAATTGTTGAAACTTTTGTGAACAACATATTGTCCCATATATATTTGAAAAGAATGCATATTCTATGTTAGGTGCAGTGTTGCATTTATATATCTAATGGACCACATTTAGTCAAACTTACTACAACCATACCAATTATTTTACCATTTAGATGTGTCAATTTCTTTTATTTATTTATTTGAGATAGAGTTTTGCTCTCTGCCCAGGCTGGAATGCAGTGGCATGATCTCAGCTCACTGCAACCTCTGCTTCCCGGGTTCAAGCGATTCTCCTGCCTCAGCCTCCTGAGCAGCTAGAATTACAGGCACCCGCCACCACACCTGGCTAAGTTTTGTATTTTTAGTAGCGATGGAGTTTTGTCATGTTGGCCAGGTTGGTCTCGAACTCCTGACCTCAGGTGATCTGCCCACCTAGGCCTCCCAAAGTGCTGGGATTATAGGCATGAGTCACCACGGCTGGCCTTTTAGATGAATCAATTTCTGATAAAGGTATGTTAAATTTTTTTTACCATGATCTGATTTGTCAATTTCTTATGTAGTTTTCAGATTTTGCTCTCTGCTTAGAAGTTTTACTATTACGTTTTTTGTGCTATATTAAGTTTCCAGTGCCATATGAAATTATAAAGAACTCCAGAATCTCAGGGGCTTCCAAAAAGCATTTATTTCTTGCTGAAAGCTCTCTAGGTCAGCTGGGGTGGCTGTGCTTCATCCTGCTGGGTAGGGTCAGGTTTATTCCATATTCTGTGAACTTCAGGACCAGTGACTGCTCAGAGCCTGTTCTTCTCAAGACGGGAATTTATTAGAGAGAAAACCACACCACAAAAGCATGTTTAAAGCTTCTGGTAGATGTTACTTCTGTTTACACCCCATTGGCTGAGATAAATCACATGATTAAGCTCAACATTATTAGGGCTGGCAAATTAACCCTGTCTCAAGGGTGGCCCTGCAAAGTTATATGGTAAAGGGGATGAATATATAATTCTCTTACATGGGGAGAGTAAAGAATTGGAAGCAGTAATCTAAGATACCACCACAATTATATATTAATAATTTTGATATCTTCTTGGTGTATTAATTTATTCAACAAATACTTTCAGGATAACTACCACATATAAGGCACTGCCCTAGGTAGATGGGAAATACTAGTGAACAAAAAATACAAAGATCCTGCCCTAGTGGAGCTTATATTCTTCCAGGGGAAACACATACTAAAAAAATAAACATGATAAGTAAATTATATTATTATAGGTGCTATGGAACAAAGAAAATGCAAAACAGATGAAGGGTGCTTGGGAACTGGAGGGAGCAGAAGAGAGGCTGTGGTTTTAAATATGGTAGTCAGAGTAAAGGACTGTTCCATTATCATCTTTTTTTTTTTGGCCGATATTAACATGGCTAAACCCACTTTATCGCCATTAGAATTTGCATGGTGTAGAAGATTAACTTCAAAAACATCTCTAATTCTTTATTCTTCCCTGTATCCACACATTTTGCAGATCACCTGCAGATTTTTACCATGAAGTATAGGCGTTTGTTTCCCTGCTCCTTGAATCTGGGCTGGTCGTGTGATTTACTTTAGCCAATAGAATTTTCTGGAATGATGATGTGCCAGTTCTGAGCCTGTCCCTTAAAAGGACTGTGCACTTACTCCTGCTGTCTCTTGGAACCTGGCTACTGCCATGTGTACAAGCCCACGCTAGCCTGCTGTATGATGAGAGAAATGTGAGAAGAGCTGAACCAGCTAGCCACACCACCAAATACATGAGAGAGCAAAGCTAATCCATTGATAACCCGTCAGATGACCCCATCTAACCTACAGATGTGGGCATCACATAAATGTTTACTTTTCATGTGGTTTTTGTTATACAGGATTATCGTGGCAATAGATAATGGATACATATGGTATATACTTTTTATCCTTTCGTTTTCAATCTTGCATATGGTGTTTTCTTAGTGTATATTTTGCAAGTCACATATAGCTGAATTTTAACTTTTTTTTGCCTATAGGGTTTGTAACTTTACATTTTAAATAAACCTATTTATACTTATATTTTCTTATAATGTCCAGTTAATAATACATAGCTTCATCACACCAAGTAAGATAATTCTTGTAAGAGACTTTAACTTCATGCTTATCTATGCTCCTCTTCCTCTAAAGTATGTTGACATCACCAAGAGTTTTAGTTCTAGATAATGATTCAATTTGTTTAAATAGTATTCCAGTTTTTTGAGGAATAGACACTTAATTATATGTTATTTCACAGATGTGTCACCAGCAATTATTTTAAATTATGCTAATTGCTTAATTCTAAGAGACTCTTTTCCTTCGCATTTTAACCCTTCTGATATCAGGAGGCATCTCAAAATTAGTGTGTACATTTTATATGGTGTTTCTCCTTGGTTTATATTATTCTAACATTCCTCTATGTCCTTTGTCTCTGCCTGGTCAAGTCCTCATCCTTAAAGACTTAATTGTTTCCTCCTCCAGAAAGTTATCCCTGACCTTCTGTTATCCCATCTCCATGACTTTAATATCAATCATGTTTTGTTACAAAATCTGTTTGAGTGTCTGCATTCCTCACCAAGGAAAGCTTCTTAAGGGAGGATCCAACTATTGTCCACTTTATATTCCCCTTGGATCTTACATATTTCTAGAGGCATACATAATTAATACATTTGTGCTAAAGCATAAATTAAACAACACATTGAAAGGTAGCTTACAAGAACTGTGAGGGGTCTGAGATTTTACTCTGTTGCAAGCTAACAAGTCAGCTTGCCACAATGTCATGGATGCTGACAGAAGATAGAAGACCTCCTGAGTTAGAGTCAAAAACGATTACCCACAGTGAAAGCAGTAGCTGGAGCGCAAACTTGGTTGCATTGGTTTCTGGAGCACCAGTTCCGCAGGGCAGCTTAGGTGGTCCTAGACCTATGCTTGCACAAACATGGATTGTGTCATGGGAGACAAATGTAGACCCTAGAAAATGTACCACTGACAGCAGCCGTGGCTGAAAGGAGAGCTTACAGCATTTCTCAACGCTGCTCACTGGAAATGGCCATGAGAAATATTCTAGATAAAGAGTGGTCAGGGCCTTGCATCCTTGGCATAACCCACTAAGACATCTAGGCATTGAAGAGACCCATGGAGTAGTGTTTCTCAATAGTAGAGAAAGCAGTTAGATGCAGATGGTGTTTTTTACTGTTATGATAACAAAACAATAAAAAGCAGACATAAGAACATTTGTTACTTCCTCAGGCCGCTGAGCATGGGGTTAGCAGTTCCTTCCTTGGCCTCCATTGTACCATAATAGAAAATCACAATGAAGACCTTGAACTATCCAGTAAAAGTTAAACTGTTTTTTTTTTTGTTTTGTTTTGTTTTTGAGACGGAGACTTGCTCTGTCGCCCAGGCTGGAGTACAGTGGAGCGATCTCAGCTTACTGCAACCTCCGCCTCCCGGGTTCAAGTGATTCTCCTGCCTCAGACTCCTGAGTAGCTGGGACTATAGGCACGCACCACCACGCCAAGCTAATTTTTGTATTTTTAGTAGAGACAGGGTTTCGCCATGTTGGCCAGGATGGTCTTGATCTGTTGACCTCGTGATCCGCCCGTCTCAGCCTCCCAAAGTGCTTGGATTACAGGTGTGAGCATTTAAGAAGACAGGATGTGTATAAAATATAATCAATTTTACAGAAATTCTAGCTGAAATGCTTAAAATAAAGGTTTGTGTTTTAAAGAAATAAGGTTCAGAAATCTAGAAAGTTAAGGTATATAGAACTAGTCAATCTTTGACAATGGTAGATAAAAATGTTCAAAATTCTTCTTGCGAGACTTAAGGTAATGATATGTGG
This sequence comes from Mandrillus leucophaeus, assembly GCF_000951045.1. Classification (NCBI taxonomy): domain Eukaryota; kingdom Metazoa; phylum Chordata; class Mammalia; order Primates; family Cercopithecidae; genus Mandrillus; species Mandrillus leucophaeus. The sequence continues at coordinate 50,476 of NW_012101800.1, forward strand.
CCAAAGTTGATGTGTATCCATATTACTAAAAACTTTTTTTTTCACATATTTGCCAGACGCTTATGTATATCTTTTTGGCTACTCATTGCTATATTTCAAATACATAAAATGTAGATTTTATTCAATTTACCTTAACACTTTTAAAAGACTTTGAGAATAGCATGTAAGGGACTTGCTTTTCTGTTTCATCAGTAATAATGTGACCCATGACTGGATGACATTAATAAATGATGTTCCATACTAAAGGCAATTCTTGATAAGAGACATTATATTGCTCTAATACACATGAACCATGAACCAACAACATAAATTATTTTTTACAGTTTAATTTCCAATTTCTAAAAGAATTCTTCTCCACAAAGATCACAATGAATTTCAAGTGAGATTTAGGATCGAATTTAAATGAACTTAGAAAAACATTTACTTGTATTTTAACTTATTTCTCATTTCCCAACTATTCTCTAAATCATAGAACTCATAGGAAATATTAACTGCTTTTTAATTTCTCCTTGGGAAATTCACCAATTTTATACATTCTGAACTAGGAATTTAACTAGCTCCTATACATTTACAGAAAGAAATTGACTGCCACATATTTGTGACTATTGTTATGAAAAGGTAAACACTTTATCCTCACTACTGAGTTGGGAATATATCTAGATGATGTTTATGATTATTTCTTAAACAAGATATTTGGGGAAGCTCTACTTGCAAAACATATTAAATGGCAAAGAAGCTTTGGTTAGAAGTAAGGAGGGCTATAAGGAAGAAATAGGAGTAGAAAATAGAAGGGCCAGAATAGATAAAAGAAGTCTATTTTGTAGGCTTGGGGAAGGGAGTGCTGAAGCTAAGTGTGGAGCAATGGCACACAGAAGAAACTGGGGACTTCCAGGGACAAAAGGGAGGCAGGAGGAGAGGAGTGAGGAGGGGCCGGCGAGGTGGCTCACGCCTGTAATCCCAGCACTTTGGGAGGCCAAGGCAGGCGGATCACCTGAGGTCAGGAGTTTGAGACTAGCCTGACCAACATGGTGAAACCCTGTCTCTACTAAAAATACAAAAATTAGCTGGGTGTGGTGGTGGGCGCCTGTGATCCCAGCTATTGGGGAGGCTGAAGCACAAGTGTCTCTTGAACCCGGTAGGCAGAGGTTGCAGTGAGCCGAGATCGCTACACTGCACTCCAGCCTGGGCAATAAAGAGCAAAACTCCGTCTCCAAAAAAAAAAAAAAAAGCAATTAGGACAGGTTTTCTCTAAGGGATATGGCAATCACATAACAGGACAAGAAGGTAGACAGGAGCTTAGGGGAAGGGCCAGAGCTGGAGGTTTCAGGAAATACTAAGAAAAGGAGCTTGAGGGCAATGAGGGTGGAGCTGACTGGTTGCCAGACAACCTGGAGGGCTGTGCTGGGGAACCAGAAAGAGCTGTGTGGGAAGGAAAGGGATTGGAGGCTAGGCACGGTGGCTCATCCCTGTAATCCCTGCACTTTGGGAGGTGGAGGCAGGAGGATCTCTTGAGCCCAAGAGTTTGAGACCAGCCTGGGCAACATAGCTAGACCCCATCTCTAAAAAAAAAATATTAAAAATTAACCAGGTGTGGTGGCACGTGACTGTAGTCCTTGCTGCTTGGGAGGCTGAGGTGGGAGGATCACTTGAACCCAGGAGGTCAAGGTTACAGTGAGCCATGATCACACCACTGCACTCCAGGTGACAGAGTGAGCCCCTGTCTCAGAAAAGAAAAAGAAAAAGCTTGTCAAAATGTGCAAAACCTTTATAATAAAAGCTCCAAAATATTGCTGAGAAATCTAACAAATAAATAAATGATTATTTGGATTTGTTGTTGTCTTCAGATGGAGATGACATTATTTTACAGCTTTCTTTATTTAAAAAAAAATAATAAAGGGAGTGGGATGAAGCCTGGGCCTTGGAGAGGGAATAGGACAAGGAAGTCCTAGAGGAGGCTGGGGAAGAGAAGAGCCTGGGTGTGTATGGGAAGCCATAGCCTCCTGCCTGTCTAGGAGGGAGGCCACACAGCCGGGACACTCTTTCTGGGACCAGATAAGAGATACAGTGAAAGGGAAACATGCTTTCTTTTCATGTTATAATGGTTTTGTGGACCATATCTGGTAATATGTATACCATATTTTCAGAAAAATTTCAATAATATCATTTTTATCAGCCTCAGAGCTATCTATTGTATGACCAGAATGTGTTCTTGTTGGACATTTATATTGTTTCTAGTTGATGTTTGTATGAGCATGCTGTACTGAATGTCCCTGTAGCTAAGTCTTTGCTCACGATCTTAATAATTTCATAAAGAGAAATTGCTGGGAATGGGAGAGTGAGTGTGGGGAAGGGGAATGCCAGAGCAAAGGACATAAACAATTTTAAGGTTTCAGATAAGTAATTTTCGAATTGCCCTAATTAACATTCTAACACAAGCCTATGATGATCTCTGCTTCCCCACGTCCCATTATCACTGAGTATTATTTTTAAAAAAGGTGAGATTTAATTACATCTTAAATAAAAAAGACATCTTTCTTTAAAAAGTAACAGGATGACTGCAGATGTACAGGCATCAAGAGAGATTATCAGTAGGCAAGTTCATGCTGCCTCCCGGTGGCACATAAAAAACTGACAAGATAGAAAACCAAGTCCAACCAGATAGGGACTATCTGAGCAAGTCATCAATGTTAATTTATTTAGAGCTAAAGTTTTATAGAGTGAGTGGAAGAAACACAGAAAAAATGGACTTGATCTTAGCATATTAGAGAAAATGGGAACTAGAAGGAAAACATTCTTATCGATGACTAGAACATGTGACATGATTGTGTATGATGCACTCAGAGATGATTTATTAAACTGAGTGATAGCAAAAAAATTAACTTTTTGATGTCAGACTAGGAGGAAAGATCACTCGTAACTTCTTTGAAGGGGCTATGGGACTACCTATATCTTGTGTATTTCACATCTGTTTCTTCTACAAGACAGTGAAGACAACAAGGTGCAGTCTTCTAAGGTAACTATTTCCCTGAAAAGAACACTCATAACAGTAATTACGTATTCTGTGTCTTAGACCACCTTTGGGGAAGAAAGTTTATTTTCACATTGAAATTGTTTCTGTGTGTAAAACACTATGCTCTCTAGGGACAAAGCAGGAAAGGAAAAGGGAAAAGGGAAAAAGGGAAAAAGTTGCGCAGACAAATGACGGTTTTTGTACTAAAAGGAGTTGTTTATCTTCTGCTGTTTTCCAGAGTTCCATCCTCTTCTCTGTTTATCTGTTTCTGCATGATCTCAACTACTCCTAGGACTGCAAATACCACTTGCACAGTAATTCACTTGCTTATTCAATCTTTGACCTAGATTCACTGTGGATAAACAATATGCTTAGTATTATTTCCATGAGACTTGATGTTGGAGAAACACACATCAAATAATCATATCAATAGGCATGTATTTATAGATTATGATAAATAAGGGGAAAAGTTCAGGTTACCAAGAGAATGTATAACTTAGTGGTTCTTAAACATTTTGCTCTCATACCCCTAATGCTCTCCTATCTGTAATGACTGATGATTAATTTACTGATAATTGGGTACTTGCCTAGATTCTTCAATCTTTTTTTAAAAAAATAAAGCACTACAATTAGAGACTACCTGACTTGAAAAATGATTTTCTACTTAGCCATTAGAATTGTCTACAATCTTAGTTGCTGGAAAGCTTAACAAAAAGACTCTAAAAAAATTATATGTGTTATTATTTCACTTAGATATGCCTTATTTAACACATATACTCAGAAAACATACTGTTAATTTTAAGACACTTTTTCAAAACTCTTTTTTCAATGAGGTATAACATAAATATATACAAAGTGCGCACATCTTCAGTGTACAGGTCAATGAAGGTTTTTTTTTTTTTTTTTTTTTTTTTTTTGACAGAATCTTGCTCTGTCACCCAGGCTGGAGTGCAGTGGCGTGATCTCGGCTCACTGCAACCTCTGCATCCTGGGTTCAAGCAATTCTTGTGCCTCAAACTCCCGAGTAGCTGAGATTACAGGCGTGCACCACCATGCCCGGCTAATTTTTGTATTTTTGTGTTTTAGTAGACATGGGGTTTTGCCATGTTGGCCAGGCTGGTCTCAAACTCCTAACTTCAAGTGATCTGCCCGCCTTGGCCTCCCAAAGTGCTGGGATTGCAGGCGTGAGCCACTGTGCCCGGCCAGATCAATGAAGTTTCAATTTTATAATGAGTTCATTTCTACAAAACCTTGGAGTTTGAGTGTGCAGCCTCAATGAAATAAAGTACCTCTTTATTTCAAGTTTTAAGTACCTTAAGACTTCTTACTTACATTTTTGGATTTGCTCTAACAGAACTCTCCCTTGGGTACATTGTATTGTTTAAAAATGTTGAAGAGATGGAAGAAAAAAATGTCCTTATGTTTTCTAGAGTTTCCTGATAAAATATACAATGACCCATTAAATTTGAATTTCAGAAGCTAATAATTTTTCAGTGTTTTAGTATATCTGGAACATACTCATACTAAAAAATTGTTATTTATCTGCAATTCAAATTTAACTGGGTTTCTGTATTTTTACTTGCTAAATCTGGCAACTCTACTCATGGTCAACTCCACGTTGTGTCTGATTATCAACAGCCCTACATGCACCAAAATACTCCATTTCTACTGCTGTGCTTTGTGTCTCACAGAAATTTGAATAATCTGGAAAAAGACACAATGGCCCTACAAAGGAAGGCTTCACGATGCTACTATTTTAAACAGCTGCTTATTTGTTCAGTGTTTCAGGGGAATTTACACTTCAGGGTAACAAACAATAATAAATATAGGCAATGAAGACTTTTTTGTTTGTTTTGAGACGGAGTCTTGCTCTGTCACTCAGGCTGGAGTGCAGTGGCGTGATATCGGCTCACTGCACCCTCCACCTCCTGGGTTCAAGCGATTCTCCTGCCTCACCCTCCTACGTAGCTAGGATTACAAGTGTGTGCCACCACACCTGGGTAATTCTTGTATTTTACAGGGTTTTACCACTTTACAAGGTTTCATCAACAGGGTTTCACCACTTTAGCCAGGCTGGTCTTGAACTCCTGACCTCAGGTGATCCACCCACCTTGGCCTCCCAAAGTGCTGGGATTTTGCCTCCCCCAGAATACCTACCCAGATGACTTAATATAGTTGAGTTTCTAATTTTTCGAGGGACAGTTACTTTCTGTTCTTGCTATATATAATGTCATATAAATTGCTGCCGAACACAAAAAAATAGAGTTGTGCGGCTCATTTTATGAGACTAGTGTAATTTTTCAAATAAAGTTTTTATTTTAAAATTACAAATTTACAGAACAGTTGCAAGAAGAGTAGAAAGAACATGTCACCTCCCCATTTGAAAGTAAACTACAGGCATTATGCCCAATAACCCCCACTACTTTGTCTATTTCCTATCAACAAGGACTTTTCCCTACATAACCCTAACATACCCACGGGGGTCAGGAAATTAACATTGTACACTTTAATACCATCGAATCCACGGACCCAATTCAAGAGTCTCCAAAATAGACAAATATAATTAAATGCAAGAACTTAAATAAATATCTGATTAACTGGTGCTCAGTAAATAGACATTCCTTTCACTAATTCACTGGGGACTCCTGAGTTTCCATCCTGGTAGTTGCAAGATAGATTTGTCTGCATGATCTCCAAGCCTTGGACAGCCAGGAAGTGGGGTGATACCACCCCAATGTGTCACACCCATATGACAAGGCTACATCCTGTCCACCACATTAGCCCGTCCAGAGTCTCTCCATGGCCTGTCCCTGAGAGACAAGGCTGTGAGGCTGCCCACCTGGAGCCTAATGCCAGCTTCAAGAACTCCCAGTGGGCACTACCCTTACCGGGCCGCACACAACCTCCGCCCTCAGGAAGGCAGGGACAGCGTCAGGCGGGACACTTTGCGCAGCTGCAGGCCTCCCCCGCCGCATTCGGCCTTCAAGCCCGCACATGCTCCCTGGGGCCCCTGCGGGATTACGAGGGGGTGGGTACAGGGCCCGAGTTTCCCGCCATCTTGGGCCCTAGCGGTATTTTTCCAGCTCCGGGAAGATAGGCCTGACCCGCCGCAGAGATTTTTGGTAAACCCCAGCTCGGCTTATGTATGGTTAGCCTGCTCCAGGTACTATTGATTTCCATGGTACTTCCCCACTTTTCTCCTCTGACCCACAGGGGCTTTGGCCTCCCAGGGGCGGGCTGGGAGCTGAAGTCTGTGGTGGGATCCTTGGCTGCTTCTGTTCTCCCTACCTCTAATGGCGGCGGCGGCTCAGACTCAGCTCTCCCACCCGGGAGCAGAGCCCTTCCTCGAAAAATGCAGTTATCAGAGAGGGGAGCACCCAGCATATGGGGTCAATGATGGCTGATCCTAATGTCAAGCTGTGTGTGAGTGTGAGAAAGAACCTAATGCCAGGGTGTGTGTGACACAGTGATCCTAATGCCAGGGTGTGTGAATGTGAGAGAAACCCTAATATCAGGGTGTATTAGTGTGACAGAGAGATCCTAATTTCAGGGTGTGTGTGTGTGAGTGAGAGACCCTAATGCTAGGGTGTGTGAGTGTGACAGAGTGATCCTAATGCCAGGGTGTGTGTGTGAGAGAAACCCTAATGTCAGGGTGTGTGAGTGTGAGTGTGAGAGATCCTGTCAGGGTGTGTGTGTGTGTGTTAGACCCTAATGCCAGGGTATATGAGTGTGATCGAGTGATCCTAATGCGAGGGTGCGTGTGTGTGTGTGAGAAACCCTAATGCCAGGGTGTGTGAGTGTGAGAGATCCTCACGCCGGGAAGTGTGTGAGTGTGAGAGAAATCCTAACGTCAGGGTGTGTGTGTGAGAGACCCTAATGCCAGGGTGTGTGTGAGTGTGAGAGAAATCCTAATGCCAGGGTGTGTGTGAGTGTGAGATAAATCCTAATGCCAGGGTGTGTGTGAGTGTGAGAGAAATCCTAATGCCAGGGTGTGTGTGAGTGTGAGATAAATCCTAATGCCAGGGTGTGTGTGAGTGTGAGATAAATCCTAATGCCAGGGTGTGTGTGAGTGTGAGAGAAATCCTAATGCCAGGGTGTGTGTGAGTGTGAGAGATCCTAATGCCGGTGAGTGTGTGACTGTGAGAGAAATCCTGATGTCAGGGTGTGTGTGTGAGAGAGACCTTAATGCCAGGGTGTGTGAGTGTGAGAAATCCTAATGTCAGGATGTGTGAGTGTAACTGAGAGATCCTAATGTCAGGGTGTGTGTGTGAGAAAAAGACCCTAATATCAGAGTGTGTGAGTGTGAGAAATCCTAATGCCAGGGTGTGTGTGTGAGAAAGACCCTAATGCCAGGGTGTGTGTGAGAGAAATCCTAATGTCAGTGTGTGTGTGTGTGTGAGGGAGACCTTAATGCCAGGGGGTGCGTGTGTGTGTGTGAGGGAGACCTTAATGCCAGGGGGTGCGTGTGTGTGTGTGAGGGAGACCTTAATGCCAGGGGGGGTGTGTGTGTGTGTGAGGGAGACCTTAATGCCAGGGTGTGTGAGTGTGAGAGATCCTAATATCAGGGTGTGTGAGTGTGAGAGATCCTAATATCAGGGTGTGTGAGTGTGACTGAGAGATCCTAATGTCAGCGTGTGTGTGTGAGAGAGACCCTAATGTCAGGGGGGGTGTGTGTGGGTGTGAGAAATCCTAACGTTAGGATGTGTGTGACTGTGAGAGAAATCCTAATTTTAGGATGTGTGTGTGAGGGAGAGATCCCAATGCCAGGTTGTGTGTGAGTGTGTGAGAGAAATCCTAATTCTAGGGTATGTGTGTGTGAGAGAGAACAATCCTAATGCCAATGTATGTGTGAGAAAGAGATCGTAATGCCATGGTGTGTGTGTGAATTAGATTCTAAGCCAGGGTGTGTGTGAGTGTGTGAGATATGCTAGGATTGTGTTAGGAAGAGATCCTAATGCTAGGGTGTGTGTGTGAGTGTGAGAGATCCTAATGCCGAGTTGTGTGTGAGTTGTTGCGTGCGTGTGTGTGTGTGTGTGTGAGAGAGAGAGTGTGTTAGTGTAGACCAAAAGACATAAAGAGAGTTAAGGTATGGAGGTGCTTTTCTAATGAAATTTATCTTTGATGAATCACTTAATTGTTGTACCACTTTGGTATACATTCAATTTTTCTAACCTTTTGAAATTAACAAGAAATATAAGCTCTTTACAGCATGTCAGCTAAAACAGAGGGTCAAGTGAATACCCTTTTACCCCCTAGAACTCTTTTTCCAGTTCCGTCTCCTGATTTATTTGTTTGATATGTACCCGTCACACTTTCCTCTATTTGTATACGAACACATAATCATGTATACATGTAAGATATCATTTTAATATCTTTTTTATATTACTCTGACCTCCTTCCAAATTGAACAGGATTCTTAAGACCTATTGATCAGAGCGAATATAAATTTTTTATTAATAATTACAAATATTAAAATAGGTCCTCTATGAATTATTCTTTTCCTCCATTAATGAACATTCAGCTTGTGCATGTGTGCCTGTGCATGTGTGTGTACGTGTGTGTGTCTTATAGCTTTAGTGAAGTATATCTGAGATATAACAAACCACATATTTGAATTGTACAATTTGACATTTGACACATGTATCCTCTATGAAACCACTATAAACGACATCATAAGCACATTCATCACCTTCAAAAGTTTCCTTTGGTCCCACTCCAACCTGTGCTCCCCTTACCCAAGTCAATCATTGATTTTTCTGTTACTGTAGATTAATTGGCATTTTCTAGGATTTTATACAAATGGATTCATAAATTGTATATTCTGCCTCTGTGTTTCAGCATAATTGTTTTGAGAATCATCCATGTTTTTATGAGTATCAGTGCTTCATTCCTTTTTTTTTTTTCTTTCTTTCTTTGAGACGCAGTTTCCCTCTTGTTGCCCAGGCTGGAGTGCAATGGCGAGACCTCGTCTCACCGCAGCTTCCATCTCCCGGGTTCAAGGGATTCTCCTGCTTCAGCCTCCAAGTAACTGGGATTACAGGCATACGTCACCACATCTGGCTACTTTTGTATTTTTAGTAGAGACGGGTTTCTCCATGTTGGTCAGGCTGATCTCGAACTCCCGACCTCTGGTGATCCACCTGCCTTGGCCTCCCAAAGTGCTGGGATTACAGCATTCCTTTTTATTGTTGGATAGTTTCCATTTTGTGCGGTACGACTATTCTATGGTTCCATTGTTTATTGTGTTGACAAACATTTGGGTTGTTTTGTTTTTGGCTGTTACAAGTAGACTTGCTGTGAACAGTCTCCTCCAAGTTTTTGCATGGACATATATTTTCATTTATCTTGAGTAAATACTCGAAAGTGGATTGCCTGGGTCATGTGGAAGGTATATGGTATATATTTAACTTTTAAAGAAACTTCCAAACTGTTCTCCAAGTGTTTGTACCATTTTACAATTCCTTCTGCAGTCTGTGACCTTTCCAGTTACACTATACCCTCACCAATGTTTGGTATGGTAGCCCTTTAATTTCAGCCATTCTAGCAGATGTGAAGTGTTATCTTAGTGTGATTTAATTTGCATTTTCTTAGTGACAATGATATTAAGCATCTTTTTCAAATGCTAATTTTCCATCCATAAATCCTCTTTGGTAAAGTGGCTGCTAAATCTTTT
>NW_012101800.1:61292-63793 GCF_000951045.1 Mandrillus leucophaeus
AAAAAAAAAAAAAAAAAGAATTTATTCTCTTACCTGGAATCTATGAACTTTCATTCTCCACATCTTCTTCATTTGTTCCGGATATAACCATTCAGTTGTTTTTCCTAACACAGTACATGGAAGAGGAATTTTCATTTTTCTTTTCCCCATACCAGTGATATGGAACATATTTCTATGTTAAGGATGCTTTATATTTATATTCCATGTTACAGTTTTTTTTTTTTTTTAAATCTGTCATGTGTCTATTCATATGCTATTCTTTTTTTTTTTTTTTTGAGACAGAGTCTCGCTCTGTTGCCCAGGCTGGAGTACAGTGGCACAATCTCGGCTCACTGCAAACTCCGCCTCCTGGGTTCATGCCATTCTCCTGCCTCAGCCTCCCGAGTAGCCAGTACTACAGGCGCCCTCCACCACGCCCGGCTAATTTTTTGTATTTTTGGTAGAGACGGGGTTTCACCGTGTTAGCCAAGTTGGTCTCAATCTCCTGATCTCGCCCGCTTCGGCCTCCCAAAGTACTGGGATAACAGGCAAGAGCCACCGCACCCGGCCGATAGTCTTTTCTGTATAGCAGTTTTAGCATGTATGTACCTAACTGTGTTCTTCATTCCTTTTATGGTTTTTGGGTTTCTATCTTTTTTAAGATTGTCCATCTTATCCTAAAATATTTCAAATGTTTTTCTAAATTTTCTTCTAACTTTATGGCTTTTTGAAAAGAATTTTGTTCCAGTGTTTTTTTTCTTGACTGTCAGAGAAGAAATTTATGGCCATTTATAGAAAAATTCGAAATGGAAAAATCAGAAAGAAGGAAAAATCACTGTCACTTAATATAATCCATGGGAAAATAAGTGTTTTCTTAAAAAAATGTTATTATTATTTATTTATTTTTTTGACAAGAGTCTTGCTCTGTTAACCAGACTGGAGTGCAGTGGCAGGATCTCGGCTCACTGCAACCTCTGTCCCTCAGGGTCAAGCCATCCTCCCACCTTAGCCTCCTAAGTAGCTGGGACCAGAGGTGCACTTACCATGCCCCGCTAATTTTTGTATTTATCGCGTTGTGTTTCTCCTTCAACAGTTGATGAAATTTGGGTAGTTTTCACTTTTAGTTGTTAGGAATAATGCTACTGAGAATGGTCCTGTCCAAATATTTGTGTGGATGTGTGTTTTCAGTTTTCTTTGATCTATATCTAGTAATGGAATTGCTGTTTAAGTTTCTGAGGAATCACCAAACTTTTTGAAAATGGCTACACCATTTTACAGATGCAGATTGCAGGAGGGTTCTCATTTCTCTACATTCTTGCTAACACTTGTAATTGTTCATTTTTTAAAACACAAGTCATCCTAGTGTGTCTGAAGTGGCATTTCATTGTAGTTTGCATTTTCCTAGTGACTGATGATGTTGACTGTCTTTTTATATGCTTATTGGCCTTTTGTGTATCTTTTCTGAAGAACTATGTAGTCAAATCCTTTGCCTGTGTTTACATTGGATTGTCTTTCCATTGCTAAGTTTGAGGTCTTTGCATATATTGTGCATCAAGCCCCTTATCAGATAGATGATTTGCAGATATTTTCTGCCATTTGGGGGGTTGACTTTTCACTTTTCTGATGGGTCCTTTGGAGCACAGGTTTTTTTTAAGCTTTGATGGTTCAATTGATCTTTGTTTTAATCTTTTGTCACTTGTGCTTTTGGAACCATATTTAAGAAGCCATTGCCTAATTAGGTTATTGTCTTGATATGTTTTCTGTTCCTTATAGCAATACCTGAAACTGGGTAATATATACAGAAAAGGAATTTATTTCTTACAATTATGGAGGCTGAGAAGTCCAAGGTCAAGGGGCCCTATCTGGTGAGAACCTTCTTGCTAGTGGAGATTCTGCAGGTCCTGAGGTGGTACAGGGCATCACATGGACAGGGGGTGAGCATGCTAGTTCAAGTCTTTCTTCCTCCTCTTATAAAGCCACCAATCCCACTCCCTGATAACCCGTTAACCCATGAATGGATTAATTCATTCATAAGAATAGTACACTCCTGACCTATTCACCCCTATCAAATGTCCCACATCTCAGTGATTAAGTTGCAATGTGAGTTTTGGGGGGGGCAAACATTTAAATCATAATAGTCATGAAGATTTATTTCAATTTTTTTAAGGGATGGATAGCTTTAGTTCTTATCCGTAGGTTTTTTATCCATTTTCAGTAGCTTTTTGTGCAGATGCTCCTCAACTTACAATGAGATTACATCTTTTTTTTTTTTTTTTTTTTTTTTTTGAGACGGAGTCCTGCTCGCTCTTTCGCCCAGGTTGGAGTGCAATGGTGTGATCTCAACTCACTGCAAGCTCCGCCTCCTGGGTTCACGCCATTCTCCTGCCTCCTGCCTCTCAGCCTCCCAGGTAGCTGGGACTACAGGCACCCTCCACTGCGCCCAGCTAATTTTTTGTATTTTTAGTAGAGATGGAGTTTCACCTTGTTAGCCAGGATGGTCTCGATCTCCTGACCTCGTGATC
>NW_012101800.1:66333-67488 GCF_000951045.1 Mandrillus leucophaeus
ATATTTTAGACATAGGTTCTAGGTTATATGTTTTGTATTTTCTCACTCCCTGGCTTGCCTTTAGTTTTTTTATTGTGTCTTTAGAAGAGCAAAATATTTTAATTTTGATAAACTGATGTATTGATTTTTTTCCCTCTTTAGTAGTTTGAATTTTCTTGTGTCCTATTTAAGACATCTTTGCCAAGTCAAGTTACCTACAATTTTCTATTTTTTTCTGAGAAGTTTTATACATTTAGTTCTTATATGTGGGTTTATATTCCATTTAGAATAAATTTTTGCATATGGTCAGTTTTTTCCCTCTTTTAAGCTTTTGGCTATCTAACTGTTAAAGCATCATTTGTCGAATTGCTGGCACCTTGGTTGAAATCGTTTTATCTTTTATTGACTTTATCTAGGTCTTAATTCTGGATTCTATGATCTGTTCCAGTGAATTATATTTCCACACCAGTACTACACCAGTACCACAGTGTCCTGAGTGCTGTAACTTTATAATTAGTCTTAAACTCAGGTAAGCATAAGTTCTCAAAGTTTAATCTTTTTCAGTTTATTTATTTATAACCGATTTAGACCATTCTGTTCGTTTGCATTTCCGTAAAAGTTTGAATTTCTACCAAAATGCATTCCAGGATTTTGATTGGGATTATGTCAGTTCTGTAGGTGACTTTGGGAAGAATTGATACCTTAAAATTAATTTACATCATCTTTAATTTCTCTTAGCAGTGTTTTATAGTTTTAATTTTATAAGTGTTTCAATAAACATCTTTCAGTATATATTCTTATATTCATAAGGATAGATTACCAAGAGTAATCTTGGTATCAAAAGATGTGAGGATTTTAAGATTAATGGTGCTATAAGTTTACATGACAAAAATATTATAAGAATTTATTCTCGGGCCGAGCGCGGTGGCTCAAGCCTGTAATCCCAGCACTTTGGGAGGCCGAGATGAGCGGATCACGAAGTCAGGAGAGAAACCCCGTCTCTACTAAAAAAATACAAAAAACTAGCCGGGCGAGGTGGCGGGCACCTGTCTTCCCATCTACCCGGGAGGCTGAGGCGGGAGAATGGCGTGAATCCAGGAGGCGGAGCTTGCATTGAGCTGAGATCCGGCCACTGCACTCCAGCCTGGGCGACAGAGCGAGACTCACCGTCTCAAA
>NW_012101800.1:70068-74872 GCF_000951045.1 Mandrillus leucophaeus
GTTAGCCAGGATGGTCTCGATCTCCTGACCTCGTGATCCGCCCGTCTCGGCCTCCCAAAGTGCTGGGATTACAGGCGTGAGCCACCGCGCCCAGCCGAGATTACATCTTGATAAACTCATTTTAAATTGAAAATACTGTAAGTTGAAGATGCATTTAATGCTGGCAACAAAAGAGATGGTCCCTGACTTACCATGGTTCAATTTAGGATTTTCAATTTCACGATAGTGTGGAAGCAATACACATTCAGTAGAAACTGTACCTCCTTTTTAAGTTGCAAGGAGCTCTTAGATTTCTATGGGGTTATGTCCTCAAAAATTCCCTGTAAAGCTGAAAAATCTTAAGTCAAACCATCGTAAGTCTGAGAACATCTCGTGTATATTGTGTGAGGTCGGGGTCAGACTTCATTCTTTTGCATGTGGGTATCCATTTTTTTTCAGGACCATTTTTTGAAAATATTATTATTTCCCCATGAATAAACTTGGCATCTTGTCAATGTTTACCTTTTTCAGTGTGTTAATGTTGACACTCATGGTGCAAAAGCAATGGTGGGTAAAACTGCTGGCACCTTGCTGTGAATCAAGGCAATGGCACCAAACTATTGGTAGTCATTTTATTATTTACTACCAAACACTTGCAATAAAAAAGGTGGCAGTTTCACTTTAAAATGTCCTTGACCTAGCAGTAAAAATGAATGATACTGAAGCATGATCCTTGAAAATATGTCTTTTTAATATTCCATGTGATGAAATGGGAGGTACTCATAAAAGCACATCTGTTGATACTGAACTGTGCAGATCGACTCTAGGAAAAGCATTTGATGTAATGATTTGAGCTGCAAACCGAGTCAGATTTGGGTACTTGGTACATTGAAGCAAGCTCCTCACTTGGAGGAAAACAACTGACAGTATTTGTCAATGATAAAATCCAAGTTTTAAAGCAAAAATTAGAAAAGTCAGGAAAGTTATGTCTGCCATTCTGAGTTTGATGGTATCCCCAAATTTGATGACTTTTCTGATGAGATTGCTGGTGATACCAGTCAGTTTTATTTGGGAATGTTGGGTAGTGTAGTATGTCCACATATGGAAGATCTGTACATCTAACCAATATTTTCAAATTAATCCATGTGATATCTTATAAAATCATGCATATTTAAATATTTCAAAGTACAAGATAGGTAGGCCAGTAGATTTTTAAGTTAACAATATAAAAAGTTCCCTTATGATTTTATATTCCACACTGTAAACTAACTTCGAAGAAACTACTACTCATTGAGTTGTTGTGCATATCAAAGAAGAATGTCTTCAGTTATATGAAAAAACTTTTAATGTTCTCCTCCCTTCTCCAACTATATGTCTGTATAGCTAGATTTTCTTCACATCCTTCACCCAGAATAGCCTATTGCAACACATTGAATGTAGAAGCAGATATGAGAATCCAGCTTAGTTTCTATTAAGCAGACATTAAAGAGATTTGTAAAAATTATAATACCACGTCACTTTTCACTATTTTTTTCGGTTTTAGGAAATATAACCATCTCTCATGAAAATATCTATGTTTTTAGTGGGTTTAGTATTTTTAAATGAATTAAATATATTTAAAATTTCTATTTTTATTTCTAAAATGATAAATGTTGGTAGATATAAGTCACATAAATGAAAACTCTCTGAGATCTTCAATGATTTGTAGGACTATAAATGTGTCCTGAGAACAAAGGTTTGAGAACCACTAGTTTAATAGAACTTTTTTGTTGCTTTTGATAGAGAGGGTAGGGAGGGGCTAGGGACTGTTAAGTTTGTGGGAGGTTACACTTTTAATTAGAATAGTCAGGGAATGCTTCACCTAGAGGGGATCATCTGACCAAAACTTGAAGGAAGTGAGGAAGCAAGCTATGCTCTGACAGCAGTTAAGCCCAAAGCCCAAAGGTGGAAAGATTCGTGGAATGGCAAGGGAGGCATTGTAGCTTCAGTGTAATAAGTGAGGGGAATGTAATAGGAAATAAGGTAAGAGAAAACATGGGAGGTTTTGGTGGTGGTGGTGGTGGTGGTGATGGTTAGCCCTTTTGGACTTCATGAAGCCATTTTGATGGCTTTAATTTTCACTCAGTGAAATTAGAAGCCACTGATTTTTTTTTTCTCTCTCAGCATATTGTATCTCATATTTTAAAAAGATCACTCTGGCTACAATGCTAAGAATATTCACAGGTTGGGATAGGCTGGAGTTAAGGCTAAAAGACTAGTGAGGAAGGTAGTATCACAGATGACAGAGGAAGGTAGTTTAGACCAGGGTTGTGGCAGCAGAATTGCCAAGTGTCAGACTTTTGTATGCGCTGGAGATGAACCCAGTAGAATTTCCTGGTGGATTGTGAGTGGAATGATAGTGGAGTCATAGATGATGAAGATATTTGTCTTGAGAAAATCCTTCATGCAGTAAATTAAATTGATTTCAATGTTGTTTACAGCTTCATTTTTTGGCTATGATTAACAAAATTAATATATTTAAAAAATTGTATGGCCTCTGGGTTTTGTCTCCTAAAAGATGTCTCTCTTAGAAAGATTAGAAAAATATTCTTGTATTTTCTTCTACTTCTTTTAGATAGTTTCAATAAATTAGTTCTTTTATCTACCTGGTGTTTGTTTTTGCTCTCATTAAAGCAGTTTCTCAAATTCAGAACTGTTGACATATTGGGCTGAATAATTCTTTGTTGGTGGAAGAATGTGCTCTGCTGTGCATTATAGGATATTCAGCGGCATCCCTGGCTTCTACCCACTAGAGATTGGTAGCACTCACTTTCTACCTCAGTTAAGACAACTAAATGTATTTCCAGATGCCCCCAAATGTTCCCTTGGGGAAAAAAATCACTCCTCGTTGTGAACTTCAGTAAAGAATGTTAAAAAAAATTAAGCCCTGATTTTGAAATATGCATACTCAAATAGTATACCCAGTTTTATTTTCATCACATCAGTGTCATTAACAAGGTGAATCTAGAAGCCATTCTGAATATATGGAAAAGACGGGAGGAGGAAAACCAAAGCACAGATGCTTCAACTTGAATCAGTCTTTTGGAACATAGTAACCTTGCCAGAATACTGCCAAAGTTTGAGCAGAATGATCTTAAATTTTGAAAAAGGAAGAATTAATAAGCAGATTCTGTCCCAGAATGTTGCTTTGCTTGTTTGTTTGTGTGGGTTTTTTTTTTTTTTTTGTATTTGCATCTTTCATTTTTATTTTGGTTCTTGTCCATGATTATGTAGTTTAGTTGAAACAACAGTGTAAAGCAGTGGAAATAATGTACATAGTGCACTGGACTGATAATCAGAAAACCTAATCAGAAACTTGAATCTCTTTTTACATTTCCATTTTGATCAATTTTGGTTTCAATTGATCTTCAGTTCTGTGGTCTGAAAAATGAAGAATCTTATTGTGAAGATCAGTTAAACTGGTGTACTAAAAACCTTAAAAAAATTTAAAGCATTATAAGGAGTTATTAATACAAGGAACTATTATTTTACCTGCTTTAAGATTTTTGACAAAATTTATATTTAAAATGTAAAATTGTATCATAGTTCTAGACCTGTACTTTGAAATACTGTAGTCACTAACCACATATAGCTATTGAGCATTGGATATGTGGTTAGTCCAAATTGAGATGTACGCTAAATGTAAAATGTACACCATAGTTTGAAGAACTTAGTATTAAAAAGAAATCAAATATCATAATTTATGTTGATTACATGTTGAAATGATAGTGGTTTGGGTATATTGAGTTAAAATAGATTTCTCTTTTTAATTACTTTTTAATGGTGTTACTGGATTACTTTATATATATGGCTTAATTGTGTTTCTAGTGGACTCTACTGGTCTAGACTTATTTGATGTTAATTTATAGAAGATAAACTTCAATGAGTGCCATTATCTATAATATATGTTCTATAGAATCAGGAAATTTTAGTATAGAAAGAGTTTTCCCTATCAATTTTAATAGTGTTTGCAGATTATATTTTCCTCAAACCTCAGGGGAACTGCGATGCTGTATATTTTTTATTTAGATTTAATTCAGGGGTTTGGGAACTTTGGATTTCAATTTGATTTTTTAAAATATAATTTTTATACAAAACATTCAAATATGGTATACTAAATTTAAAAGCAGAGAAGAGCACTGGTTAGTGCCATTAGATTAACTCATTGATTATTTAAGTTGTGGCTCTCCCATATTTTTGTTTGCTCTATCTGTGTTGGATCATGTATAATTTTGGAAGCAGGTAGACTGTTCCATATTTGTGAGCCTGATTTTCCCGATACTGTGCTATCAAACATCGTAAGTCAAATTATATGATGAGGCTGCTATTGGCTTGTGTTTAATAGAATAACTTCATTAGTTTCATTTACTGACTTCACAATTAAATTTTATAAACGGATGAAATTGTTAGAACACTAATGAATCCACTTTATAGGTATTTTGATTTTTGCAAAAAATACCTTTTGCGTTTTACATTTGTTTAAGATTTCGGCTGCAGAAAAATGGTTTGAAAAACCCTAATTTAATTAAACTTTTCATTTTACAGATTTAGAGTCTGATTCTAAGGAAAAATAGTTTGCCAAATTTCACACAATTAATTGAGTACTGATATCTGAATCCTGTGTATACAGTGTAAGTACTTTCTGTGATGTAGTAGTCTTCTAAGGATTGTTATATTTGAGTAGGGGTTGGATCTAGAACATCTTGATTTAAATTATGTCTTTAAAATAATATATTTGTTCATTGTGTAAAATAGTTTTAAATTTTATATATATTATATTTATATA
>NW_012101800.1:75237-91502 GCF_000951045.1 Mandrillus leucophaeus
ATAATTAAAAAGATGTATATATATACTTGAATTTTCTTTGAATTATTTTCATTTGGTCTTTAGGCACCCAAGGATAGGAGCTTTATCCATAACACTTGGAACTTTCTTCATGATCCTGTTGAGTAAGCACTGTAGAGGCAGGTGAAAGAGGTGCCTGACATCCTGACTGACAGGAGAGGTTATGCTGTCTACCTGATTAAGATATTTTTTTCATTGTGGCGCCCTCTGGTGAGCATCACATGGGACCTAAAATTTTCCTATGTACCAATTCATAGAGGCTCATTCACATACCTCTTCTTCAGACATTTTTGTAATAAGTCTTCCAGTCTTATTCCTTCAGCATTCCTAATCATCCTGCAGAAACTATTAACCATTATATATTAATATGCATAGGTTATTAACTCAAGCAATTTCTTCTTTAGGCAAAGTAGATGTAATGGTAGGTCTTTCTACTGTGAAGATTTTCTTTCATTTCTTAGTCTGACACCCTGCCCCCATTACCGCCCCCCACCCGGGTTGTGGTGTAATGCCTCAGCAGTGTATTTCTGGATGTTACTGGCATTAAGTGAGAGCCATGTATAAACCAGATGTTTACCCCCTCTGATGTGAAATTCCCCAGGAGGCCATCTGTATTGTTTGATGGAGAGACAGTGATGTGGAGGAGTAGATTTTTGATAGTTTGAATAACCTATTTAAAAACTTCCTTGTGCCTTTGGGCTTGCTTTGTCTTACATGTTCTGTATATACCATGTTCTGTTTAATGAAGGAGATCTCCTGGGTACATCTACTTTTTATACATTAAAAAGGGTGGCATGGTTCCTCAAAGATGTATGTAAATGTTTTCTTTCCCATGTACCCATGTGAATGGTCACAGGGCCTTTTAGGTGAATGCCAGGAAGACAGTTTTGGTATAATGCAGTATAGGATTATTTGAGAGTACCTGGTTGTCTCTTGATGTAAGGAATTAATGGGGCTATAAACTGAGTAAAGTATAGGAATTGGGTGAAGGCCTGTGACTAAATAATGACAACATTTAGACTTTGGTGAGAGTTTATATTCTGGCCCTATATACTCCTCTTTCATCTTTTTATCTTCTTCCTCTGAGCTTTGGGGTATTCTGTCAAAATTTTCTTCTAATTTATCTTTATTTTAGGTTTCATTTTCCCATTATAGTTTTAAATCTATCTATAGTTCATCCTAATATTAGTTGTTATATTTTCACCTTTTGACCTTTTTGAGAACAGGACTTTGCTATTTCTTTCAGTACATCTATTTCTATGGAGTAGCATTTCCTTGTTTTTTTTTTTTTTTTTTTTTTTAAGAGGATCCCTCATTTTTGAGGGGAGGGCATGCAATATTTTTCTCTTACTCGTCCTCATAGTAATAAATTGATGCCTGTCGACTGTTAACTCAGAGTCAAGGAAGAGTTGAGCTGTATTCTGTCACAGTAGACGATGGTTCTTGCCTGAAATTGGGGATTATTTATATTTCTTGCATATTTGCCTTATTTTTAGAATCCTAAAAATCCACAGATTAGCTATGGTAGAAAATTTTGCCTTGATGCTATAGATTCCTTCCCTTTTCCACTTATTGTGGCCGGTCATGCCAGTGATAAGGTGTGGATGTACCTAACCTACTTCAGTGTCTTTCTATGCTTGGCTTCCCTTATTGGTGTCCAGGTCTCAGCTGATTTCCCTCAATCAAAGATGAATCCTGGGGTTGCATAATGATACTGATAAGAGTCCAAATATTTCGAATTCAGCATAAAGTGGGGAGTGCAAACAATGTGCCCCTTTTTGGTTCACCATCTGCCCTTTCTTCTAGCACTCACCTCTTTGAGTTATAGATTGTTGGAAAGAGTCTGCATGAAGGAAAGTGGTTGTCTCACAGGAGAAGGAGGTCCCCAATGAGGCTAATTTGGCTCCTTTCATTACACCACATCTGTCCAATATCCAGCTGGAATTTGTTAAAGTTTCTGGAAAATAAAGGTTGCTCCTCTCTGTTTTCCAGTGATGATATTCTTCCTATTAAAAAAAGGTTTTGTAATATTTCAATGAAAAATTTTAAAAGTATAGAAAAGAGTGAATGTTAGACTTTGTTTATTTCACCAGCATCTTATTCAGTGTGTATAATTTTTATCAACATGTTTAAATTTGAGAAAATACAGGCATATAATTATTTTTAGTTTTATGTTTATATGCCAAACATAAGGCTAATTGCAGTTAACTTTGATAGCTAATGAGTAATTATTATTTGCTTTTTAGAAAATGGATTCTACATCTCTCTTACCAACATTTTTAGATGTGGATCTGACAATATCACATATTAAATGTCTTCCCAAGGATATTCTGGTGAAATTTCAAGGCATAAATAATAATGAATGTGAGTTTGACTACCACATATTGCAGAGAGAAATACAACATACTCCAAAAGTGAAAAATAATGTGGAAATTGATGAATTTTGTTTGGTGGAAGAAAGAGTATCTGGAGAATGGCAGAGAGGAAGAGTCGTGGGAAAGAAAAATGAACTCTATACAGTGCTCCTCATAGATCGTGGAGAAGAACTAAGAGTTGCTGGTCCACAGATTGCTTCAGCCTGTGGCAATTTGTTTGAGCTACCGCCACGGGTAGTATTTGGCGTTTTTGCGAATATACTACCAGTTGGGGAAAAATGGTCCCCTAAAGCTTTGAATTATTTCAAGTCATTAGTAGGAATACAAGTGAAAGGTTATGTGCAAGCTATTTTACCTCTGCAAATGTTTCTTTTTGAAGTGCCAAAAATTATATCTCAGGCTCTCGAGTTACAATTAGGAAGACTTGTTGATGGAGATTCATTTCGTCTTATTGTGGAAATGTTAGAAGAATTCCCTCAACAAATGCCAGATTTATCGCAACATAAAAGACCTGAATTGTCATTAGGTGATAAAGACACTTCACTTGATATTCAACATGTTCTGGATAAGTTGCAGCCATCTTTGTCAGTAGGAAGTACTGAAAGTGTAAAGGTATCATCTGCATTGAGCCCAAGTAAATTTTATTGTCAGTTAATTAAATGGACTCCAGAACTAGAAAACTTGACAGCACATATGACTTTACATTATGATACGATCTGTCAAGAAACTAGTCCCACATGTGATAATTTTGGACTACTTTGTGTTGCCAGAAGGCGAAATGGACAGTGGCATAGAGGAATTCTTCAGCAGCTCTTGCCCCCAAATCAAGTAAAAATTTGGTTTATGGATTATGGCAGTAGCGAGGCTATACCCTCAATTTATGTAAAGAAACTTAAACAAGATTTTATTTTAGTACCATTATTTTCATTTCCATGTTCTCTGACATGTTTGCACAGTGAAGATAGAGATGCAAGAACATTTCAACTGAGTATATTTAAACAGGCCTTATTAGGACAAGTGGTGTATGCACACATTGATTGGTTCAATAAGGATGAGCATTTGTATTACGTGACATTACAAACTCAAGAGTCTACAGTTAATTCTAAGTGTCTACTGAAGACTGTAGGCACACAAGTACTTTGTCCGATGTCTGATTCAAAAATATCCAATATCTTGAGTGAGACAAATGTGTCTGATGTAAACAACTTTGCAGTTGAGAGTTTTATGGGAAATATTGAATGGTCAATAGACTCTCTAAATAAAAAAGGCATTTTAAAAGTAGGTTTTCCCATTGAAACAGTAGAAATGGAGATAGAGGCTGCCTACATAGCTTTTATAGCATATGTATTAAACCCATCAAATTTCTGGGTACGCACTAATGACCATCAGAATGAATTTCAAGAAATAATGAAAAATATAAACAAATTTTATGATTTGTGTGAAAACGATGAAATGATTCTAAGAAAACCTGAACCTGGATTATTTTGTTGTGCTAGATATAGCAAGGACAGACGTTTTTACAGAGCTGTCATCACTGAAATTAATGGTTATAAGATTAATGTTTATTTTTTGGATTATGGTAATACTGATTCCATACCATTTTTTGATGTAAAAATTTTGCTTCCAGAATTTTGTGAGTTACCTGCCTTAGCAATGTGCTGTTCACTTGCACATATATTTCCTGTTGAAGATTTATGGACTAAGGCTGCAATTGATTATTTTAAAAAATTAGTTTTGAACAAAGCAATTTTGCTTCAGGTTATAGCAAAAAAAGATGACAAATACACCGTAAATATTCAAAGTGTTGAAGCCTCAGAAAATATTGATGTTATCTCTCTTATGTTACAAGCTGGATATGCAGAATATTATCAAGTAGAACTAAAATATTTTCCAAAATCTGCAAGTGAATATTCAATGTTAAATTCAAAATCTAAAAACAAAGTTAATATTAAAAAAGTCATATCTGCCCTTCTTGAAGGACCTAAATCTAAAAAGTACCTTTCAAATAACCTAGTAGAAAATAACTTGTCTTTGCCAAAGTCCCCAGCTGTTAATGTCTCAGATTTAAAAAATCCTTTCACCTTGTCTGTGGGACCTGAGTCATCCTGGTCTTATAAAGAATATAGTTTTAAACCAGGAACAGTTCTTGAAGTTAAATGTTCCTATTATTATGGCCCAGGTGACTTTTCATGCCAACTCCAATGTAAGTTAGAAGACCTAAAATTACTAATGGAGCAAATTCAGAATTACTATAGTATTCATTCTGATCCTTACGAGATTGGGCAGACTGCTTGTGTTGCTAAGTTTTCTGGGAAGTGGTATAGAGCTGCTGTTTTGACTCAAGTATCAAAAGAAGTTGACATAGTA
Organism: Mandrillus leucophaeus; assembly: GCF_000951045.1. Classification (NCBI taxonomy): domain Eukaryota; kingdom Metazoa; phylum Chordata; class Mammalia; order Primates; family Cercopithecidae; genus Mandrillus; species Mandrillus leucophaeus. Next base: position 79,998 of record NW_012101800.1, read on the forward strand.
TTTGTTGACTATGGTTACCAAAAAAGGGTTTTAATTAAAGATCTTTGTGCAATTAACCCACGTTTTCTCTTGCTAGAAAGCCAAGCCTTCAGATGTTGTCTTAACCATTTTATTGATCCTGTTAGTTGTAAATTATTCAGTTGGACAAGAAAAGCATTCAGAGACTTGCGGAATTTTATCTCTTCATCTAGAGGGTTATTGACTTGTATCATCTATGCCTTAGTTATTATACATCCCAACCATTTGTATAACTTAGTGGATTTACAGTCCTCATTTACTAGTGCAAAAGAATTTCTTATGAATCGTGGCTCTGCTCAGTATATCACATTATCAGAGACATTCCCATCTTTAGTTAGTCTTTACAGTTACTGTTATTCTTCCTTTAATATAAAAATTGGAAGTGAAGAAGTAGTATATATATCTCACGTATATAGTCCCAAAAAGTTTTATTGCCAGCTTGGCAGAAATAATAAAGATCTAGAGATGATAGAAACAAAAATCACAGAGAGCAGTAACCTCAAAAATTGTCCAAAATACGATTCTAATAAAATGAGAGTGTGCATATCTAAGTATGTAGAAGATGGTCTCTCATATAGAGCTTTAGCAGTACCAACAGATTCATCATCTGAATTTCAAGTCTATTTTGTAGACTTTGGAAATAAGCAATTAGTAGGAGAAAATATGTTGAGGGCCATTTCAGCTCAGTTTCCAGAGTTGTTGTTTACACCTATGCAAGCTATTAAGTGTTTTTTGTCAGATCTTAGAGATGTAGATATTCCAGCAGAAATCAGTAGTTGGTTTAAAGACAATTTCTTGGGAAAACCATTAAAGGCGATAATATTGTCACAGGAGTCAGATGGACAGCTTGGTATAGAATTGTATGATGGATCTCAATATATAAATGAGAAAATTAAAGTGTTGCTTCATGCTTATGGAAAAAGACATTGTGACCAAGCATGCTGCATGGAAAAGAGTAATAAAATAAATGAGAATAAGAGACTTACTACTTCTTTGAAAGGCAGAACAGGAAACAACTATCGCCATAATGTGATTAATAAAACTAGTCCAGTAACATATTCCGAAAGAAAAATGGATCAATTGATGCATCCCAAAAGTATATATGGCAGGTTTTTGAAGCCATCAGTTTGTTATAAAATGGAACCGGTGTCAAAAAACAAAATGAAGAATTCTTTGAATGATGGGCTTAAAGGTATAAAAATTGCCCCTGGAGCTGCACATATTCTTGAGAACAGGGGTGTGCGTCAAAAACCACTAAAGGTTGTATCACAGTCTTTTATCAGAGCATTAAATCAAACATCCTCACAAAACCCATATGACCTTATTAGGCCACGGATTAAAGACCTTCCTCAACCCCAAATTTATTTGAATGCCAAAGTTAAAGGGTATGTATCTAATATCAGTAATCCAGCAAGTTTCCATATTCAGCTTGCTGAGAATGAAAGTATAATTATCAGACTTGCTGATGCTCTAAATACAACAGCAAGGAGATTGAAAGAGAAAAAATCAGTTACACTTCTAGTGGGAGATCTTGTAGTTGCGGAATATTCTGGTGACAATGCCATTTACAGGGCAGTAATTAAGAAAATTTTGCCAGGAAATTCTTTTGAAGTAGAATTTATTGACTATGGTAACTCTGCAATAGTAAACACATGTAAAATTTATGAACTTCAGAGGGAATTTCTAACTGTTCCTCAGCTAGGAATCCATTCTTTTCTTAGTGGAGTAAAATGGAATGAGCCTGATGAAATATGGGATGACAAAACTGTGGATTATTTTACTTCGAAAGTACATAACAAAACAGTTTATTGTGAATTTTTGAAAAAGCATGATCAGAAATGGGAAGTAAATTTGATTTGTGATGAAAGATGTGTCATTAATGAACTACTGAAATGGAAAGCGTGTTCAAAACTACAGAAGTCAGCATTGCAAATGCCTCAGGTTCTCGCTCAAAAGGTGAGCCCCGGTGATAATAATGAAATGAAGAAAGGAAAATCAAATGAGTCTGAAGGGTCTACGAATTCGAACCAACAGCTGTTTAAAATTCCTTTTGAAGAATTCAAACCTGGACAACTTGAAAAAGCTGAAATGCTTAATGTTTCAAAAAGTGGAAGATTTTATGTGAAGTTATCCAAAAATAAAAAGATTTTATCAGATTTAATAGTATTAATTACTAAAGAAGAAAAAAATTCCCCCTTTTTATCAATGGAAAGTATTGAAAAAGGTTTAGAATGCTTGGCAAAATCTAAAAATACCTTGAAATGGCATCGATCAAAAGTGGAAGAAAAATATGTTGATGATAAAGTACTTGTTTTTTTAGTAGATTGTGGTATCTATGAAATAGTGCCTGTATGTAATACCAAGCTGCTTAGTAACGAAATAAGAAATATTCCTAGACAAGCTGTACCTTGTAAATGGATTTGGTTTGAAAATTCTAAGAACATGTCATTTGAGTGCTTATTTGCTCATTTGGAAATAAATATTCTTTTCCTGAAATATTTAGATGCTGTTTGGGAAGTAGAAATTTTGGTAGATGACCTGTTACTTTTGGAATACTTAAATTTGAATACAGTTCATGTTGAAGAAAACAAACTTAGACCTGCAGAAATTGTTTACAACTTTGAATCTAAGACTCCTGTATCATCATGCACAATAAAATCGTTTACTTGGGTTCAATTCCAAAATGATAGGCAGTATTCTGGTATTGCAACTGCTGTTTCTGATCCATCAGACTTCAGTATTCAGTTAGAAGATTTCTTTGACATAATGAAATATCTTTTTATGTTGCTTTCTGATCTCCCAGAGACCTTACAAACATTGCCTCAGGAGTTCATAATTCCCGGTTCTAGTTGTTTGTTCAAATATAAATCGGAAGATCAGTGGAATAGAGTAGAAATTTCTGAAGTCTTACCTCATTCTTTATGTCTTGTGTTGATTGACTATGGATTTTCTTTTTATATACATTATTCAGAAATTATAAATCTTAAAGTTGTTCCTGAGGAACTTTTGAATTTGCCAAGGCTGAGTTATCCATGTATTTTATATGGTATCTTACCTGCTAAAGGAAAACATTGGAGTGAAGAAGCCAAAAGCTTTTTTCGAGATTTCCTAAGTAAACCAGACCTAGTTTTTCAGTTTAGGGAATGTAATTCTGAAACAAAACTGAAAGTAGATGTCATTCATGAGAAAAAGAATTTGGCAGATATATTAGTTGCATCTGGTCTCGCAACTTATTCTAAAGATTCAGCTCATCTTGATGCAATTACTGCTACTGACTCTACTAAAAATCCAATATAAATTACAGAGTAAGCCTATTTTCCCATTGTTAGATCAAAATTGTTACAAAAAACAAAATATAAATTTTACATGCACTGAGAAACAAAAGTGTAAACAGAAATCTACAAAGAGGAAAGATGTCTGTAAGAACCTCTTAAGGAAAATTCGTATTAGTAAAAGATCACATTCTAGAAATTTAACAGTGAGAAAGAAAGTTGGTAGTGGAAAACATTTCCAGAGTGCCATTTTGTTTGATACATGTACAACAACTTCATTTTGGGAACTGCCCGATGGTTTGAAGAACAGCAGTTATGTTGAAGACATTTTTGAAAAACTACCAACCGAAGGAATACAGGAAAATAAGACAATGAACTTGAGAACAGCAGTAAAAACATCACATGATAATGAAAAAAAAAATCAGAAGAACACTTAAAAGGTAAATAGACATTTTTATAAAGTAGATTATTTTCTGTAGATTCTTTTTTTTATTCCTTAAAAGTTTTTCATGTACTAACATCCAAATTGAAAATAAATGGCAGGAAAACTTACTAGAAAATCTGGATAAATGGATGAACTGAAAGTGGCCACTATGATTATAAAACATTGCTTCACTCTCTTTACATTTTTTGAATGGTGAAGTTTTTAGAATGTAGTCAAAGATTTTAACCGCACATGCATGCACACATGCATGGCATTTCACAAATAATTTCAAGGGTTTCATAAAACTCCTAAATGTCTGTAGATCTCATGTTAATAAATCTTGCTATTATTAGTGAGCTTCCTGGGCTCATTTTGAAGAATCATTTTTCTGTTATATATAGTTTTATATCATATGAAATGTCTTTAGGTGTTTTGAGTGTGCTTCTAGCATATTTCTGAACCAAATAAATTTATAAATAAACTGATTCTAGCATATTTTCTCTTAAATCTTTTAGATGTCAAACTGACCCTAAAATATTGTTAAAATTTTAATATTTTATGCACTACAGTATTGTCTGATTTTGTTTATCCACATTACATTCATTTTCTGTATGGATTAGTTACTGAGGATTTTGTAGGTTGTAAAGAATGTTCCCTGGCAAATGTTTGTTTTGACTTTATAAATAAAACGTATGTTATTCCACATTCTGTATTATAACTAACGTCATAACAGGCTATACTCTTTCAGTGAGTGGAAATATCTTGTTTTTACTGATGTAATGTTAGAACGTATTTTATTTGAATTTTACCTAGATGTTTTATAGTGGATTGATAAATGCTTTACAATTGGCGCCCTTTTCTATCTAATTTTTGAATCTTTCCTGATAGCAGTAGTGGTTATTGTAGCAATAGAAACAGCTACCATATTTTGAGTGCTTATTATGCTTCAGGCACTGTCTCAAGAGTCTTACATGTATTACCTCATTTAATGCTTATTACAACTCTACAAAGTATGTTGATATAAAGGTCTAGGAACCTAATAACTAGTACTCCACTTCGAGTTCTAAACCACTTTCAAATAAACCTCTTCAGAAGGAGAAAGATAATTGTTAAGCAAAATGTCACACTTAAACAAACAAAATAAATAAAACCAAAAACAATATTGAAGACTGGCTTATATTAATGGAAAAATTGGCTTACCAATAATGAAATAAGGAATTATTTAGACTTACACAGACGGTTATAGGCATAGACAAGAGAATCTTCTTGGGAGGGTACCCATGTAAAACAGCCTGAGGCAGTTCTCCCCAGAAAGAAAAGGAGGAGGAAGAGGCTAATCAAACATAGGTCTTTTTCCTTCCAAATGGACCAATGAGATTGACCTTACTTCTGGAAGGCGTAAGTAAGAAGAACAAAGAGGCTAGGAGTATTATGCTAAGAGAGTGCCTCACCCGTGAACCTCCACATGGAAGGAAACATCAGGAGTGGGAAAGAAGCATTTTCCTCCAAGCTATTATCACCACTTTATGGATGAGTCTCAGGGAAATTAAATATCTTGCCCATGAATTTAAAGCTGGTAAGTAAGGAACTGAGATGTTCAACTCAGATTTCTCTGTCTGCTTTTGTTTGTTATTTATACTGCCTTTTGAAAAGTAGTTAGCTTACTTGGGGTAGAGTTTCCTATAAACTCTTGGCACCAAACCATACATTTTGGCTCTTACATCCTTTACTGTTCCCTTACCTGTGCATGTGTCTAACTTCTTTTATGTTTTTTTCCCCATCAGATTCTTTAAGGACCCACTTTGGGTCCCAGCTTCTATCTCATAGCACTCCTAACACACAGTGAATCACTGAGTGAGTTAAAGTAGCTGTTGTAAAAGCAGTTAGAAAACCAAACATTAAATTATACTTCAAAACACAGATTTGAAGTCCTATGTAAGGAAAAAAATCATGACTTTGTATGACAAATGTAAGAAATATAGTTTCATGGACTAATAATAAATTTCCATACTTGCTGTAATCATAGCCTTAAAACAAAGCAAGAAAACAACATTAAAAAAGAAAAACTGGTTTTATTGCCTTTACTATTTCAGCTCCTACCACCTCTATTACTCTTCCACTATTACTGCCTGCAGGTACTCTGGGTCCAGGGCAAAGTGATTTTAGTAGTTCCTCTTGGTTTAAGACGTCAATATTTGAAAGAGTCTTACCTACTAAAAAAGCATAAAAGGGGCTCTGTTACAGTGGTTCTCAACCTTGACTTTGCATTGGAATTAACAAAGGAAGCTTTCAAAAAACTCCGACGCCTGGGTCCCTGTTAAAAATTAAACATTCTGTTTTAATTGGTCAAGAACTGTGGCTTTACTAATGGGTGTTTAAAGCTCTCCTGGTGATTCTAATGCACAGCTAAGGTTGATAATCACTGCTCTAGAGAGGACTGTAGATAACTTCCTGAATTATTTTGTGAGAAAAAAATAATTTTAGGCTTTATGTGTAAAAACTCTTAGAATCTATTCTTCCTGTATTTGAAGTCCAGACTATACATAATGAGTCACAGTAATTTTGAGCTAAACAATTCAGAGTAAATAGTAAAAATATCATCATGTTAGAAATGGCCTAGATGTATAATATGTTTACTTTATCTTGCCCAGGTATTGTTCTAAATGCAGAAGTTGCCACCCTTTACACTTGGAAAATTGGCTTAACTTTCCCATAGTTTCAGCCTATGTTAACATCAGTGTTTAAATATTCAGGGTAATTGTTTTTATCTGTAGACTATTTTCTCCAGAACAAACTTGTTAGTCTTTTTCCAGGATGTTTTCTCATTTGTTTTTGTTTTTCAAAATCATGCTTTCTTGCCCACATGCTTGTTTTTGCTTCAAAGTCCTTGTGTAGATTATGAGAACTAGGGAATGTAATAACCCGTTCAGAAAAAGTACAAGAAATATCTGTTCATTCTTTGCTAATGAGGCAGTGCTTAATGGTAATGTGTGCCTATCCTTCTACAGTTGCTTATTTAACTGGAAGTCATCTTTGGAAGAAATCTAGAATGATAACCCATTTTTAAAGAAGAGTTTTTGATATTTTAAATATGAAGTAACATCTAGACATCCAGAGGAGAATGGCTGATAGACATGTGAAATGTCAGACTAAGTCTTGAGAACACAACACTATTGAGTCATAGAGATTTATGAATTGCTTGCATTGAATGGTTATTAAAAGTATGGGCACTGAGGCTGACTCCCTAAGTGTGAATATTTGCTTTATCCCTTATTAGTAATAAAACCATGGGTAAGCTTTCAAACTCTTTTGTGCCTCAGTTTCTTCTTGTGTAAAATGGAGATCATAATAGTAACTACCCCTTTGGGTGGTTGTGAAGATTAAATAAATTAAAACATGTAAAGCATTGCAGTGTTGCCTGGTACATAATAAATGCTCACTAACTGTTAGAAATATAATCATCCTGATAAAACTATATTTGTTTTGAAAGTATTTTTGTGAAATCATAAGTTAAAATAATTTTTGATGCTGCTAAGCAAGAAACGGAACTATATTTAGGGTGAATACACACAGATGTGTTTAGTATTGGTATAATGGTTACATTCATCATTAAATTTCTATTTGGAAGATAGGATTTATGAGTAAGAGATGATTTATGAGTAAGAGGTGATTATAGTTCCAGATAAAGAATAGAATAGGTTATATATATTTTTTCCATTGTAGACATATATTGCTAAATGAACAAGTTTTTAGTTGTTACATAGAATTATATATATAGCATGTGTTATATAATTGTATATATAGTGTATGTTTTACATACTATATATTATACGATATGTTATACCTATAATTGTTAAGTAAAAGTTTATAGTTTATAGGAATTTTTAAATGAATAAATCTTGAGTAACTCTTAATGAGACCCATAATGATTTGAAGATTATATTACAATATACTGATGATTTTTTGTTTTTCAGTAGAATAAAATGGAAGCTCAGATCACTTATGCATTAGTTTGGTAACAAATGATATATAGGATACCCAGTAATTACTATCTTGGTTGAGACACTGTAGAGCTAGAGTAAAGATGTTAAGCATAGTACAGCAACTTCCAATATTAAATCATGTTAAATGAATCTAGATTTTTCAGGTTTTTTTCCCCAGGAGACCTTGTTAGATTGTCAGATTGCTGTAGAAATTTTCTGTGACCTAGGACATGATAAAAAGATTTTAAAAAGATTTTTACTTAGTAATAATTTTTAAAAGATTATTACCTAGTAAATGTGGTTCACCAGTGTGAGAGATCTTGAAAATATTTTATTTGATGAACTATTCTTCTTTGTATGTGGTTTCAAAGGCAATAAATACCATTTTACCTTCTGATACTTTACACGTCTTCCCTGACCTTTGTTTCAGTTCCTACTTTGTCGAGTTATAATTGCAACTGTGGTTAATGTAAAGAGAGTTAGTGCTACCATTTAGCTGGAAAATATAAGTGCTTATAGGAGTGACATTTATTAAAAGGGAATAGAGAAGTCAGACATAATCTCTTCTTTCCTTGTATTTAGCTCATAGTATGATAATTTTCTATCATTTTATTTTTAGTAACATTTAATTTTAGTTGGGTTTTATATTTTTGGTTATTAGCTACTTGGAGATATTTGTGATATTCAAGAACAGTATATCCAGTGGGGAAGGGGAATCAATATTTTGTCATTTCATTTACTATTGAATTGGAATTTATTTTGCAAGTAAATATTAATTGAGGAAGTTCAGAGTATTATTTTGATGCAAAGATAGAGCCATAAAATTATACAAGTGCACTTAAGAGTTAGCATAAGCCAAACATTTCTGAAGAACTGGATATGGGGTGATTTAAAGAATATTTGCAAAAATTTAGAAAATTCCTAAGCAAGCTGGGGACGATCAAGTGTGTTAATATCTGTGTGTCTGTATTGAGCATGTTGATATTGTCATCTCTTTGATGTTGGGAAATAATTTCCAGAAATACTGTAAGTTTGAATTTGGTATCCTGAAAGTTAAAGTTTACTTAAGAGTTGGAAACTTCATGTATGTATTTTTTCAAACAAGTTCATTTCTAGTTTGTGATTATTTTCGAACAGACAATGTAACATTTACTTTTTGTAACCTAAACTCTCTGAACACTTTTGTGTCATCCACTCTCCCCTAAGCCCTGCCAGATCTTGAAGATTATTTACACTATTATGAAGAATATCTCCCTTGGAAAATAATTCATTTTGCACAACTACTTCTTCTTCTTTTTTTTTTTTTTTGTGACAAAGTCTTGCTCTGTCACTCAGACTGGAGTGCAATGATGCTTGGCTAATTTTGTATTTTTAGGAGAGACAGGGTTTCACCATGTTGGTCAGACTGATCTTGAACTCCTAACCTCAGGTGATCCACCCGCCTCAGCCTCCCAAAGTGCTGGAATTACAGGCATGAGGCACTGTGCCCGGTCCCCATATTTTACACAACTTGTATAGCTATTGTATCACTGGGGTGCTTTTGTTGTTTAGTCACCATAAAATATGGCAAAGTTAATGATTTTGGTTTATTAAAAATAAAATGAGTTTGAATGTCAAAGAAAAGGCATTATGATGTCTTTTTTTTTGGAGGGGGCACCAATTTAATCAGGAAGGACCAATCATTTGCCTTTAGTTTTCAGAGTTCCTTTAACTTCAGTTATGTCTTAATGTATAATATTTTATATTTGGAAATGATAAGAATATACAAACTAGAAAATTTATTTGCAGCATTTAAATTATTAAATCCTGCAGAAAATGATGTTTTGACAAGTCTATATTTCAGTTAAATTTTTTTGTTTTTTGAGATGGTGTCTCACTCTGTCGCCCAGGCTGGAGTGCAGTGGCGTGATCTCAGCTCACTGCAACCTCCTCCTCCCGGTTTCAAGCTATTCTCCTGCCTCAGCCTCCCGAGTAGCTAGGAATACAGGCACCCGCCACCTTGCCCGGCTAATTTTTGTATTTTTAGTAGAGGCGAGGTTTCACCATATTGGCCAGGCTGATCTCGAACTCCTGACCTTGTAATCTGCCCGCCTCGGCCTCCCAAAGTGCTGGGATTGCAGGTGTGAGCCACTGTGCCTGGCCAGTTTTAATTGATATTTTTCCTGTTTGGACAGAAATCCAATAAAGAAAATAGCTGAAGATATATGTGAAATTAGGTTGCCTTCTTTTAAGATAGTTTATAATTTAAAACTAGCTTTTTTGTTTTATCTTGAAAGTATTATTTTTCAGCCTGTTATTATACTGTATAATTATAGAAGATGTGTAGTAATAGTGCAGTTTTATTCACAGTGCTTTCAAATAAAAACAAAAAGTAGTGTTTGTATCTTAGTATTTTTATTTTCTTAGGATTAAGTTTTATTTTATAGGTATAGGCAAATTGGAATAATGCTTTTTTCCATTCTAAAACATTTCTGTTAATTTAAGTTAGTAAGATCTGTTATTTTATAAATGTTGCCAACAGATTTTTATTTAAGAATTTGGAGAACAGTAGAACATTTAAGTTACTGTGTAAAATATTATATTTCAAAGCTTAGGATTGTTAAAACTTTTTAATTTTTTCCTTCCTAATGCTAATCTATATAAAGAATGAGTTTTCAATCTCATGTAAAATGGCTTTCAATATAGAAAAAAGTGATTCATTAGTAAACCAGTCAAGATTGTTGATATTTTTAAAAATAATATTCACATATACATTTTTCAAGGCTCTATATTGATGTGAAATAAAACACTCAGGTCCAAAACTGTTAAATAAAGACAAATTATTCAGATATTTGTATTTTCCTAGCATAGTTGTGATTTTAAATCTTCTCTATGAGAGTCTGAGTAGGTTAAATTTCAGAGGGTCTGAACTTTTTTTGTTTTTACTTTTTAAATCTGTTTATGTTAATATCAGCATAACTTTTTTTGATTTTTAGAGGAATATTGAACTCTAATATCACTTTTTAAGCAGTTTTGATATTGTCGCTGACTATTATTTGTGTATATCCAAGGGAACTTTTTTTTGGTTTTGTATATTGATTATTTTGAGTTAAAAAGTTTTTCACAATAAGTGTGTATTCCTAAAGTCTGAAATTATGTGTTTTTGATATTGCAATATGAACTTATTGTGATGAAATACTGAATTGACTTTAAAATTTCTCTTGACCAAAGATAATCATTACACATTTTTTCTATTTCCAAAACATATGAGTTCTTTTTTATTCTTTCTTTATCCTTTCACTTTTATTTATTTTTAATTTTTAATTTTATGTTCCAGGGTACATGTGCAGGATGTGCAGGTTTGTTACATAGGTAAACATGTGCCATGGTGGTTTGCTGCACCTATCAACCCATCACCTAGGTATTAAGCCCCGGAATGCATTAGCTATTTTTCCCAATGTCCTCCCTTCCCCACCCCACTCCCCAACAGAACGCTGTGTATGTTATTCCCCTCCCTGTGTCCATGTGTTCTCATTGGTCATCTCCCATGTATAAGTGAGGACATGTAATGTTTGTTTTTCTGTTCCTGCCTTAGTTTGCTGAAGATAATGGCTTCCAGCTCCATCCATGTCCTTACAAAGGACATCATCTCATTCCTTCTTTATGGGTGCATAGTATTCCATGGTGTATATGTACCACATTTTCTTTATCCAGTCTATCATTGATGGGCGTTTGGGTTGATTCCATGTCTTTGCTAATGTGAATAGTGCTGCAGTGAATATATGCATGCATGTATCTTTGTAATAGAATGATTTATATTCCTTTGGGT
>NW_012101800.1:93172-101672 GCF_000951045.1 Mandrillus leucophaeus
TTGAAAGTATTATTTTTCAGCCTGTTATTATACTGTATAATTATAGAAGATGTGTAGTAATAGTGCAGTTTTATTCACAGTGCTTTCAAATAAAAACAAAAAGTAGTGTTTGTATCTTAGTATTTTTATTTTCTTAGGATTAAGTTTTATTTTATAGGTATAGGCAAATTGGAATAATGCTTTTTTCCATTCTAAAACATTTCTGTTAATTTAAGTTAGTAAGATCTGTTATTTTATAAATGTTGCCAACAGATTTTTATTTAAGAATTTGGAGAACAGTAGAACATTTAAGTTACTGTGTAAAATATTATATTTCAAAGCTTAGGATTGTTAAAACTTTTTAATTTTTTCCTTCCTAATGCTAATCTATATAAAGAATGAGTTTTCAATCTCATGTAAAATGGCTTTCAATATAGAAAAAAGTGATTCATTAGTAAACCAGTCAAGATTGTTGATATTTTTAAAAATAATATTCACATATACATTTTTCAAGGCTCTATATTGATGTGAAATAAAACACTCAGGTCCAAAACTGTTAAATAAAGACAAATTATTCAGATATTTGTATTTTCCTAGCATAGTTGTGATTTTAAATCTTCTCTATGAGAGTCTGAGTAGGTTAAATTTCAGAGGGTCTGAACTTTTTTTGTTTTTACTTTTTAAATCTGTTTATGTTAATATCAGCATAACTTTTTTTGATTTTTAGAGGAATATTGAACTCTAATATCACTTTTTAAGCAGTTTTGATATTGTCGCTGACTATTATTTGTGTATATCCAAGGGAACTTTTTTTTGGTTTTGTATATTGATTATTTTGAGTTAAAAAGTTTTTCACAATAAGTGTGTATTCCTAAAGTCTGAAATTATGTGTTTTTGATATTGCAATATGAACTTATTGTGATGAAATACTGAATTGACTTTAAAATTTCTCTTGACCAAAGATAATCATTACACATTTTTTCTATTTCCAAAACATATGAGTTCTTTTTTATTCTTTCTTTATCCTTTCACTTTTATTTATTTTTAATTTTTAATTTTATGTTCCAGGGTACATGTGCAGGATGTGCAGGTTTGTTACATAGGTAAACATGTGCCATGGTGGTTTGCTGCACCTATCAACCCATCACCTAGGTATTAAGCCCCGGAATGCATTAGCTATTTTTCCCAATGTCCTCCCTTCCCCACCCCACTCCCCAACAGAACGCTGTGTATGTTATTCCCCTCCCTGTGTCCATGTGTTCTCATTGGTCATCTCCCATGTATAAGTGAGGACATGTAATGTTTGTTTTTCTGTTCCTGCCTTAGTTTGCTGAAGATAATGGCTTCCAGCTCCATCCATGTCCTTACAAAGGACATCATCTCATTCCTTCTTTATGGGTGCATAGTATTCCATGGTGTATATGTACCACATTTTCTTTATCCAGTCTATCATTGATGGGCGTTTGGGTTGATTCCATGTCTTTGCTAATGTGAATAGTGCTGCAGTGAATATATGCATGCATGTATCTTTGTAATAGAATGATTTATATTCCTTTGGGTATATGCCCAGTAATGGGATTGCTGGGTCAGGTAGTATTTCTTGTTCTAGATCTTTGAGATATTGCCACACTGTCATCCACAATGGTTGAACTAATTTACATTTCCAAGAACAGTGTAAAAGTGTTTCTGTTTATCTGCAAACTCACCAGCATTTGTTGTTTCTTGACTTTTTAATAATCGCCATTCTGACTGGTGTGAGATGGTGTCTCATTGTGGTTTTGATTTACATTTCTAATCATCAGTGATGTTGAACTTCTTTTCATATGTTTGTTGGCCGCATTAATATCTTTTTTTGGTAAGTGTCTGTTCATGTCCTTTGCCCACTTTTTAATGGGGTTGTTTGGTTTTTTTTCTTGAATATTTAAGTTCCTTATAGATTCTGGCTGTTAGACCTTTGTCAGCTGGATAAATTGCAAAAATTTTCTCCAATTCTGTAGATTGCCTGTTCACTCTGATGATGGTTTCTTTAGGTCAATATCCCTCGTGAACGCTGATGCAAAAATTCTCAATAAAATACTGGCAAACTGAATACAGCAGCACATCAGAAAGCTTATCCACCATGATCAAATTGTCTTCAATCCTGGGGATCAAGGCTAGTTCAGCATACACAAATCAATAAACATAATTCGTCACATAACCAGATCTAAAGACAAAAACCACATGATTATCCCAAGAGATGCAGAAAAGGTCTTCAATAAAATTCAGCATCCCTTCATGTTATTAAAAACTCTCAACAAACTAGGTATTGAAGGAACATACCTCAAATTGATAAGAGCTATTTATGACAAGCCCATAGCCAACATAGTGAATGGGCAAGAACTGGAAGCATTCCCCTTGAAAACTGGCATAAGACAGTCTCACGACTCCTATTCAACATAGTATTGGAAGTTCTAGCCAGGGCAATCAGAACAGAGAAAGAAATAAAAGGTATTCAAATAGGAAGAGAGGAAGTCAAATTGTCTTTTTTTTTGCAGATTACATGATCCTATAGCTAGAAAAACCCATTGGCTCAGCCCAAAAGCTTCTTAAGCTGATAAGCAACTTCAGTAAAGTCTGAGGATACAAAATCAATGTGCAGAAGTCACAAGCATTCCTATAAGGTAAGCAGAGAGCCAAATCATGAATGAACTCCCATTCACAATTGCTACAAAGAGAATAAAATACCTAGGAATACAGCTAGCAAGGGAGGTGAAGGACCTCTTCAAGGAGAACTACAAGCCACTGCTCAAGGAAATCAGAGAGGACACAAACAAATGGAAAAATATTCCATGCTCATGGATAGGAAGAATCAATATCATGAAAATGGCCATACTTCCCAAAGTATGTAGCATTATAGATTAAACGCTATTTCCATTAAACTACCATTGACATTCTTCACAGATTTAGAATAAACTATTTTAAAATTCACATGGAACGAAAAAAAAGTTTGTATAACCAAGACAATCCTAAGCAAAAAGAACAAAGCTAGAGGCATCACACTACCAGACTTCAAACTATATAAAAAGGCTACAGTAATCAAAACAACATGGTACTGGTACAAAAATAGACACATAGACCAATGGGAAAAGAATAGAGAACTCAAAAATAAGACTGCACATCTACAGCCATCTGATCTTCAACAAACCTGACAAAAGCCATGAGGAAAGGATTATTTATTTAGTAAGTGGGACTGGGAGAACTGGCTAACCACATGCAGAAAATTGAAACTGGACCCCTACCTTATACCTTATACAAAAATTAACTCAAGATGGATTAAATACTTAAATGTAAAACCCCAAAATATAAAAACCCTAGAAGAAAATCTAGGCAATAGCATTCAGGACATAGGCATGGATAAAGATTTCATGATGAAATCACCAAAAGCAATTGCAACAGAAGCAAACATTGACAAATGGGTTCTAATTAAACTAAAGAGTTTCTGCACAGCAAAAGAAAGTATCCTTTCACTTTTAAAAGAACATTGGATTATTTTTACGTATCCCTTTTAAAAATTTATTTGGTTTGTAGTTTGTATAATAATTATCTCAATGTTTTTCAGAAATCTCCAGCATTAAATTTAATTTTTTTCCTATATATAACTTTTAGAATAATTTTTTTCAGTGTGGATTTTATAATATAACTTAAGAATATGTCAGATTATAATAGTTGTTCCCCTTTGGCTATGTAATACATTAACAGTTCAGTGTGAAATCTAAGTAGTATCTTCAACTTATTTTCTTTTCTCGATACTATTCATATTGTTTTTCCTTAGCACGATGTTTTTTATTTCTGTTTTTATGTCTTTAAACATACTGATACCTCTGAATATCTTCTCCTTCCCACCAAATTATCCTCTTTTATAATCTTGTCACATTCTCCTCTAAGGTGCATTCATTCATCAAACATTTTGGAAGTGACTATATTAAATATTGGAGATACAAAAATGAGTAAGTGAAATTCCAGTTCCTAAGATATTCCCAGTACAGTGGTGGAAACAAATAATCAGTTATAGTAAGATATACTTTGACATGTAGCAAAGGTATATAATAGGTGTTCTGGACAAAGGACAGTGTGCCTAACTTCCTAGGATTGAGGAAACGGTTGAAAAGGAGTCCCAAAATATGACCTGTGAGCCTGACTCTTGAAAGATAAGTGGTACAATTTTCTAGGGAACTTAGGCAAACACCTAAGAAAGTAAATTATAGAAGGTGTAGTACAGCCAAACAAAGTTGACACATTACAAACACACTACTTTTGTTTGAAAATATGATTTCTTCTGTATACGTGAATAATGGTTGCAATAGTTACACAATTAGAAATGGAGAGTTATTTTCCCTCTGCATTAGAAAATGTTGTTCCATGCTCTTTTGACTTCCACTTTTGATCCTGAGAAGTCTCCTGTCTGCTTAGCAATAATTCATTTTCCTTATGAGTAGTCTTTTCCTTCCTGGTCCTGTACATCTTCACGTTGTATTTGGTGTTTCACACCTAACACATTATTTATTAATGTTGTTAATTATGTTTATCCTGCTTGAGACTCTGACATTCCTGAATCTAAAGATTGGTCTTTTTGTCCACTCTGGGATATTCTTAGCTATTATATCTTTGTGGGTTCTTGCCCATTATATTTTTCTTTGTACAACTGTTTTGATACATGTGAATTATTATTATTATACTATGACTCAACATATTTTCCATATATTAATCTCTTTGCATTGCATTCTGGGTAATCTCTTTACACTTGTCTCCCAAATAAACTCTTCAGTGGTATTTAATTTGCAGTTTATTTTGAGTTATTAATTTTAATTATAGTTTTCCACTCTAGAAGTACTATTTCTTTTATTTTCATATTTGCTTGCTCATTTTTATTCTCTTCTTTTCTATCCCAATTTCAGGGTCTTATTTTATTTAACATATTAAGAATACTTAGTTTATACATGTATTTTATAATACCAGTGTATGCACTCATTGTAGATACAAATTTGTAGTTAAATAATTCTGTGTGAACTGTTTTTTACTTATTGTACCTTATTTACCCACATATTTTATGATTTTATTGTTGACTCATGTTTCTTGGTACTTTTAACTGTGGAAATTCTTTAAGACCTGTGTTTAAAGTACATCCTACAGTTGGAATTTGCATATTCTTTTGCCAAGTGCCTGAGGGAATTTTCAGACCCAACCCCTGGCTTAGTGGTTTTTCTTGTGTTCAGGTAGTATAAATTCGAGCTGCCAAAGCTCAGGGTTAGGAAAGCTTTAGAAAGGTTTTTTGTTTGTTTGTTTTTTAGTTAAAGTAAAAATGCTGAAACATGTAAATAAGCCATTTTGTCTCACAGTTTTTTATTTCAGTCCCTGGGATATCACTTTTGGAATCCGGTTATGCAGGAGTGTCTGATCAAACTTTTTACCCTGCTTGATTACCATACAGTTTACTACTTGCTTGTACTTACATTTGTACTTTTGAAACACAGGTTTAAGTGCTTTGGATATCAGGAACTACATTCTAGCACTTGTTTACCTCTGTGGATTAGGCATTGATTTCTTAGATATGACTAAAATCACGAGTGACAAAACTGGACTTCTCAAAGTTCAAAATTTTTGTTTCAGAGGACACCATCAAGAAAGTGAAAAGATTACCTACAGAATGGGGAAAATATTTGCAAACTGTATAGTAATTAACTTGTATGCACAATATATAGAGAACCCTTAGAACTCAACAGTTAAAAGGACACCCCATTTTATAAATGGGGAAAGGTTTTATATAGCAGCTTCTCTCAAGAAAATACACAGTAAACCCATGAAAAGGTGCTCACTATCACTAGCAACCACAGAAATACAAAAGCACAACTAAATAGCACTGAATATCCAGTGGGTTGGCAAAAAAAAAAAAATGTTAAAGATAACAAGTATTGATATGGATGTAGAGAAAAATTGGAACTCTCATACATTGCTAGTGAGATTGTAAAATCATGCATCTACTTTGGAACACAGTTTGATAGTTCCTCAAAATGTTAATTAACATTGAGTTGATACATGACCCAGCAATTGTATTCCTGGGTATACACTTAATTTAAGAAATATATCTACACAAAAAATTGTGCACAAAATTTTATGGTAGCATAGTCAGAATAGCCAAAAATAGAATCAAATCAAATGTCCCTTAATGGAAGAGTTTATAAACCAAGTTGGTATATTCATGCAATAGAATATTATTCAGCAAAAGAAAAATAATTGGTACAGGAGGGTCTTTGAAAATTCATAGAAAATTCATATTATGAAAAATCTATGCATGGATTTCAAAAATTTGTTTACACCAAAATAAACTGGTGTTATTTTGATATTATGTATCTGAACAGGATCTAGTTTGAGATACTAAAAAGGATAAGACATCAGTTTGAAAAGAAACCCTATCAGAACAAGGTGCATTCCGCTAAAATTGAAGCAAGAGTAAACATCAAATTTGTGATGATGCTTGGGTGGAAGAATGACAAAATCACTGATGCTTTATGAAAAGTTTGTGGGGACAATGCTTCATAGAAATCAGCAGTTTATAAATGGATAACTCTTTTTAAGAAGGAATGAGATGATGTTGAACATGAAAACTGCAGCAGCAAATCTCCACATCAATTTGCAAGGAAAAAGTTACTCTTGTTCATGCTTTAATTGAAGAGGACCCATGATTAATGGCACAAACAGTAGCCACAGCTATAGACATTTTGACTGGTTCAATGTACACAATTCTGACTGAAAAATTCAAGTTGGGGCAACTTTCCATTTGATAGGCCCCAAATGCATTGCACCCAAATCAGCTGAAGACAAAAGCAGCGCTTTCAATGGAAATTTTAAACAACTGGGCTCAAAATCCTGAAACAGTTATTTGAAGAACTGAAACATGGCTTTACAAGTATAATCCTGCGACAAAACACAATTAAAGCAGTGGCTACCAAGAAGTGGAAGTGGTCCAGTCAAGGCAAATTGGACCAATCCAGGGCAAAGGTCATGATAACAGAATTTTGGGATCTAAAGGCATTTTTATTTTATTTTCTGGCAAGCCAAAGGATGATGACATCTGCTTACTTACTATGAGAGTGTTTTGAGAATGGTAGCCAAAGCTTTAGCAGGAAAATGCCCAGGAGAGCTTTACCAGAGAGTCCTTCTCCACCCTAACAATGCTTCTGCTCATTCTTCTTGTCAAGCAAAAGCAATTCTGAAAGACTTTCATTGTGCAATCATTCATCCACCTTACCGTCCTGGTTTGTCTCCTTCTGACTTCTTGTTTTGTAATCTAAAAAAAAAAAAAAAAATCTCTAATGGGCACCCATTTTTCTTCAGTTAATAATTGGATAACTGCATTTGATGCAGTCAAAATGCCTGCATTGATATGGTTAAATTCCCAGCACCCCCAGTTCTTCAGGGATGTACTAAATGTCTGGTATCATTGCTTACAAAAGTACCTTGAACTGGATGGAGCTTACATCGAGAAGTAAAGTTATATATTTTTATTTATCATTTTAATCCAATTTTCCCATAAACCTTTTGAAGTCCCTTTGTACATGCTATGCCATGAATGAGTCTCTAAAATATGATGCTAAGTAAAAGAAGCTAGTTACAAAAGATCACATATTGAATGATTAGATTTATATGAGATGTTCAAATTAGGCAAATTCTTAGAAAGCAGATTGATTAGTGGTTGCCAATGCTTGCAGAGAGATGAGGATGGGAAGTGACTATTAATGAGAGTGAGGTTTCTCTTTGGAGCAGTGACAATATTCTCAAGTTAAATAATTGTGATACTTTCTCAACTTTGTGAATCTACTGAAAATCAATGAATTGTATACTCATAAAAGGTGAATTTAATGGCATGTGAATGACAGTAAAGGAGTTATTAAAAATTACATGTATTATACTGTGAATTCACTTGAGACTAAAGATGAAAAGAAGAATGTAATGAAAAATTATCTAGTACAGGGATTTTGAAATTAACTAAATAGAATAAGATCTAAAACCTCAAAGAAAAAAAAACGAACAAAAGAATAGGCCTGGGAAGGGGAAAATAGCCATTCCTTTGGCAGTATCCTCAGCTCAGAGCCTTCTATGCATAATATTATTATTAGGTGTGTAATAATGTTGATGTGTAACATATTTTTTTACATTAACTATTTGAAAATGTAGCAAAGTGAAAAGCACAAAAATACACATTTTGAGGGTTTATTTTAGATTGTACACCTGTGTAACCACCAACATATTTCAATAATAGAACAGTGCTAAGACTACAGGAGCTCTTTTTCCTCGCCTCAAATATTTATGCCCTCCTCTCCAAATGAACTGCTGTTTTGACTTTTGTAGTAATTCCTTTTAAATTTTTTTTAATCACTGAATCTTACCAACAACAAAAAGATAATGTTGCCTTTTTCTTGGGTAATACCTATATATGGAATTTGTGATAGGCATATATGTGTGGCCTTTTTTTCACAATTTTTAT
>NW_012101800.1:101722-111850 GCF_000951045.1 Mandrillus leucophaeus
CAAAATCACTGATGCTTTATGAAAAGTTTGTGGGGACAATGCTTCATAGAAATCAGCAGTTTATAAATGGATAACTCTTTTTAAGAAGGAATGAGATGATGTTGAACATGAAAACTGCAGCAGCAAATCTCCACATCAATTTGCAAGGAAAAAGTTACTCTTGTTCATGCTTTAATTGAAGAGGACCCATGATTAATGGCACAAACAGTAGCCACAGCTATAGACATTTTGACTGGTTCAATGTACACAATTCTGACTGAAAAATTCAAGTTGGGGCAACTTTCCATTTGATAGGCCCCAAATGCATTGCACACAAATCAGCTGAAGACAAAAGCAGCGCTTTCAATGGAAATTTTAAACAACTGGGCTCAAAATCCTGAAACAGTTATTTGAAGAACTGAAACATGGCTTTACAAGTATAATCCTGCGACAAAACACAATTAAAGCAGTGGCTACCAAGAAGTGGAAGTGGTCCAGTCAAGGCAAATTGGACCAATCCAGGGCAAAGGTCATGATAACAGAATTTTGGGATCTAAAGGCATTTTTATTTTATTTTCTGGCAAGCCAAAGGATGATGACATCTGCTTACTTACTATGAGAGTGTTTTGAGAATGGTAGCCAAAGCTTTAGCAGG
Organism: Mandrillus leucophaeus; assembly: GCF_000951045.1. Lineage (NCBI taxonomy): Eukaryota > Metazoa > Chordata > Mammalia > Primates > Cercopithecidae > Mandrillus > Mandrillus leucophaeus. Next base: position 102,357 of record NW_012101800.1, read on the forward strand.
AAAATGCCCAGGAGAGCTTTACCAGAGAGTCCTTCTCCACCCTAACAATGCTTCTGCTCATTCTTCTTGTCAAGCAAAAGCAATTCTGAAAGACTTTCATTGTGCAATCATTCATCCACCTTACCGTCCTGGTTTGTCTCCTTCTGACTTCTTGTTTTGTAATCTAAAAAAAAAAAAAAAAATCTCTAATGGGCACCCATTTTTCTTCAGTTAATAATTGGATAACTGCATTTGATGCAGTCAAAATGCCTGCATTGATATGGTTAAATTCCCAGCACCCCCAGTTCTTCAGGGATGTACTAAATGTCTGGTATCATTGCTTACAAAAGTACCTTGAACTGGATGGAGCTTACATCGAGAAGTAAAGTTATATATTTTTATTTATCATTTTAATCCAATTTTCCCATAAACCTTTTGAAGTCCCTTTGTACATGCTATGCCATGAATGAGTCTCTAAAATATGATGCTAAGTAAAAGAAGCTAGTTACAAAAGATCACATATTGAATGATTAGATTTATATGAGATGTTCAAATTAGGCAAATTCTTAGAAAGCAGATTGATTAGTGGTTGCCAATGCTTGCAGAGAGATGAGGATGGGAAGTGACTATTAATGAGAGTGAGGTTTCTCTTTGGAGCAGTGACAATATTCTCAAGTTAAATAATTGTGATACTTTCTCAACTTTGTGAATCTACTGAAAATCAATGAATTGTATACTCATAAAAGGTGAATTTAATGGCATGTGAATGACAGTAAAGGAGTTATTAAAAATTACATGTATTATACTGTGAATTCACTTGAGACTAAAGATGAAAAGAAGAATGTAATGAAAAATTATCTAGTACAGGGATTTTGAAATTAACTAAATAGAATAAGATCTAAAACCTCAAAGAAAAAAAAACGAACAAAAGAATAGGCCTGGGAAGGGGAAAATAGCCATTCCTTTGGCAGTATCCTCAGCTCAGAGCCTTCTATGCATAATATTATTATTAGGTGTGTAATAATGTTGATGTGTAACATATTTTTTTACATTAACTATTTGAAAATGTAGCAAAGTGAAAAGCACAAAAATACACATTTTGAGGGTTTATTTTAGATTGTACACCTGTGTAACCACCAACATATTTCAATAATAGAACAGTGCTAAGACTACAGGAGCTCTTTTTCCTCGCCTCAAATATTTATGCCCTCCTCTCCAAATGAACTGCTGTTTTGACTTTTGTAGTAATTCCTTTTAAATTTTTTTTAATCACTGAATCTTACCAACAACAAAAAGATAATGTTGCCTTTTTCTTGGGTAATACCTATATATGGAATTTGTGATAGGCATATATGTGTGGCCTTTTTTTCACAATTTTTATATATATGAAAGACATCTATGTTTTTGTGTGTAGCTGTGATTCATTAATTTTCATTTCTGAATAATGCTTCATTATAAAGTATTATAATTCTACTTTTGATGACATTTATTTCCAATTTTCATCTCTTGCAAATACATATAGAAACTACTGTGTACCATTTGATGACCATATATATATGATTTCTGTTGGGTGTTGCTGGGTCCCATTGCTAGAATCGCTGGGTCACTGACTGTATAAATTTTGTACCTTGTGGTGTGGATTTCCCAGAAAAAAATTGTGGCAAGATCTTGTATACAATTACTTTATTTGGGAGCAGGAAGAAGGGAGCAGGGGAGCACAACACAGGGGAGGAGGAAAAACTAACATGGGGTGCGTTATTGAGGTCGTTGTTAGGTGCAGTGGGAGCTCAATTTCTAAGAAGGTGTCAGAATGAATACTAGAATTGTCCGTCTGAAGGATGGGAGTTGGAGCAGGTTCTGTAGTGTTAGAGAAGGTCCTCAGACAGAAGATGGAAAGACACACTGCTCATGCTTGAGGTGAGTTGCCATTACAGCACTAGAAACTGTCTGGGCTTGTGGGATACCACTGTTTATGACAGAACTTAGAGTTACACTGAAGTCATTTGTCAGGGAACTAGTGGCATCTACTTCAGCCCATTCTTTAAGCTGCTCACATCTGCCTTGCCAACACATTAAGTCCAATCTCTCCTTTAAGTGTTCAAGTAGATGACTAATTACAGTCTCCAGAAGGGTTGGTGGAACATAATAGACTCCCCATGGTTGACAGTGTTTTCAAGTTTTTGATTTATATTAATCATCTCCTATTTTCTCTACTATTTTAGGTTTCCTGTACCTTTGGCAAGCGTTTTGGCTGGTCTGGACCCATTAGGTTGCTACACTTGCCCATTCAGTATTGTTATCAGGCATGGAAGTACCAAAAGACATCAATGAATCCTCTGAGTTCCAGGCGTAGTTGTCTCTGGCTTCATATTTAGTAGCAAGTGTAGTTCCCCATAATACTTGAAATAATTCTCCTGTGCCAATATTATGACTAGTTTAGTTGTCTTCTGATTTATCAGCATGAGATATGAAAGAGATTAGGCAGCAATCATAGTTTCAGGCTTGGAAAAGTCATATTATGTCCCTTGGTGGAATTATCACACCCTTTCCACCCAAGAAACAAGTTCCTATATACTTGTAGACCCTGAGGTTGTAGGGATGGAAATAATATTTTGAGAAGGAGTCACTAAAGAGAGGGTTAGAGGAGCTATTCCTACTTAATACCACTTGGTTTAGGCCCTGTGTGTTCCAGCTATTGGGTACAATACACCATACATTGGCCATTCTTTTAGTGCTGCAAACCTAGAGTGTTTTTTCTTATCTGGAGGATGCACTGAACCATTATATAGGTCATTGTATCATTGTGTTAGACTATGACAGTTAATTTGGTATGTGGTAAGATGAGTAGTTGTCACAGCTGTGTAGTTATTGTTGTATCTCTTTTTGTTTTTGAGACAAAGTTTCACTCTTGTTGCCCAGGCTGGAGTGCAATGGCATGACCTTGGCTCACCGCAACCTCCACCTCCCGGGTTCAAGTGATTCTCCTGCCTCAGCCTCCCAAGTAGCTGGTATTACAGGCACGTGCCACCACGCCCGACTAATTTTTGTATTTTTTGTAGAGTTGGGGTTTCTCCATGTCGGTCAGGCTGGTCTCGAACTCCAGACCTCAGGTGGTCTGCCTGCCTCAGCCTCCCAAAGTGTTGGGATTACAGGTGTGAGCCACCGTGCCCAGCCTGTTGTATCTCTTTAACATAAAATGGGTCTTCTTATCTGAGGTGATGATGAGATCTTATGTTAGTAACTAAGTTGTAAGTTCTTATATTGTGGGGCTGACAGACTTACTATAGCCAAAAGTACATTCAAAAGTAGGTACCGATTCTGTTAAGGGTAGTCATTACTGTCTCCAGCATGGAGTGAGTTCAGGGTGACATATTTGTCACCAAGTTTCTGGTTATTCTTTTGAGAGATGATACCATAGTGAGGGTTCATCATGGCTTTCTTCTGCTGACAAAAGTATCTGCAGTAGGGGTTGCTACATATAACTTGGTGAGAAGCAGCAACATACTGCAGTCATCGATAATGTCCATCTCTTCCACCATGTTGTCATTCATGGGCCATTTGCACATAGACTAATATTATGAGATCTTTGGGGTGTTGCTTTTCTGGCTAGAAACCTGTGACCAGTGGCACCTTTGCCTGAGGTTTGCTCAGGTCCACTGGGCTTGTTCCCATCAGGTTTTGCTCAGCTCACGCTACCGGCCTGGATCCCATGCCTCCAAGGGAGACTGGAGTCAGACGTGAAGTGGTCAGGGGTGTGTGAGCAAACATGGGGTCTGGCCACTGCACAGTCAGACACACTGGCCACTGCTGCAGGGCAGACTGCTGCAGGGCAGGCAACTCCAGGTGCCGGCATGGGTGCCAGCTTTCTGCGAGGCTGCAGCTGGACCAGGCATACTGCAGCAGCTTCCCCAGCTGGCACTGGGGAATGCAGTGGTCCCTAGAAACATGAAGACACCTGGAACTACAGGGCCACAAAGAGGGAGTCAGAGCGCTGGCATGGGAAGCTTTCAGGTCTGGGCTCCCCAGAGGGCCGCAGCTCTTCTCTCCTTCTTTTTGCCTGCAATATGGCAAGCAAGGGCATGTTTCAGCCCTGTTTGTATTACAGCACCTCTTTCAGTCTTGCAACTCAGCAGGTCCCGAGTTCTTGTCCTGTGACCAGGAAGAATGAGGTATGCAGACCAGTGGAGGGTAAGCAAGATGAAGAGGAGCTTTCTTGATCAATAGAACAGCTCAGGAAAGACCTGCAGTGGGCAGCTCCTCTCTGTCACCAGGGTGTCCCGATGAGCGTTCAGCTCCTAACAGAGAGGGTAGCTCCTGTCTGTAGGCAGGTCATCCCAACAAGTGTTCAGTTCTCAGAAGAGAGAGGGTAGCTCCTTTCTGCAGCTGGTTGTCCCAAGTGTTTAGCTATCAGCAGAGAGGATAGCTTTCTCTGTAGCTGGTTGTCCTATCATCTGCAGCTGTTGGCAGAGAGTAGACCCCAGAGTGGGTGGCTCCTCTCTGCAGGCAGGTTGTTCTGTCGTTTGCAGCTCTCAGCAAGGAGGATAGCTACTCTATGCCGCTGGTTGTCTCATTGGCTCTCCATCCTCTGCTCTGCTCTGGCTGAGCCTGGAGCTTTTGTAGGACTCAGAGGGGAGGAAGTGCCTGCTTATTGGTTCATGGGCAACCACAGGTGGGCCCAGAAAAGGCACCACAAGTCCCTACTCCAGTCCATGGGACTGGCAGCTTGGCCCCCAGCCTTCAGGCCCTCCCTGGCCTGAAAGTGGGGCCTCATCAGGGACCTGCTTCCTTCTGCCCAGGAGCCTGTCTGCCTGCTGCCACCATCGATGGCACTGAGGCTGCTTGTGCCAAGGGGCAACTGGAGGCCAGCATTGAGCCACCCTCAGCTCCTCCCTCAGCTTTCCCCCATGCTTGTTGGTGCCCAAGGTCCAGAGGGGGCCGAGGTGGCAGGAGCATGTCAGTGCTTCCCTGAGCATGCACACACCTGGCCAGGGTGTGATAGCATGGGGGCTCAGCCCCAACTTTGCTCTGACATTGCAGTGGGCAGCTGCAGCTGCACCTGGGAGAGTGGGGCTGCTACCTGCTCCTGGCTCCTGCTGGCTCTGTGGAGTACACAGCCCCAGTTGCACCCCCTCACAGCCTGGGGTAGAGGTTCCCGGTCCTTGCTGGGCCAGGCCGGTGTCCAGGGCAGGGACAGCATTTCCATGAGGCCCCCCCTTGGTCTCAGTGCTCAAGGGTGCGCAGAGCTTCTCCTCTAAAGGCTCGCGGCCCTGCCCAGGGGAGCACCTCTGTATCAGTCTGTTCTCATGCTGCCAATAATAAAGCATACATACCCAAGACTGGGTAATTTATAAAGGAAAGAGGTTTAATTGACTCAGAGTTTCACATGGCTGGGGAGGCCTCACAATCATGGCAGAAGGCGAATGAGGAGCAAAGTCAGGTCTTACATGGTGTCAGGCAAGAGAGTGTGCAGGGCAACTCCCCTTTATAAAACCATCAGATCTCATGCGACTTAATTCACTATCATGAGAACAGCATGGGAAATACCTGACCAATGATTCAATTACCTCCCATCAGGTCTCCCCAGTGAAACTCTGGGAATTATGGGAGCTATAATTCAAGATGAGATTTGGGTGGGGATGCAGCTGAACCATATTAGCCTCCTGTAGTGGATTGCAGTCTGCTTTGCTGTTGGGCGTGTCAGGCCCAGCAATCACTCGGATGTGGGGTGGATCCCCAACGCATGGCCCCGGGTGGTTCTGGGCAGAGCCTCTCCTGAGGCACGGGAACCTGGCAGGGTGGCCACAATGACTGCACCGCTGACTGGGTCCCTGAGGTAGGCGCTGCTCCCACTTCCCGCCCTGGGCTGGCGAAACAAGGCCCCAGGTCCACCCTCCTCTCTGCACCCCCGGCCCCAGAGCGTGGGGGCTCCGGACCTGGGGGTGGGTCCTGCCTGGCTGCACTAGGGTGGGGGCAGTGCATTTGGCTGCCTCAGGGATGTGGGGCACAGTGGACCCACCACCGCCATTGCTGCTTCCACAGGCACTCCTGCCGCCACCACCACCTTCCTGCACCTCCCTGCTGTGGCAGCCCGCTACTGCCATCACTAACATGGCTGAGAACAGAGGCTCTATAACACCCACCCAATGGGTGATTCTCATCACCTGGTTTTTGAGTATCTTTTCTGTGGTGGATATCTTATGATGAGCGTTAGTATGAATCAAAAGAAGATTTACATATTCTGTGGCCATTACCACTGGTCCATTCAAATGCCTCTTCACCACATTTTCCTGTCTCTAATCTTCCAGACTTGTTCCTTCTGAGCCCTGACCAACCACTTTAGCCAGTTGCCACTGTCTGGCAGTGTGAAACCTACCTCAGGTTTCTTTTATTTCCATTCAGAAAGGATGTAGGTTCTGCCCATAGGAAAAGTTTCTTATTGTTTTTCATGAATGCTTCTGAATTGAGCTATAGTTTGGCAATAGTTCATACTGGCTGGAGATGACATTGATTTGACCAACTTATGGAACAGGCTTTCCCCCCAGCCCCCTTAAATTATCTGTCAGGTGATCCTAGGACATCCTTCCATGAAGACAAAGAGAAGTGTGTGATTTTTGAGTGTCTGAATGTCATATCAATTTTAGATTCCTGGGTTAAATCCCACTTAGATGTGCTATATAAAATATCTTGCTGGATTTGGTGCTAATATTTTGTTAAGGAATTTTGCATCTATATTTATAAGTAATACTGGTATGTGGATTTCTGGTTTTTAAATCATATCTTTGTCTGGATTTCGTATCAGGAGGATACCAATGGGTTGGGAAATGACTGAAAACATTTTTGTGGGGTTGGTATTATTTCTTTTTTCAAAATTTAATCGTATTTACCAGTAAAGTAATCTGGGCATGGACTTTTCTTTGTGGGAGAATTGCTAATGGCTAATTTAAATTTTGCTAAGTTACGTAACTATCACTATAAGTAAGTTTCAATACATTTTTATCACTGCACTATCATTCCTGTGTCACATTACTGTTAATCCCTATCTACTACCTTGCCTCTACCTCTGCTCCAAGAAAATGCTAATATCTGTCTTTAAAGCTTGCTGTTTTCTGAATATTTTAATTAAGTGGAATCGTACAATATATGGTCTCTTCTGTCTAACTCCTTTCACTAAATAAATTTTTTTTTGAGATTCATCCATCTCATAGCATCTGTCAATAGTTCATTCATTTTTATTGATGAATAGTATTCCATTCAGTGAACATCTCCCATTTCAGTAGTTTCTAAGTTTGGGTTTATGATTATGATTATGATTATTGCTGCTAGGAACATATGTATGCAAGCCATTATGTAGATACTGTTGATACAGTAAGAATGAAGAGACTTGGTAGTGAGTAAAGTAAGAGTTTCAGTGAAAAAGTTTATGATGCAGTTTTTTTTCTGCCTAGTAGCTTGCTTGTTTATTTATTTACTTGGTTTTGGGATACTAAGTCATGTGACTATATCTGAGTTTCTAGATAGTTGATGTGTCACTGTATATTACTTTGCACTGGTTTATTTATAACATTCTATTTAATTTGCATTTTGTTCTCCTACTTGGTTAAAAACTCAATAAATGTAATGATTCAGTTTGCCTCCATATTTTATACATAATAGATGAGATAAATGTATATTGATTAATTGAATTTAAAATTTTGTCATCTTTTCAAAGGGCATATTTCATGAGCTTTTAAAAATAATGTGAAAACACTGTGGATATCTTAGTTAACAGGAACTATGGATTCCCTGTTTGCTAAGGGATTAATTAACCAATATTCCCTTTATTAATAAGGCTTATAGTCTGACTTTTAAGGAACTTTATTTCTCTTTTGGTAATCTGTACTTCTGATTTGAATATTGTGCAAGTCAAATATACTAAGAGGTAAAGATTATAGATAAAAGAACAAATTTTTCCAGCAGTTACGAAAAATGTTTCTATATTTTTTTGGGGGTGGTTTTACTGACATCTAGTGGCATTCAGTCCTATATGTTTAAGCTTGCTTTATTTCCACTTGTCTTTCCATGACTATCTCATGTTTTAAAACTTAAGGAAAAAGCCAGTTCAGGTGTCTAACGTGAGGATAGCATTTTTTGTTGAGGATTCATGATATTATGCATATACCTTGTATATTATTTGACATAAATGGATCAATATGACTATGTCATTCATTCCTAAGTTTAGTTTTTTCCTGTACCTTTTCATTTCCTTTATTTGCTTGGATTTCCTTTCCTCCTCCTCTCCTCATTAATATAATTCCTCCACCCTTGCCCTGAGGTAGTTCATTATAACACTGGAGATTTTCTCCATGTGCATGTAAATTAATGAATGAGTGATTATACATCTATAAATACATATATACAATGTACACGTTTGTGTTATTTGTTCTAGAAAAATAAAATCATACATAATTTTTTGCATTTTGCTTTTCTTAGCATACCTCTTGAAAATCTTTCTAAGATAGGTAATGTAGTTCTATTTGTTCTTTTAAATGTATGCATACTATTTAAAATTGTGGATGTATTTTAATTTTGTTTTCAGTAACTTTTCTTTTGGTGGCTACTCATCATTATTATTATTTTTTTATTTTTATTTTTTTGCCACATTGGGGATAGTTACATTAGACATCTATGCCTGTATATCCTTACAGAGGGTAACTTTGACTCTTTGAGATAGCTTTTTATCAGTGAGATTGAGATAGCTTTTTATCAGTGAGATTGCTGGGTGAAAGAATGTGTTTAATTTTAATAGATGTTACCATATTGCTTTCAAAAACAGCTCAAATGTCCATGAGCAATGCATGAGAATACCTTCCCCACATCACCATTACTAGAATAGAATTTTGGATATCTTAGTTATAAAATAATGTCACAAATAAAAGAAATGTATTCTTTAGATTTGTTCCATTTTTTCTTACAGCATGTATTAAAATTACAAGAAAATGATTAATAATATCGATTGTGAATACTACTCTAGTTACTGATTTAAATAGAAGTGGATTTAGTTTTAAAATATAGGATATTTCCTCTTGGTTTTTAATACATGGTTTTAAAGTATGTATTGAACTAGTTTCCTTCTAATCTTATTCTACTTAGAGTTTTTATTATGAAGAGCTGTTGAATAGTATTAAATACCTTTTAAGTACTTACTAATATGATCATGCTATTTCTACCTTTCATTTGTTGATATAATCAATTATGTTGATAGATTTCCTAAATCTGAATTGTTCTTACATTTCTGGAGTAAATTCTGCTCAGTTAGATTAGATAAAACTCAGCTGTGATCTCATATGGTCCAGTCTTTTAGTAAATTGTTAAATAAAACATACATAAAATAGTGTTTTTCAACATTTATACCCTTTACGTGACTAATATATATTTGATTTTACTGCTCACATTCGTATGTCTGAACAATACATTTTAAAATTTTATCTTGTTAAAATCATAAAATGGAATCCTACTTAATTCTTCTGGCTTATTTG
>NW_012101800.1:113885-115762 GCF_000951045.1 Mandrillus leucophaeus
AATCTATACTCCTCCCAGCGGTGATCATTCCTGTATACGTTTACATTTCCACGAACATTTGACATTGCTCAGCATTCATTTTGTTAGTATTAAATATAACAGTGATATAATGTTTTAATATTTATTTCTCTTATTAGTATATTTGAGCATACTTTTTATGCTTGTTAACCTCTACTTATCCTTTTCCTATTTTCCTGTTGGTTTTTTAAATCCTTGTTGTGAATATATAAGGAATATATATTGGAACTCTGTAATAGACATTTCTGTGATGATGAAAGCATTTTATTCTGATATGTCTAGTAAGGAACTACTGGCCTCACTTAGCTATTGAGCATAATAGCTACTGAAATGGAGAAATTACTTTTTATTATTTTTCAGCATTTTTAGAATTTAGTTTTTCTGAGATTTTGATGCACCCATCACCGGAGCAGTGTACACTGTACCCAGTGTGTAGTCTTTTATTCCTTATCCCCTTCCCACCCTTTCCCCTGAGTCCCCAAAGTCCAATGTATCATTCTTATGACTTTGTGTCCTCATAGCTTAGCTCCCATTTATAAGTGAAAACATAGGATGTTTTGTTTTTCATTCCTGAGTTACTTGACTTACAATAATAGTCTCCAGTTCCATCTAGGTTGCTGCAAATGCCGTTATTTCATTCCTTTTTGTGGCTGAGTAGTATTCCATGCTGTACATATGTACTGCATTTTCTTTATCCACTAGTTGATTGATGGGCATTTGGGCTGGTTCCATATTTTTGCAATTGCAAATTGTGTTGCTGTAAACATGCGTGTGCAAGTATCTTTTTTTGTATAATTACTTCTTTTTCTCTGGGCAGATACCTAGTAATGTGATTGCTGGATCAAATGGTAGATCTTCTTTTAGTTCTTTAAGAAATCTCCTCACTGTTTTACATAGTGGTTGCACTAGTTTACATTGCCGCCAGTGTAAAAAGTGTTCCCTTCTCACCATATCCACATCAACATTTTTGCAGGAGTAAGGTGGCCATTCTTGCAGGAGTAAGGTGGTATCACATTGTGGTTTTGATTTGCATTTATCTGATAATTAGTGATGTTTAGCATCTTTCCATATGCTTGTTGATCATCTGTATATCTTCTTTTGAGAATTGTCTATTCATGTCCTTAGCACACTTTTTGATGGGATTGTTTGTTCTTTTCTTTCTGATTTGAGTTCTTTGTAGATGTGGATATTATTCCTTTGTCAGATGTATAGATTGTGAACATTTTCTCCTACTCTGTGGATTGTCTGTTAGCTCTGCTGATTATTTCTTTTGTTGTGCAAAAGCTTTTTAGGTTAATTAAGTCCCATCTATTTATCTTTGTTTTTGTTGCATTTGCTTTTGGGTTCTTGATCATGAAGTCTTTACCTAAGCCAGTGTCTAGAAGGGCTTTTCTGAGGTTATCTTCTAGAATTTTTATGGTTTCAGTTCTTACATTATAGTCTTTGATTCATCTTGAGTTGATTTTATATAAGGTGAGAGATGAGGATCCAGTTTCATTCTTCCAAACGTAGCTTGCCACATATCCCAGCACCATTTGTTGAACAGTGTGTCATCTCCTTATTTTATGTTTTTGTTTGCTTTGTTGAAGATCAGTTGGCTGTTAAGTATTTGGCTTTATTTCTAAGTTCTCTATTTTGTTCCATTGGTCTATATGCCTATTTTTATACCAGTACCATGCTGTTTTGGTGAATATGGCCTTGTAGTATAGTTTGAAGTTGGGTAATGTGATCCTCCAGATTTGTTCTTTTTGCTTAGTCTTGCTTTGGCTATGTGGGTTCTCCTTTGTTTCTATATGAATTTTAGGATTTTGTTTTTTTAGTTCTGTGAAGAATGATGGTGGTATTTTGATGGGAATTGC
>NW_012101800.1:118477-121013 GCF_000951045.1 Mandrillus leucophaeus
AGCTGTGATCTCATATGGTCCAGTCTTTTAGTAAATTGTTAAATAAAACATACATAAAATAGTGTTTTTCAACATTTATACCCTTTACGTGACTAATATATATTTGATTTTACTGCTCACATTCGTATGTCTGAACAATACATTTTAAAATTTTATCTTGTTAAAATCATAAAATGGAATCCTACTTAATTCTTCTGGCTTATTTGATCATTAGTAAGTTTTTGAGGTTCATCCACTTTGATGCATGTAGTTATAGCACATTAATTTTCATTGCTGTATAATACCTTACTATGTGAATATACCACAATTTACCCATTGAGTTTGATGGACATTTGTGTTGTTTCTGATTTTGGCGTTCTACAAATAATGGCATCATAAGATATTTTAAAAATATGCCTTTAGTACAAATATACAAAAATGTGTCTAAAATGTATTCTAAAACTCGAGCTAAGGTTTGTCTCGAGTTCAAATGGATAGGGTTTGTCCATATTCAATTTTGTGAGTTACTGCAAGACTACTTTACACGTTTTTGAAATTATAATCACACCCAGCAGTTTATGAAAATTGCCATTTCTCCATATTATCACCATCATTTAATATTTTTTGAAATTTAAATGTTTACTAATTTGGGTGCGAAATGAATCACATAGTTTAAAAAACTTTATTTTGAAATAATTTTAAAATTATAGAAGTATTACAAGAATAAAATGATTCCTCTTAACTATTTACCCAGATTCATTGGTTCACCATATTTGCCTTATTTTTTGAATTTGTACATGTATGTATGCATGTGTGTGTATTAATGTATGTATATATATGTAGAATGCAGATATATATACACACACACATTTATATACACACATACATATATATGCACACACATTATTTTTCCTTATCTGTTTGAGAGTAAGTACATACACTATCTCACAACACTTCAGCATGTATGTCCTGTAAATAATGCTTTCCACATAACGAAGCTATATCCATTGAAATCAGGAAATCAACATTGATAACACTCCTACCATCCAATATCTAGAGTTCATTCACAATTGCATTTGACATGGTGGCTGTAGGTTCAAGTCTCCTGTACTCACTGTGGTGACTGTGTTTCCACTGCAGTTTTTATAAGCATTTCTTCGATTACAAATTAGAAGAAACTTTGACTTTCTGGGAATTTAGATGCTGCTTTCCAAAATTTTCTATTCCTTTCTTTTGTCCTCTCCCTTCCCATTTGGATTCTTGTCTTTTTTTTTTTTTTCTATTGATCCTGGATATTTGCAAATATCTTCTGGATTCATTGGTTTTCTTGAATCTGTGTATTGGTGTCATTCATAAGTCTGGAACATTCTTACCATAATATCTTTCCATATTCCTCTGCCCCAATCTCTTTTGAAAACTTCATTTAGATGTAAATTAGATGTTCTCATTCTCACTTCTTTAAAACTGTATTCTGTATGTATTTTTTTAATTCTTTGTCTCCTGTGTTCTGTTCTGAATAATTTCTATCAGTCTGTCTTCCTGCTCAGCAATTATTTCTTCAGACTTTAAAACCAAGCCATTTCGTTTTTGCCTACAGTTTAAGAAATATTTGACTATTTTATGACTGCAAAGGTAATCTAGAGTTTTTTTTTTTTTTCAAAAAAGCTTTATTATATTACCTTTCACGTTTAGATTTAAAATAGATTTTTTAGTATGCTGTGAGGTAGGGGTAAAGATTCATATTTATGTATATGGATAGTCAGTTACTCAGTACAACTTATCAAAAAGTTTTTCCCTATTGCATGATAGTAAAATGCAATCGACTGCATATGTGTTGGTGTGTTACCAAATTCTTTTCCATTGATCAGTTTATCTTTTTTTTTTGCAAAGACTAAATTGAATTAACATTCTAGCTTTATAATAGATCTTGAAATAACGCTTCAATATACATGTAAGAACATGTTCCAGGATGGATCTTTATGATAATTTAAAAATATATAGCAATAATGAAATTGCTCAGAAAGAGAATGCATATATTTAATTTGACTCAGAAGTGTTATATTGCTTTCCAGAATGACTTTACCAATCTATACTCCTCCCAGCGGTGATCATTCCTGTATACGTTTACATTTCCACGAACATTTGACATTGCTCAGCATTCATTTTGTTAGTATTAAATATAACAGTGATATAATGTTTTAATATTTATTTCTCTTATTAGTATATTTGAGCATACTTTTTATGCTTGTTAGCCTCTACTTATCCTTTTCCTATTTTCCTGTTGGTTTTTTAAATCCTTGTTGTGAATATATAAGGAATATATATTGGAACTCTGTAATAGACATTTCTGTGATGATGAAAGCATTTTATTCTGATATGTCTAGTAAGGAACTACTGGCCTCACTTAGCTATTGAGCATAATAGCTACTGAAATGGAGAAATTACTTTTTATTATTTTTCAGCATTTTTAGAATTTAGTTTTTCTGAGATTTTGATGCACCCATCACCGGAGCAGTGTACACTGTACCCAGTGTGTAGTCTTTTATTCCTTATCCCC
>NW_012101800.1:122403-137255 GCF_000951045.1 Mandrillus leucophaeus
AATTTGTAGATTGCTTTTGGCAGTATGGTCATTTTCACAATATTTATTCTACCACTCCATGAGCATGGGATGTGTTTCCATTTGTTTGTGTTATCTATGAATAAATTACTTTTTAATTTTACTTAATTTAAATTTAAATAGCCACATGTGGATATTGACTCATAAGTTATAGAGTCAGCTCTAGATATTATTCCTTTATAATTCTGGGGCACTGCAAATATCTTCTTTTTATCAGTGGTGTTCAGCATAGTACAGAAATGGGGAAAGGACCTGAATAGACATTTCTTGAAAGAAGACATACAAATAGTTGACAGGCTTATAAAAAGGTGAGTAGCATCACTTATCATCAGGGAAATGCAAATCAAACCACAATAAAATATCATCTCATATCTGTTAGAATGTCTATGATCAAAAAGAAAAAAGGTAACAAGTATTGACAAGAATGTGGAGAAAGGGAGACCCTTGTACACTATTGTATAAATTGGTACAGCCATTATAGAAAACTATGTAGAGATTCCTCAAAAAATTAAAAATGGAACTAGCTACATTCGTCAATTTCACTACTTGGTATATAAGCAAAATAAATGAAAATAGTATATTGAAAGGAGACTTGCACTCCCATGTTTATTGCACCATTATTAACAGTAGCCAAGATATGCAGACAACCTAAATGTCCATTGATAAATGAATAGATAAAGAAAATGTGAGATATATATATATATGTATACACACACACACACGTACATATATACACATATGCAATGGAATTCTAGCCAAGCTTTTATAAAGAAGAAAATCTTACCATGGTGAACCTGGAGGACAATATGCTATGTAAAACAAGCCAGACACAGGCAGAAAAATACTGCATGATCTCCCTTTTATGCATGTCTTATTTCATCTTCTGTTGTTATAACAATATTACAAATTGGCTAATTTATAAACAAAGTAAGTTTATTTAGCTCGTGATTTTGGAGACTGGGAAGTCCACAAGCATGACACAGGCATCTTGTGAGGCTCTCCTTGCTGTGTCATTACATGCCAGAGGGCATTGCATGGAGAGAGGGCAAGAGAATGTGTGTCAGCTCAAGTCTCCTTTTGTCTTCTGATAAAGCCACCAGTTTCATCATCAGGGCCCCAGCCTGATAATCTTACCAAATTCTGATTACCTCCGAAAGTCCCCAACATCAATCAGTATATGAATTTGGGTATTAAGTTTCAAATGCATGAAATATGGGGTCACTCAAAAGCCCATAGTCTCATTCGAGACTTCAGGCTCAATTTATTCTGAGTCAAATTTTCCTCCAGTTGTGAGTCTGTGAAATCAGAGCAAATTGTCTACATCCAAAATACAATGGTCAGACAGTCATAGGATAGACATTCACATTCTAAAAGGGAGCAACAAGAAAGAAGAAGGGGTAAATAGGTCCCAAGTAAGTCTTGTTGATCTAAAGGAAGAAACTGAGACACCAAATATAATTTTAAAGAGTTTATTTGAGCCAAGGTGAGGACAGCTGCCTGGGAAACACTTCCAGTTTGCCTTGGGATGTACTTCATTTGGCCTTTGTTACAAACAGATTTTTAAAGGAAAAGCGGGGTGCAAATAATGGCTTAATACAAGGTTGTTAGGAATTATCATTAGTTTACAAAATGATATTGGTTAGTGATTAGCTATACATTGTTGAACTATATGGTATGAGTTATGGTGTCCAGCATGTCTCTTGTCATCCAAAAGACCACAAGGATGGCTAAATAGTAGAAATGAGAGCTCTATTGGTGATACCACTTTGCAGACTGGGAAGAGATGGTCCCTGGCATGTGCCGAAGGCGCTCTCTGAAGAGAAGAAGGATGGGATGGGTTTTATACCTCATAGGGCCTGTATCACACAATAGTGTCATAATGTTCATCAAGTTTTGGGGAAAAGCTATACATATTTAGGAGGAGAGCTGAGCACATGTGCAATGAGTAAACATATATGTAACATACATGCCATGTTCACTTTGAGATGGGATTTTAGCATTAAAATGAGATGGAATTTGACTTTATGTTAAAGGTGAACTATAGGACCCAAAGAAAGTTTGGTTGAAACTGGCTTAAGGTCTGCAGTTATCAGAAAAGAGTGTGTGTAGTGCTGGTCCACTGTCCAATCAGAGTTGTAACAATCTGGGCTCTAAATCCCAGTTAGGAGTAATCTGATAGCTCCGATAGTCATGGAGTTTCGAGCTGTAGAAATTTAGAAATTTGCCATGCCAGCTGGGTCCTGAACCTTCCATCCATAGGTAGCTTTGTCCTTAACCTTAGGGTCCATCTTAGATGATAAAGGGGTTATTTTTATCTCACATTCTCTGAAGCAACCCTTACTCCACATTTCCATTTGGCATTGGCCTGGTAGCGCTCTGCCCCTGCAGCAAGTCTCTATCTGGGCATCCAGGCTGTCTGTGACATCCTTTGAAATCTAGGTGGAGAAAGCCATGCCCCCACAGCTCTTGCATTCTGTGCATCTGCAGAATTACCACCACATGGACAATGCCAAGGTTTAGGGCTTGTTCTTTCTGGAGTGGCGGGTCAAGCTGCACCTGGGGCCACTTGAGCCATAGCTCAATGACTTAAAAACTGAGTTTATAATGAAAAGAGAAGCAGAGTGGAAAGATTTGGAAAACTCTCAGCCTAGCCTTGTAAAGAGTGAAAAATCATGTTTGGGAGAAGAAACTAAGGACATGGTCCAGCTACGATTTGCTAAGGAAGTTAGCACTGATAGTAGGAATCATCAAGACAATGGGATAAAGGTCCTGAAGGCATATCAAAGATCTTCTAGGCTCCCTCTCTCATATCAGGCCCAGAGCTCCAGAAAACGGAATGGTTTTAGGGATGGGATCATGACCGCCTTCAGGGTCTCTACCAGTTTCTGCTTCCTGTACTTGATGTAACACTCCTTGGTCACCCCAGCTGTGGTTTAGGTTTATTCAGCAAACATGCAATGATTTAGGTACTACCCCCACCCCACCCTAGATAGTTCTTAGAATGCAATATTATTTATTTGTTGATATATCTGATTATATATTTATTTCTTGAGGATAGAGATGATCTCATTCACCTTAATCATTAATACTGAACAAGGGATCAGCATATAACAAGGGCTCAGCAAATATTTCTTGGTTTAAACATACATCATGCAGCAGGAACCATATTAGCCACAGTATCTATATAATTCTTCTGTCAGCAAACTTGACCCAAGATAAGATCAACTTGACTTGATCTTATGGCCTAGAAATAAATTATTACACAGTATGCTTATATTCTTATCATATAGAGCCTAACCTTTATCATGTATTAACTGGCAATCTTATTTTATCAGTACCTAAAGGTTTACATTATGAGAGTGATGGCAGCCAGCTAGGGCAACAAGTGTTCAAGTCTAGAAATGTCAATCTCTAGATGTTTAAAAATTCACGTATCTGGAGTATCTCTTTGCCTGACTGTTTTACATAATTGAGATGTTAATCATGTGATTTAATATTTAGAATAGTTTTCCTACATATGGAATTAAATTATTAAATCTATTTTATTTTTGAAAAAATGACATTAAGCTTTGTTCTGTAACACATCTGTCTGATCATGTCACCACCATTATCCTTCCGGCCTTCATCTCTTTACATACCTCCTGGGTGTCTTCACCTATTCTCTTCTACTGTCCTGCTTATTCTCACATACTGAGCAAATGTTTGTTTCCTGCTAAATTTTTAAAAGTTCAATTATTTTATCACTCTACTAGGACTGAAAGCTTCTGGACAGTGACTGAACCTTTCTTTCTCTTTTCTCTTCCATTTTTTTTTTTATTTTTTTTTATTTTTAGACAGGGTCTTTGTGTGTCATCCAGGCTGGAGTGCAGTGGCATGGGCACAGCTCATTGTAACTTCAAACTTCTTGGCTCAAGCGATCCTCCCACCTTAGTCTCCTCAGTAGCTAGGACTACAGGCATGTGCCACTACACCCAACTAATTACTTTTTGGAGAGACAAGGTATCCTTATGTTGGCCAGACTCATTTTCTTTGTATATTATGGTGCTTAGGATATATGGTCAGCATGGAGGAGGAGCTCTGATTACTCAATTAAAAAAATTACCCACATGTTCTGAATTATACTGCCTTCAATTTAAGATGCATTTTACTCTTTCTGGTGGATTATATTGAAGAACACATCCACATTTTTCCATTTACCGATACGATGTGCAAACCAATTGTTTCAGGTGTGTAGCTTCATTTCTTACATTGCCCCTGAAGTGTAAACCCGTGTATTCTGTTGTGTCCTTGACATTTTCACAAGGATGCCTAATAGGCAATTTAAATGTATGTTCTAAATTTAATTCTTGTTTTCCTCCCCCAAACCTGCTCTTTCCCTAGTGTTCTCCACCTTAGTAATTGGCTTCTGGTTCACCTGGTTGTCATGAGAGAAACTTTAGCATTATTGTTCATTGCTGTTTTTCTCTCATATCCCACCGGTGTTCCTATTGGCATTCCCTTAAAACACAGCCCCCTTAACCTTTACCCCCTCCACTCCACCATCAGTTTCTTACCTGGATTACTGCAACAGAGTGCTCATTGGCCTCTCTGCTACTCCCTTTGCCTGTCCCCCAGCACACACCAAGTCTGTTCTTCACATAGTCAGAGTCAATGAAAACCCAAATGTGATCATGCCCAAAACTTCCAAGGGCTCTCCTCCACATTTAAATAAAATTCACAGTCCCTATACAGCTTGCAAGTCCTTGCATATCTGGCCCTTCACTGTCTTTCTGACCTCATCTCCCACTATTCCCGTTACTCACATTCTCTAGCCACACTGTTCCTGTACAGACCTTTAACCATGCTTCTGCCTCAGGTCCTTTGTACACACCACTGCTGCCCAACATACTTTTTCTCAGGAATATATACATCTCTCACTTAAGTCTATTGTTTAAACATTGTCTTCTTATAGAGGTGAATCCTGACCATTCTCCACAAAGTAACATATTCTCATCTCCATAACTATTTCCTTACTCTATCTTACTTCATAACCTTAATGCCAAACTCACATTATAATACAGATATATTTGTATCTTCCTCCACAAGAATGTAAGCTTTTTAAAGGGAAGAAATGTGCTTGTCTTGTTCACTGTAATCCCTGTACTTAGGGAAATTGCTGACATATAGTATGTCCTTTTAAAATGCAATTTTTGAGTGTGACTGAATTTCTCTCTGTGCTCAATTTAGAATACATCTGCTTTCTTATTTGTTGTTCTGCATGAGATTGGCTCCGTTTTTACGATTGCTGGACTTTATTTTGTAAGGATGTCTTTAATTTGTGTGTTATTAAACTTATAACCTTCTGAATTATTAATTAGACTGTGCATTCCTTTTAGGATAATTCATCATATATTTCATCTTTGAGAAGTCATTCTCAGGAAGATGCAGTGAAAAATAGAGATTTTTTAGAATTTAAAAGTAGAAATTTTGGCCACCAGGTGGAGACCCAGTACTGACTTTTTATGATAGGTTGACTATCGGAGAGAAGTAATCTTAAGATTACATGCTTAAACCAAAATGCCTTTTTTTGCTCCTAATTTATATATTTCTAGCAACTTTACTCATTAGAGATATTATTACCTATATCAAAGAAGGTGTGGAGTGGTTAGCAAGTTGTGCTGGAGAAGAATCATAGAATATAAAGTGACCAGAGGCAAATGTATTCGAAGATCAGGGTTCTTAGCTGATTCTCTGGTAAAGTAAGGTCAGAAAAGAACAGGCTGTTGAAGAAAGTGAAAATGTGCGGGTACTGTGGAGTGATGGAATTTTAGAGTCAAGGGAAATGTATTAGAGGGGAAAAGAGCCAGACAGGAAAGAGTTCAGAAGGGAAAAATAACTTGTGATAAAATAGGTGTAACTACAGTGTACTTTCCTGACACAGCACAGTAGAGAGACAATAAGAGTCATAAAGTAGATTTCAGAACGTCTTTAGTGGCAAGGATCTTCTAAGTGACCAGGCAGATTGGATCTGCTTGTTCATTCCTAAATTAATGTGGACATTGACTGATTTTATCACTCTATCTCTCTTATTTTTGGAATCATTTTTCCCCAGTGCCATGTAATGTGGAGACTACATGTGCCACATGAGGTGCCTAAATACAACAATAAATACGTTTCCTCTGGAGTTTTTGGCAAATAGAATTTCTTCATACCTGAAAGAAAAAACACCCCAGAAGGGAAAATTAAATAATTTTTCAATTTTTACTCACTGAGTTTTATTTACCTTACTCTCAGCAGTGGCCCCCCCACACACACACAAATCTCTTTATGTCAATGCTACGAGGAGAGAAATAGTTCATAGCTTATACGCTATTTGACCTAAACATTAGAAGAGAAATTTGCCTTTTGTTTCACCGTCATCTTAGAAGAGGTTGATGATCTCTGCTCTGTTTTTCTTTCGCCCCACAAACAGCAAAAACCTTTTAATTGATCTCTTTGCCTCTGCTGTCTTTTCTGTCCAATTGGCCTTCTGCAATCCTATGAAGCTAATTTACCTAAACCAAAAATGATGACCCGGCTATATATATAGAGCCAACTAAAATCTGTCAGAGACTGCATTGAGTGCAGGGTAAAATCCAAACTCGTCAGCATAGCGAATTCTCCTGACCCTGACCCTGCCTAGATTCTATACTAGATGCTCAGTTCAGGTGTAACCTTTGAAGCCTTCCTTAACTCTTCTAGCAAAGGCGATAGAGCCCCCTCTTTCGTGTTGTCATGGTTTTGTTTGCACT
Source organism: Mandrillus leucophaeus (assembly GCF_000951045.1). NCBI lineage: Eukaryota > Metazoa > Chordata > Mammalia > Primates > Cercopithecidae > Mandrillus > Mandrillus leucophaeus. The sequence continues at coordinate 129,192 of NW_012101800.1, forward strand.
GTTACAGTAGTCCTTTCTTATGTGTAGTTTTGCTTTCCGTTGTCTCAGTTACCTGCAGTCAGCTGCAGCCCAAAAATAGGGGAGTCTAGTACAATAAGGTATTCTGAGAGAGTGAGAGAGACCACATTCACATAACTTTTGTTACAGTGTACTGTTAAAACTGTTCTTTGTTATAATTATTGTTGTTAATCTCTTACCGTGCCTAATTTACAAGTTAAACTTTATCATCGGTATGTATGTATAGGAAAAAAAACATAGTACAGGGTCCCACATCCACAGCCCAAATCAACAGGTTCAGTCAACTGCAGATAGAAAATGTGACAACAAAAAAAATAAAAATATTGTATTGAAATATTTTTTATTTCAATAAAAATAGCGAGACAATAAAAAATGATACACATAAAACAATATAGCCTCTTGGGCAATGTAAATGCAATTTACATAGCATTTACATTGTATTGGGTATTATAAGTAATTCAGAGACAATTTCAAGTATGTGGGAGGATATGCGTAGGCTATATGCAAATACTACACCATTTTATATCCAGGACTTGAGCATTTGCAGATTTTGGTATTCATGGAGGTACTAGAACCAATCCCCTAGATATACTGAGGGATGACTGTATATATCTGTTCTGGTATGACCCATGGTTTTATGGAATCCACCGAAGGTCTTGGAACTATCCCCTGAAGATAAGGGGGACTACTCTATTAAATCACTTTTCACCTTACGTTGTATTTAACTTTATTGATTTTGACCTTGCATAGGTTTTGAGTTCCTTGAGATCGGGGATCCTATCTTATTTCCCAAGGTCTTCAGTGAAAGAATTATTTACTGAGAATTATTGTTACCGAGAGAGCAATTAGCAAATTTTTTGATGAACCTTTTAATTTTGTTTTTGTAACCTTCCAGGTTTGGTTTTGTAAAAACCTATAGTATCATTTATTTCCGTCATTCTATTCTACAGACTTTAGATAACCAATTTGATTTAAAAATTGTTTGCATTTTAATGTTCAAAACCAAAATAGTGTCTTGGGCAAAATAGAAAAACAAAGAGGGTATTGTTATTTTAGCTTCTTATGATGTAACTAATTCATTGCCTTTATGGTACATCATGAATACAATTTAATAGAATCATTTTCTCTTTTAATCATTATATACAAATTGAACACCAATAAGGTTAATCAGTAACCATGTAATATTAATCAACATGAAGAATCAGTTTCAATCTACATCCTCCCTCTCAAAACTGCCTACATCAAATGCACTGAAACAACAGTATACAAACTGAAGTACAGGCTAGTGAGTACTGGTAATCCCAATATTGAGGAATACTTTAGGATTCATTTATTTATTTATTTGGCAAACATTTATTCAGCATCTACTATTTGTCAGGTACTGTCCCTGACCTGGAGAGTATCTGTAAATAAAACAGCTCTCAACTCTCATGGAACTTAACATCTTATTTGGGAGGCAGACAGTGAGAAGTAAACAATAAATTAGCAATATGATTTTGGACAATGTTAATTGCTATTAGGAAAATCAAGTAGAGGAATAATGTATAGAATTGATTAAATGTGAAGAAGCAGTTTTACTTTATTTTTCTCATCTAAAAGACTATGTGAGCCATGATGATAGTTTAGATTACAGTAGTAGTGGTAAATATGGGAAAAAGTATATGTATGTGGGATATATTTTGGAGATGGAGACATCAAGACTCTCTGATAGATGTGAAAAATAAAGATTTTTAAAAGGATGATTTAAAGTTTTTTTTTTTTTTCTTTTGCTTGAAAAAATCTTTCAGATTTTAGTAAAACAAATTTGATTTTGAAATTCTTGCACTTTTATGCTTAAAAGTAATGATATGGGGATTGTTTACTGGAGTGGGAGGACATTCAATAGACATACAGGGTAAAAAGGAGTGGGAGACCCAAAGTATTCATCAGTCCTAAACACTCTTGCTTACTCTTTCTGACCCCTTTCTGCCTCTTACCTGAGAAATTCTGTATCTTTGTGGCATTATCAAATAATTTGATAAATCTTAATATCTTCACCCCAATAACCATTGCCATGTAAACCTGGAAATAAACTAAAATGTCTAGTGAGAGGGTGTATTTGTCAGAGTGTGCTAGATATTTTCTGGTTTTCCCTCCAAATTTACTGTCCACTCTTTCTCCGCCTTTTCTGTTTCCCAGAGACTGACTTTATGGATTACATCAATGGGATGTCTTATCCTCTGGATTTTGTTTAGGTTTGGCCAATGGGATACATAGACAGGAGATCAAAGGTTGGGAAAATAGTGAGATTGGCATGTTTATGTACCTTCCTTCCTCACTACCAGCTTATCGTGGGCTTGCTGTGTTCCTTTTCTGAAGACCGCAGCTCCGATCTGGTGATCTTCTCCTACAGCTATTCTTACTGGGTTTTAGTATCCACTCGGTCCCCTTGCTCCTTAAGGCTTAGGGAATTCTTGTTGCTAGTCCCTAGGGTACTGCACCATCCCTTGTTGATTCCCTTTAACCCCTCATATAGACCTTTATTAAAGTCTCTTCAAAGACCGCTAACTATACCATTTGTTTCCTTCTAGGACTTTTTTGTTTTTTTCATTTGACAGTCACAGAAGCTGACTTTGGCTGAATTAAGCAATAAAGAAATTAACTGCACAGGTTTTTAGGTATCTGATAGAATTAGCTGAAATCATGTTGCATAACTTGCCCAATGAGAAAACTGTCACTGTTGCTACTATCCTTGTGTAACCCTAGATGCAATTGTTGCTAATCATTATTCCCTACCAATGCCATTTCTGATTCAGAAGCAGAACCTTAAAATCAATAAGAAATGGCTGTTCCTGCAACTAGTGCCAAAAAAAAAAAAAAAAAAAAAGGAGATAGAGAGAAAAGGAAGCTTCAGGCAGAACTGGTTTTCTTACATTGCTCTTTTCTGGTTAGCCAAAAATACAGTACATCCCTTCTGGTTCTTTGGCTACCCCATATCAATAAACACTCATATTCCATACTCAAACCTTTAGAAGACATAAAATGCTCTTTCTTAATGCAATACAACTATTATTTAAAATGAAAATGAATACATGATCATGATATCCTCAAAAGGGACAACCCAAAGTCTCCTACCTTAATTCATTTGACTGTAAGTCTGGCCTCTCTGAGTGATATCCATTTCTTTTCTGGTTTTATTGTAATCCTGTTTTGACATTCTATAACTTGTGGACAAAAATGTGAAATTAGCCACTATCAAAACATCCCAGACAAAAATAGTAGTGGAATTGGAGGAGGCAAAGAAATTAGGTAGAATTTATAAATATATTTACAACAAAGCAAGGAAGAAAATATGGGGAGATGCTACAGCTCTTGCTTCTTCAACTAATTACGAGTCCATAGTTACTATGTTTTCATTCCCTTTCTTATCATGCATTTGTTTCATGGCTTCTTTCCTTTCATCTAGCACCTCAGCTGGTCTTATTTCTTTATATGGTAGGGGATGCGAACCTTTGTTTCTGAGGGATCTGAGCCTTTGTAGTCTTGCCTGGATGTCATCCTACTCTTCTCTAACCCCAGGTAGGGTAGTGCCAGGAGGCCCTCCAGGGGATTTTGAGTTCTATTCATGCTCTTCCCTGTCCCAGTTGTGAAAAAGCATCCCTATTTTTCATTGAAAATTAGGAGCAATCACTCCAGCCAACGGCATTACAACCCTTCCCTGCATTTTCTAAGAATTTATTCATCCAGTGGTATTAGGAGGCATGAATAGCCAGGTAGCAGGCTGTTTTTTTTTAAGTTTTTAATTGGACTGACTATTGCACCCCTGAATGAAAGCATTCTCTTGAGTAATGAGAACATCTAAAATAGAAGAGCCCAGAATAGTAATGAGACACAAACATTTTGCAATTAAGTCGTTAGTTGTAAAAGTTAGGTGTGATTTCCACCATTTGGTTCCTGGAACTGTTTATTCTGGCTATAGAAAATATGGGACATACATAGATGACTGATTCGGAGCATATTCTTCATCTATTAGGACTGCATCACAAGGTATTTACGTTATTGTCTTTTGGATAGAATGAGAAGTGCATCTTCAATCAACTAATTCACCATTTTTAACAGTCAGTTGCATTTGAGTAATGAGGTACCTGTTAAGACCAATGAATTCCATAAACAATAACTATTATTCTTCCTTATTTTACTTTAAAATTAGTTGTTTGTTAAAAGCAACGTGTGTGATATTGTGACACTCGATGACACATTCAGTAAGTACTCGGATGATAGTTTATGGCAGAAGAGTGGCAAACAGGGAAAGCAAATCCAAATCCAGAGAAAACATCTCTTTTGTAAGGACAAATTACTGGTCTTCCATGATGGGAAAATTCAATGAAATTAACTGCTACTGGGTAGCTGATTGGTCCTTTGGGATTGGTATCCTCCTGGAAGTTCACTGTCAGTTTCTATTGCTTGCAAGTTTGTTTCTCTGCAATGAGATCATTCCAGGTGAGGTGAAATATGTATTGACGAAACATTGCAAACCTCCACCCTTGCCACAGTGACCATTATGTTAATAAATTTATTAAGCAAGTACTGGGTAATCTGGGAAAGGAAATTGACTGACATTCACAGGCCACATTATCTTTTCTTTCATTTTTGTTGGGAGCCTCTTGTGTAGAGGTGGCATGCTGATGATCATCATATGAGACACAAATATGTTCATGTTTTGGGCCCTTTCTGAGAGCTCTATCCCCATGCCTCTTTCTCCATACTCTCCATGTCTAATCCTCTAGTCATCTTACTTCAAAGATTCTGTTAATCCATGTAGCATTTTAAACTTCTCACTGGTCGGATTTTACATCCCCATTTTTCTATGCAAGGCCACTTGAATTGCGTAATAATGCTTCAGCAATCTGTCCTTCCTCAGTCAGCTGGCCACAAGGAGCGCTCCCTAGGACCGGAAGTGTGGGTTGAGAGGGAGGTGGCAGTGCAGCATACAATGAACGTAGAGTCCAGAATGCAAAGAAGTCCCCCGAATGTTAGACTTGTTTCTCGGCAGTGGAGATGACAGGCACGGCAATTTTCCTTTTGCTTTGTAGGGAATATTCTAACATACCCTAGGTCACTGGAGCCCCAGAATCTTCAATAAAGTTTCAGGTCCCTGTATTTTCATAGGTTATTTCAAGTGCTTGACTACACACGTGACTTATCAAAGTATCACGTTTACTTTACATTTCCTAGTTCCCAGATTCCATTAGTATGACAATTCTGCAAAATGAGAAATGGTAAAAGTCCAAGTAGACTAAATTGTTCTACCAACCCTTAGAGGCGGTTTACCCTGAGGCAAAATAGTGAAAGTTACTTCTGCTACTGCTGAATGAGAGCAAGCTCCACTGAGTATTGTTTCTTTAGTGGTCAGCAGAAAAAGAATTTCCAGATCACAGGCTGCATGTCAGGTGCTAGGAGTTAGGTTGCTTTACTTTAGTGAAGAGGCCACCAGAACTGGACCAGTGGCTTCAATTGACATAATCACTTGATAAAGTTTTCCTTCTTTAAGACCTGTCTTGAAGTTAAATAGGAAAGTGTTAGGAATTCATACCTCAGTGACCTCCAAGAATTTGATGGTGGCACTAATTTTTATAATTCTCCAGAGATATCTGGTGTTCCTTTAAATGTACTATTTAGATGAAAAGATGGCATTCCAGAAGCTTCCACTTGGCCATTCCTACCATAAAAGATGTTACATTAAAGAGTTAGTGTCAGCTGGGCGTGGTGGCGCATGCCTGTAATCCCAGCTACTCGGGAGGCTGAGGCAGGAGAATCACTTGAACCTGGGAGGTGGAGGTTGCAGTGAGCTGAGATTGTGCCATTGCACTCCAGCCTGGGCAACAAGAGGGAGACTCCACCTCAAGAAAAAAAGAAAAAAAAAAGTTAATGTCAGCATTCAGCATTCTTCTGTTTTGTAGTTTGTCTAGTCCAACTATATGCTAAGGACCTGGGAAAAGGACCATAGGATGCGTCCATTATCATACTGAGCTGTCTGCAAGACTGATTTGTATCTGAACTCCATTTATCTGTGACTAGTTTACAAGAGTAACTTTCTGGATTCCTAGGGTTTAACATCTACTCAAAGTTAATGTGCAACAGTCTTCTAAAGATCTAGGCATTTCCCTACCCCTAATGGCCTCAGGTGCCCTTGGGGAAAATTAGGAAGAGGAGTTATGGAATGTACTACCGGTAGCTAACCTCGCTTTCATTTAAGCAGCTCTGGGTCTGTGAATTAACTCAGATCTAAGTATTATGTGAAGGGCTGTGTCTCTGTTTTGGTGGCTCACGTCAGGCCTGTTCAACAGACCCAGAGGTTTTTGAGTTATACAAATCATATAGAACCTTAGAAGGCTATCTGTTTCTCTCAGGCCTCTCATCAATTATTTAATACCCAAAGTCACTACTACCCAGAACATCCTGGCTACCACTCAACAACAATTATGCCCTCTTTTCTTTTTGGTGGTGAAGTTCAACCTCTAGGCTGACGGCATCCTGAGATCTAATCATTCCAATGGAATCATCATCCTTATGTCTCTTGTGGCACCACCACCAGCATCCTGCTCTACAGAGGACACTATGACACTTTTCACAGATGCTGGTACTTCTCTCAGCCAATGTATTTCTAAATTACTTAATTAGAGAATGTCTCTTAGATTTTCTTGGGAGACAAAGGAAGATGAGTGAGTGAGCCATTCATGATAAATGAACTTCAGCCTTACCATCTCCCCAAATTTCTGCATACCTTTCAACGCATTATACCAAGGATTTCCTGACAGACACTTCAACTTCATTTAACGTAGTGATATTGAGAAGAATGTCAATAACAACCCTTGCCTCCCTAACCCTTCCAATCCTCGCCACTCTCATCAACCCCAACAAAAAATACTTGTATTCAACCAAGTAAACAAAAAATTAAAACCATTTGCAGCTGCTCAAGCCAATACATCAAATTCAGAATCCTTGGTAAGTAAACTCATATTGATAAATGATTCTCAAAATTGTTAGTCTGCTCTTGGCCTTGTACCCTTAGAGTCAATTCCCAGACATCTTCTCCGATTTTTTTAATGTTAAAATAATCACCCTTGCAGTTCTTTTCATGACTAGGTTTTTTCTGTTGGGTTGAATTTTGTAACTGGGTCTCTGTGGAATGCTACACTTTGATTCTGGTTATAGGTCCAGTGGCAATCTGAAGGGGTTTGAGGGGAATTGTCTTTTCCTTAAAAAATAGCTGCTTTAGAAAAAGTCTTGAAAGACCTTGCTCTTCAAGCAAATTAAAAACAGCCCCATAAATCAAGAGGGAATGGGCTGCTTTTGGCAAGGGCTCCTCAGCAGACTTAGATACTGGAGTAATTTAGGTTATTTCAAACCTCCTATACATTTCCATTCTAATGTTTGGGGGCATAATATTTCCCAATTATTGTTCTACCTTTCACATAAAAACCTTGATGAAGCTATAAAGTCAATACTTCCTGATTAAGATAAGGAATCAGCAGGAAAAAAAATTATTTTTAGCTACTTTGGCCTTGTTATAGCTGTGAATAACTTTTTATCCCACTGTTAAAGAAATTCTGTGTTTTTAAATCTTTGCCTTGAGGTGAGAGTTTAGGACTTTGAACTTGTCTTCATTTAAGCTGTGCAGTAGAGTAAGGAGTAGGCAGGTTTTTACAGAACTGCAATTCCTTGGGCTCTTCATGTTCTTCATGCTCTTCCATGGCCATGGTCACCAGATCCCTCAAGGCACTGCCTCCAGTGGTTCCTTCATCCCCATGATGAAGGAAAAAAAAAATATATATATATATATATTTTTTATAGAGTCTCGCTCCGTCACTCAGGCTGGAGTGCAGTGGCACAATCTCAGCTCACTGCAACCTCTGCCTCCAGGGTTCAAGCGATTCTCCTGCCTCGGCCTCCTGAGTAGCTGGGACTACAGGCGCGTGCCATGACACTGGGCTAATGTTTTGTATTTTTAGTAGAGACAGGGTTTCACTATGTTAACCAGGATGGTCTCGATCTCCTGACCTCATG
>NW_012101800.1:138869-141524 GCF_000951045.1 Mandrillus leucophaeus
TATTACAAAGTAATTTTATTAATGTTGAATATCTTAAAGGATAATGTATATTTTTAATATGTAACTGAACATTAACATAGAGATAAGATGATTATAGCCTAATTAATTGAATTAGTGTATTCTAAAAATATTAACATCCAAGATTAAAATGTGTATTTTAAGAGAATATTTTTTACTTTTTAGTTTGATGATTAAACTACAACAAATTATTTAAAATAATTTCTTTCTCACACATTTATATAGTTTTAGTTTTTACAACTGTTTTGTTTTCTTGTTTCCTATTGGATTCTTTCATATTGAAATATACAGATGTTCCTCTTACATTACACTTCTGCTTTTTTCTTTACTCTGCTTTTTCTTCATCTTTTTTTTCTTCACTTAATCTCCCAGTTAGCGGAAATGAGTTTTCCCAGTGTTCTGTCACTCCAGCTCTACTCTTCTCTCTCTACACTCAGGCCATTGGTAACATCATCCATTCTCACTTCTCCGAGGTTGGCTGCTGTGGATCCTGATCTGAACATCTAGCTTGAATCTTACCAACATCAAAGTGCCATATTTCTAATGGATATAGGCATTTTCCTTGATGTCTCTCAAACTGCAGATTTTATTCTGCTTTGCTATGTTTTCTAATTTAATTAATCCTATTCCTGTCCTCTCAGGTACCCAGTTCAGAAAAGAGTATCGTGTTTTCCTGCTCTCTTGCAATGTGCATCCTAGCCAGTCATTGAGTCCTCTTGGGTCTACTTGTTCAAATTGCTGTCAAGTCATCTGGAACTTTTGGCTTTTCCCCCATGCCACCTCCTTCATATGGCTAAGTCCTATTCATTCTCCTTCAAGTCTCACCTTGGAAGTTACTTCTTTCTGAAAACCTCCCCCAACACCTGCAAACATTAAAGATGAGCCAGACACTTTTGGCTGGGGGGAGTTGGGGTAGGGTAGAGGGTACAAATAGATGAAAACCACTTTTAAACAGAGGGTACCGAGAATACAAATAAATGAAAAACACTTGTAAATAGAAGGTACCCAGAGCACTGGGAAAATGGGTGGGAAGGGTTTATTAGTTCGTTCTTGCATTGCTATAAAGAATTACTTGAGACTGGGCAATTTATAAAGAAAAGAGGTTTAATTGACTCACAGTTCTGCAGGCTGTACAGGAAGCCTGGCTGTGGAGGCTTCAGGAAATTTACAATCATGGTGGATGGTGAAGGGGAAGCAGGCAAGTCTTACATGGCAGGGAAAGGAGGAAGAGAGTGAAGGGGAAGGTGCTACACACTTTTAAACAACCAGATCTTGTGAGAACTCACTCACTATCATGAGAACAGCAAGTTGATGACCATCAACTCCCATGATCTAGTCACCTCTTACCAGGTCCCTCCTCCAACACTGGAGATTACAATTCAACATGAGATTTGGGTGGGGACACAATTCCACACTGGATGGCCAAAATGGACAGCCTCACTTTCTGACTGCCACTCCTTTAGACTTTGTGAGATTGTAAAGGAATAAACATTTAAACAAGCCAAGTGGGAGTGCTTTGATGACAACCATTTAAGAATTATTAGATTAGATAAAATACGAGGTTTCTTCTAGGTTATTTTTTGTTATTAGAATGATCATAAAAATAAGTAAAATCATTTACTTGAGTTGAAAGGCAGTTCACTGTTGATTTAATGTATTGTGGACATCTTTCCAATCAATACATGAGATGGGAGAGTATGCTTTAAGAGCATAGATAAACGACTTGCTCTGAGACTGAAGAAAGGCCAGCTCCTCCAAACCCTGAATCTAACACAATCTTTGGTACACTTCTGAACTTTGTTTCCCTGACTGTATTTTCTTCTGCCATCCATACTATTTTATGTTAATTATTGTAAACTTTTGTTTTTGTTAATGACTGGAAATGTAACTCTTGTCTCCCCTTTTTGTAGATTTTAATGCTCATTCTTAACTATTTATGCTTCTAAATTAAATTTTAAATCTGATTCAGCTTCAAAAATTGGACTCCTAAGTGGCATTGCACTAATTTCAGAAATTTATATGGGATAGTTTTCATCTTCCCTCTCTTTTGTGGCCCTCAGGTAGAGAAACCTGAATTTATAATACTTCTCAGTTCATAGCATATTATTATTTTCAATTCACGCTCTACCTTCTTTGTTTTTTTCTCCTCTGTTTTATTTCATGTTTTCTTTTCCTTCCTGTATTCCTTAGTGCTGCCACTTCCATTGCCTACTCTTGATAGACATTCATCCTGATATCATGTTTGACATATGTCCTCAAATACACATGTATCCTTATATATTTCTAGTTACATTGTAGGTGGTATGTTTTTAATTTACATGGATAATATTGTCCAATATGTCTTTCTGTCTCTCTGTCTCTCTTTCGTCTTTCGACGGAATCTTACTCTGTCGCCAGACTGGAGTGCAGTGGCGCGAGCTTGGCTCACTGCAACCTCGCCTCCCGGGTTCAAGCAATTCTCCTGCCTCAGCCCCCTAAGTAGCTGGGATCACAGGCACCCACCACAATGCCCAGCTAATTTTTATATTTTTAATAGAGACGGAGTTTCACCGTGTTGGCCAGGATGGTCTCGATCTCTTGACCTCGTGATCTGCCTGCCTTGGCCTCCCAAAGTGGTGGGATTACAGGTGTGAGTCA
>NW_012101800.1:147059-214463 GCF_000951045.1 Mandrillus leucophaeus
CTGGGCTAATGTTTTGTATTTTTAGTAGAGACAGGGTTTCACTATGTTAACCAGGATGGTCTCGATCTCCTGACCTCATGATCTGCCTGCCTCAGCCTCCCAAAGTGCTGGGATTACAGGTATGAGCCACTGCAGCCGGCCCATGGGGTAATTTAATTAGCAGTTTCATCACTGAGTGCCTTCAGGTACTAGGTACTAGATTTCTGTTTTTGGCAGACGCATCAGCACCAGTCAGTAGTGAATTCTGATTGGTTAATGGAATTCTGAAAAAATGACGTTAGCACAGACATATTAGGATGCATAGAGAATCAGAAAAAAAAAAATTTAAACCATGTTCCACCTGTAACCTGATGAAACCATCATTTGCTACTGTTGTTCTGTGATGCTTCAGAAGAAACAAATGCCACCCATGCTACGTCCCCAAAATCATTTGTACTGAGAACTTCAGTGATCAAATAGGGTAAAGTCATCCCCCCGCTGCTATTGCAGTTGAAGCCCAGACACCTCTGTCACCACCCACACATGGATTGCAGGTGAGGAGGAACTTCCACACAGAGCCCATTACCTCAAGTTGCTGATACCTGATTCCAGGTTTTGTACAGGCACATTTTAGACTAAGCCACCTGCCTGAATGCTAAGGAGACTGCATTTTGTGTTCTGACTTTTATGCTGGGAAAGTGAATTCTTAAGATGAGAATTTTCCAAATATAGAAAGGCTGTTTGTTCAAAAGATCAGGGGTAGTCATACCCGTCAGGAGTATTTACAGAGGACATTGGATGATTTATTTTTCTTTTTTACTTATTTTACTTTTGGTTCATATTTAATAAATATTAAATGAATGTTTTATATAACTATATTTTGTTTTCAGTGAAAGGAAAATGATCCTAAAATATTACAAAGTAATTTTATTAATGTTGAATATCTTAAAGGATAATGTATATTTTTAATATGTAACTGAACATTAACATAGAGATAAGATGCTGTCTCTTATACACATCTAGATGTGTATAAGAGACAGACCAGATCTTGTGAGAACTCACTCACTATCATGAGAACAGCAAGTTGATGACCATCAACTCCCATGATCTAGTCACCTCTTACCAGGTCCCTCCTCCAACACTGGAGATTACAATTCAACATGAGATTTGGGTGGGGACACAAATCCAAACCATATCAGAGGGTGTGGAGGATTCCACACTGGATGGCCAAAATGGACAGCCTCACTTTCTGACTGCCACTCCTTTAGACTTTGTGAGATTGTAAAGGAATAAACATTTAAACAAGCCAAGTGGGAGTGCTTTGATGACAACCATTTAAGAATTATTAGATTAGATAAAATACGAGGTTTCTTCTAGGTTATTTTTTGTTATTAGAATGATCATAAAAATAAGTAAAATCATTTACTTGAGTTGAAAGGCAGTTCACTGTTGATTTAATGTATTGTGGACATCTTTCCAATCAATACATGAGATGGGAGAGTATGCTTTAAGAGCATAGATAAACGACTTGCTCTGAGACTGAAGAAAGGCCAGCTCCTCCAAACCCTGAATCTAACACAATCTTTGGTACACTTCTGAACTTTGTTTCCCTGACTGTATTTTCTTCTGCCATCCATACTATTTTATGTTAATTATTGTAAACTTTTGTTTTTGTTAATGACTGGAAATGTAACTCTTGTCTCCCCTTTTTGTAGATTTTAATGCTCATTCTTAACTATTTATGCTTCTAAATTAAATTTTAAATCTGATTCAGCTTCAAAAATTGGACTCCTAAGTGGCATTGCACTAATTTCAGAAATTTATATGGGATAGTTTTCATCTTCCCTCTCTTTTGTGGCCCTCAGGTAGAGAAACCTGAATTTATAATACTTCTCAGTTCATAGCATATTATTATTTTCAATTCACGCTCTACCTTCTTTGTTTTTTTCTCCTCTGTTTTATTTCATGTTTTCTTTTCCTTCCTGTATTCCTTAGTGCTGCCACTTCCATTGCCTACTCTTGATAGACATTCATCCTGATATCATGTTTGACATATGTCCTCAAATACACATGTATCCTTATATATTTCTAGTTACATTGTAGGTGGTATGTTTTTAATTTACATGGATAATATTGTCCAATATGTCTTTCTGTCTCTCTGTCTCTCTTTCGTCTTTCGACGGAATCTTACTCTGTCGCCAGACTGGAGTGCAGTGGCGCGATCTTGGCTCACTGCAACCTCGCCTCCCGGGTTCAAGCAATTCTCCTGCCTCAGCCCCCTAAGTAGCTGGGATCACAGGCACCCACCACAATGCCCAGCTAATTTTTATATTTTTAATAGAGACGGAGTTTCACCGTGTTGGCCAGGATGGTCTCGATCTCTTGACCTCGTGATCTGCCTGCCTTGGCCTCCCAAAGTGGTGGGATTACAGGTGTGAGTCACGGTGCCCAGCCTTATTTCTTAATTTTTTTCACTCATAACAATGCCTCTGGCATTGTTGTATGTATGTATATCTAGTTTGTCGTAGTCAACTCTAGACCACCTAGCTCTAGCTGCTGGATAATATTTTATTTTATATCTCCACCACATTTTACTTCTTCATTTCCCTGTTAGTGGACACTCAGGCTCCAGTTACCTGCTATTTAAAGTACTCTGCAGTGAACCACCATGATGTTTGTCCCTTCATGGAACTCTATGAGCAAGAATTCATCTGCAATGTATGGGCAAACATGAATTGTTGGGGCATAGGGCAAACAGTTAAACCTAAATGCTACCAGATTATTTTTGGGTGACACTTCTCTGCAGTGTGTGAGGGCTCTGCTTCTAACAGCTTTGCTAACACGTGGTATTTACCTCTTTGGAAACTTTTCTAAGTCCAATCATATGAATTAATATCTTTCTGGTTATTGGCATTAGAATTTCTTTGGTTATCTATGAGTTTCAGCATCTTTTCATTTATTAATTAGCCATTCATACTTTCTTTTCAGGAAATTGTTTATTATTCCTTACCCATCTGTAGGCTTTCTGTTATTTTTCTTCTTTTTTTTGTTTTTATTTTTAAATAAGCTTAAGCTTCAACAGAACATTTTTCTTCTTGATGTGTAAATATTCCCCATATATCCTAGAGAGTAATCTATTATTGGTTTTAGATGTTGCAATTATTTTCTCCTAGTCAGTGTTGTCTGTGGTGTTCTTCACTGAACAGAATCAAATCCATCTTTTTAAAAAATGTATGATTTGTGTTTTTGGACTCTCGTTTAAGAAATATTTGTCTACCATTAGGTCATGTAGATGTTTCTTAAAATGTTCTTCTATTATAATCTATGTTTTTTTTACTTTTGTGTTCACCCTTCATATTTAGATTGTTGATCCATCTTATAGTCATCTTTGATCATGATATAATGTAGGGAACTTTTTCCTCCATGGACATTCTCTTTCCATTTCCCTACTCTTTTGTGGTTGTACAAACGTATACTCCCATTAACCCTTTATTCATTACCCTGGCCAGCATTTGGTATTATTTTAAAAATATTTTGTCAGTTTACTAGATGATCAATGATGCTTTGTTGGAGTTGAGCAAATTTCACGTTTATTGTTTATTTCTAATTCTTTTGAGTGTGTATAATTTCCCAGTCATTTCTTGTGCCCGTCTTTGATCAAGTGTCTTTGACTTGATGAGGCCTATCCTCACTATCCTATTTTAAAATTGCAATCTTCACCATGCATTTCTGATCCTTCTTAAACTACGTTGTTTTTAGTTTTATTCTATAGTGCTTATCACCTTCTAACATAGAATTTATTGTGTTTGTTGTTTATTGTTTATCTCTCATGGACATCTCTGCTAGAACGTCAGCTGTATAAGGCAAAGATTTGTTATCTGCTTTGTATGTTGATGTGCCTAGAAAAATGGCAAATGGTAGGTGCTTTGTGGGGCTATTATATCCTCCCCTAGCCAATTCTTACGTTGAAGTCCTAACCTGCTAGCCCCCAGTACCTCAGAATGTGACTCTACTGGAAGAGGGGCTCTTGAAGCAGGCAATTAAGTTAAAATTAGGCCATTAAAGTGTGGGTCCTAATTCAATATGACTGGCGTCCTTAGAAGAAGAGCAGATTTCAGAAGAAGAGGAGATTTGGATACAGAGGAAGAACCATGGGAAGATACAGGAAGCCATCATCAAATCAAAGAGAGAGAGGCCTCAGAAGAAACCAACTCTGCCAACACTTTGATCTTGGAGTTTTAGCTTCCAGAATTGTGAGAAAATAAAGTTCTGTTGTTTAAGCCACCTTGCCTGTGGTATTTTGTTATGGCACCCCTAGCAAACTAAGGCAGTGTGCTCTCTCTCTCTCTCTCTCTCTCTCTCTCTCTCTCTCTCTATATATATATATATATATTTTTTTAGTTGAATTATCTTTTGGAATATTGCTCTATTGCTCTTTCTAAAGTAGCTCTTTATGTAGTAAGAATATTTACTTTCTCTGTCTCATGTTGAAAGTTGTTTTCCTAGTTTTGCTTTTTCTATTTAGCTTTGTTTACATTTGATTACCTTTTAACTTTGTTTACGATGAGGTTTTAAAGTTACACACAAATTTTTAAATATCAGTGCAGTCAAACCAATCATTTCTTAACATACATGGAGTTGTTTCTGAGATTTTTATTGTGTGCGTTTCCAATATATGTTTATGTTGGTGCTAGTATCATACTTTTTAATTATTATGAATTTATAGTATGTTTTGACATCTGTTTCTATTATTCTTTTCTTTATAAATGCAGTGTTTTCAAATTTGCATAAGAATACTAAATTGAGATTTAATAATGTCTTGTTTTTGCTGCAAATGTGCTTCATAAAAGTGTGTTTGCTTTAATTCTTTTAGATTGGTCAGTTTCTTTCAAACTAAATAATTCTCTCATATGGCTGCTTTTTTCCTTTAATTCCCTATTGTTCGTTTTGTTATCAATGGTTGTGTTTGGGGTGGAGGAACTGTATATCGTTCCAATATTGGAATTTATATAATTTCTCTTAAGAGAGAAAGAAAAGTAAAATTACTTTAAATTTTATTTTGCTAGATTAGGGGACTAACTGCTTTTAAAGATGCAGAGCAAGAGTAGGCAACAGCCTCTTGGCAATAATCTCACCCATATGATGATGGGCATCTTTTTAGAGGTTTGCTTTTATTTTATTTTTTAATGTTACCAAATAGGTAGATACTCTCAGACTAGCATGAGGCAAGCCTAGCAGGCCTGCAGGAACCTGAGAATGGGTGCCTCCTTAAATGTTGCACCCTAGGAGCTTCTCTTGCTCACTTTGGGCTTTTCTAAGGGTGGGCATGGAATGAGTATCACGGCCCATTCTTCTGTGTGTGGAACAGGTGTCTCTCCCTGGAGCTGCGGGCAGGATTCGCAATGACAGTTGTTTCCTAGTGCACTCTCGTCTGTAGTCTCCGGCACCCTAAGTTTTGAGAATTGTTATTGGGGGTTCTGCTTAGGGTGTCAGTACCACTCACTTACTTCCAAGTTAGGAATTTGAAAGGGGAGTTAAATATATTTGATCGTTTTAAGATCTTCAAGGCTATTTACTTTGGTATTTTCTTCCCATCTTTTCCCAAGCTATATATTTCATAAATAGTTGAAATCAAAATTCTATACAATTTAATTTTCTGCCTTTTTCACCTAAGGGCATATCAGAAAAATTCCCTAGCTTTTGATAAACACATTTTTAATGGCCATTCAACATTTCATTGCAAAGGTATATATCTCCAGGTAATCACAGGGATAAGAAAAAAAGTTTTGCTTTGCCATTTGACATCTGATTATTTCTGTGTAAGAGATCTTATAAGCTTATTGGCAATTCAGTTTGCTATAAATGTGTATCTACTCTATGTAATACTGGGTATTTCTTAACCCTGGTGGTTGTGGAGGGGAGATAGGTAAGGAGTTTGTATTATAAATTGTAATGTGAAATATAAAATACATTTTTGGAACACTGAGGAAGAAATAGTTTGGCCTTGGTATTTTGGGGTATGGCTTCACTGATGAATGCGTTTGAAATGGCCCTGAAGGCTTAGTAGAATTTTCAGAGTGACGAACAAAGGGCATTCAAAGTAGGAAATAAAACAGCACGAATGAAAGCATGGCATAGAAAAAGCATGGAATTCAACGTTGAATTGTTTATCTGTGCTTATGACAATCCACTGTTAAGTCTAGACTATCTCCTAGCAAATACTTTAACCGTATCCTTTTATGGACCTTTATAGCTGCTGATAAAAAAATTTAGTCAATTATGTTTTATGTCCATGTATTTCCTCTTCTCTCCTTTCTTTGTTGGCAGCTGTGAAAAATAAAATGAGAGGCAATGAGTTTGATATGTGTCTTTTGTTCTTCTTTTGTATTCTGAGTTTAATTAGTTTTATAAGAAAATGTTTTGGGAAAGGGCAGTAGCCGTAGAAAGATAGGAACCAGAGAAAATGTCTGCATGGTTTTGTGTGGAGATGAGTGGATAGTTTTTCACAAAATAATTGTGGTATTCAAAGCCAGTGTGAAAACTGAAATATAAAATAGAAAACCACTTTTTGTCTTTTTACCGTTCCTTGTACACATTTCTCTTAACATCAAGAAAATTCAAGAATTGCTGAGAGTGTAGAATTTTGAGAACAAAGGATTTCTATCATATATATTGTGAGCTATAAGTGGGCATTTTATATGTATTTTAATGTTATTGGAATATATTTTAGGGGTAAAAACCACCAGCTCTGGAAACAAGAAGGCCTTTTTTTTTTTTTTAATCAAATTAGTAAAAGGGCGGTGAGATTTGTTAAGGCCAGAGATGTAATGATTAGATAATATGTCAAGTCTGTGGAGAGCACTAATTGCAGCAAGAGATTAAAGTCTCTGTTGAAATCACTTAAAGCGCTGAAGATTTGTTCAAGTAAATCAGAACAATGCCCCATGTCACAAGCACTATCAGCACCCGATGAATGAACATCATGTGCTACTGCTTTCTGCCTCTTTTCACAATTGTCCTCAGGACAGTGTGGCTGTAGTTATCATACTGAGGAAGATTAAGCGCTTTGCACCTCTAATAGCAAACCTACAATTGCCCAATGGGGGAAGACATAGTAGATTAAGTGTAACAAAAGGGAGATCTGCATCAACTTAATTTATCCAAGCCACCAACCTATTGAAGCCACTTAGTAAAATAATTCTGAACTTTACTCAAGATAAAACTTCATGGCAGTCATCTTTTAATTTGAAAATTAGTAAATTAGCATTTCTAGGATAACTGTGCTGTGATTAAAATATAAAAGCAGTTTAACGTAATCTCCCCCTTCCTTCTTCCTTTTCTTCAAATTTAGGAAGAGAGATTCCTTCTAGGGTTAGATGTAAGTGTATTGGCTCTTAGATGAATCCAGTCACTTCCTGGTAGGCAGAATGACTAAGAATACTTTCCCTATGCTCAGAACGATATGAAGCTGTTGAAAATCACACTCTGAGATTAAGGTGCCGTGTAATACAAATGAGAGGTGTCTTCTGATTTTGAGCTTTGTAAGTTCAGAGGATATTGTGACAGGATTTAGGATGAGGTGTGGAACAGCAGTCAACTTGAGAAATATAGGGAGAAACGTACATTTTTAAAATTTGGATACATGTTATATAAAACTTTTATTCTAAGGACTTATTTAGGTTTAAAAACTTTTTTGAATTTGTAAATGCAACTATATGCTATGTTAAAACATGGCTTACAAAATCATCATTTTTACTGTGTATGGAGATATTAAATCCTATAAGAAAAAAACAGATTTTTGTTCCTAATTCAGGGAAATATTTTATAAACTTCTTTTACAAATAATTAAAACCCAATTTTTTTCATAGTTTTTACCTATTAGAGTTTTCTTAAGGTAATGATATCATTCTTTATAAAAATAAGCCCTAGAACTTAAAAAATATTTGAAATAAAAATCTTGAGTATGGAGATGGGGTGGGGATTATTTTTATTGCTGCCAGTTTTGCTCCTAAAAGTTTGTTTTCTCCTTGGAATTTTCTCACTTTGGTACTGTCACCATGCTGTTTAAAGGATCTGTCCCCAGGGCCACATCAAGATTTTAGAGGATCTTAGTGACAGAAGATCACTGATAAATAAAAATATATATATAAAAAAAAAGATTTCACAGGCTCCAAACACTAAAAAAATTTTTTGCCGGAGTGATTGTGCATGGAGGGTTTTATGTCATTACTAAAAATATGAAAGAGTGAGAGAGTAAAGGTGACTATTTTTATTCTTCTAATAATAACTAGTTCAATGCATTACATACATATGTATTTTATATGTAACACACAAAATTCATTTAAACATATTTTAATGCCCTTACTTGCATGTGCTTAATCCAACACTGGCTGCCTCTTTAGAATTTAGACGCATGATTTTTTTTTTTTTCCCCCACACAACTCCTTCAGCCTAAAACTTTCGCAGAGACATTACAGCCAACATCATACTGATAGCTTTCAGGCTCACAGATTAACATGTATAATGTGTATATATATATAAAAAAAATATAATATCAGTTCAATATCATGTGTTCATGAGGATAACTAATGTTTTAAAATTATATATAACTAGTATAAGAGCAATCCAGTAGGAATATACACATGGGATGATGTTGGACAGACGGAGAGAAAAAACCTTCATTCTGTTATGTCTCTGCTTTGGAAACGAGAATTTTCCTTGAATTGTCCACCTTGTTTCCTTGCACTAAATTACTACCAGTAAGCAAAATTTGTTACCTGTGTGAATAGACTACACTTGTCTCAAATATCATAATTCCAAAAAAGATCTTGTTCTCATAGCATTTCCCTGAGGGACTCAGAACTGATTCATTCTACAGATATTTTGGTGTGTTGGCTGGATGCAAATCATTTCATAAATATTTATGCAAGATCTGCGTTTGGAAGACAACTGAATAATATCATTCCTGACCTCAAGGAGTTTATTTCTGATAGGGGAGATGAGGAAATTACAGTTATCTATAATAAAAGGTGGGCTGGAGTAAGTTCTGTATTAATGTTTATTTAATATTTAAGGAGTGGGCAGAGTAGGATTTAGTGTCATAAATGTATTTTAATTTTAGCTCAGACCAACAAAGACTTTTTTTTTCATTCTTGTACTCCATAGCCATGATGGTAAATTTATTTCCAGAAAGAACACTGTTAATTTGCCATTAAGAAACAAAGACATTAGATGAAAAGTTTGAATTCTTCTGTGTGCTTTGCCATATAGGAAGTTATCTTACTCTTCCCACTCAAATAATGAGAGCAAACAAACAAAGGAAAACATCTGCTTATTTCACCTCTAATTGTGTTTTCTTTCATCCTGGCCCCCAAAGGCCAGATTTAGGCAACAGCTGTGCACCATGTGTGCCCAGAATCTGGAGAAATATGGGCCATGGATCTGCAGAACACACTCATTCTTATTTTTTTTTTTTTTTCATGGAATAGTCACGATTGAGTTTAGTGTATTTTTCCACTTTAATGTTTAAGAGCATGCACAATGAGCAGTAATACACACACATAATTAAAATTATCCTCCAAAGCATAATGGATTTACTATCACATCTCATCTCTTAATATTTGGCAGCTACAAAGATATGTGAAGAGTTGCTCTCCCTGTGGCCTACTTTTTCAGGGGAGGGGAAGAGGTCTAGCTGTTTTCCCAGTGATTAATCTGCAGGTTTTAACTAGGGAATCATATGCAATGGAGTCCTTCGAGATCGTACTGGGAAACATGGAAACTTCATCTTTGCAATCAGGACATTGCTGAGCTACACAGAGCAATGTAGGGGACTTGGGAGGGGGTCAAGATGAATAGTCATTTGTTCTGGAGTACTTTAGATTGTGTGTGCTAGAGCTGGCATTTAGGTTTTCCTCAGAAAGGATTTCAAAATGTTATCAGCTTTGCCACTATGAATCTGCTTGTTTCATGTGGAGAAACGGAGCCAACTAGTCAATTTAATGTGCAATAAAAGAGAAACATAACCTTTCAGAAGATTCTGTGGTGACTTCTTCCTTATTTGCGATTCTGCCTGGTTGCTGGAGGCTCCCAGTAGTATTCAGGTGCTTGGGTAGAGTGCTGGGCCACAATACTTTTGCTGCATTCTAAATATGACTGTATTTATTTTATTTTCAATGTGCTTTATTTTAAGACAGCCTAATTATTTTTTAAACAATGCCTCCACACCAAATAAATCAAGGTATACATAAATGAGAGCTCAAGATAACGTCAGTCCAATTCCTTGAAGTCCTGGTTTTGTGTGGATGTAAAAAAGCAGCAGCCAGTTACAATTACAAGTGATACAATGAAAGTAAATGGTTAAATTGATTAACATTGTCCCTATTAAAGTCACCTTTAAATAAATTCGTATATGGGATCATATCCTCATGGTACTCTAGCAGACCCAATATGCCATATGGACTCATGTTTTCACCAAGAAAGAACTGACAGTTTTTAAAATTAGTAAAAATATGCTTGATTTGTTTTTTACAGTAGCATCGTAAAAGGGATTTTTTTTTTCTCTTTGGTTTCTGTTATTCTTGCCTTTGATTGATATTATGTAGTCTTTGAGGTACTTTTTGTAAAGTTTGTTTTTGAGCTTTTTTCTTTAAATGATTGCTCGTGACTGTATCACGCTGGCGATTACCGCAACATCTGTTACTTTTCCTTCTGTACTTTCAGCAGAAACAGCTTGACCAATGAGCGAGATATCAGTGTTGCCCCCTGTCCTGCTCTTCCCAGCCCAGCAGGGACAGCCTATTAATGATCTCCTGGATCTGGTGATGAATTTTGGAGAATATCTCCATAAATGATCATAGGCTGGTGAAGGGAGACAATTGGGCACAAACTCTGTGGATATTTTCCTTGACATAAATTATGTAAAAATAAAAGATGTAATAGATGTGAAACCTACTAGCTCTATTAATCAGACATCTTTAAGTGTCAAAATAGAGTAAATGGGTTTGAATTTTGATGAGACTATGGCCTACTAAATTAAATGTGGTAATGAAGATTTACAACAAAAGTGGAAGTATTTCGGTAGAGGTTTCTAGTTGACTTATGCATAAATCACTGATACAACCCCTTCCATTTCTTCCCTGCCCATAAAATTCCCCAAGACATGCATTGTTCAGGAAAGTTTATAAACTGCTAATGGCCGAAACTGCTGAAAGACTGGAATATCCTGAGTTGCTACATTGCCTCTGTAGTTTGGAAGATTTCTTGTCCTTGATGGGATAGAATTAGTAACGATGTGATTTAGGGAATCATGTGCCCATGATGTTATTACCTATACCTTTCCCCATTTATAAACAAAATTGGGCTCCAACAAAATGTCATTGATTTTGACCACATTTACTATTGCTATTTCTATACTATCATGTTGATGCTTTCAAATATCAACATATTTACTCACAAAATAGAAATTTTGATATCTTACCATTTTTTTCCTTTTGCACAGCCCTTTCTAGTTGCTGACGTGTCTCTATTCTCAGAAGGCTAAAGGCAGCTCTGAACAACATCTCTGTGTTTTTTGCTGAAAGAATGTCTTTTGATAAACAGGTTTATCTAGAATCTTTCCTTTGTTAAATTTAGCAATCACCCTCTTTAGTAGGATATGCTTTTATAGTTGTGGGGAAATGAACAAGCTGAGTATCCTCAGATTCTCTTGAAAAGCAAATAGTTATAAAAAGTAAACCATATTGAACATTTCAACATTTCCTTTTGGATTCATGGAGTTTTATGACTAATATGAAAATTAAGGTTTAATCTTTACCATTCGACTGTTTGACTTTATTTATCTTGGTTTATTTTTCCTTATTGGAAGAGTGGGCTGGGTTGGGGGAAAATAAAAATGTCCACTTATAAGAAGAGATCCTAATAAAGAATATTGCTGGCACTGATATTCAGCTTAGAGGTTTCAACAATACAGCTTATTTGAGCTGTACATTTAGTTACTGTGTGGTAGCTCTCTCCCCGAGAAAAGAAAGCATCTTGTAAAATGTGTGTTATTTTGTCAGACTACGGAGAGCAAAAGTTTATGGTGTGGCTAGAGATGGAAAAAAAGTTCTGTTAGGCTTATCAGTGCTAATTGTGGATATTTTTGGCAGTTTTTCTGAAAGCTGCTAGCTCTGTTAAGGAATTTTAGAGTTAAAAATAATTCAGGTTTATTGTTTAAATAATTGGAAAATAGATTGATTTTTTCCTATGGCTTAACTAATAACAATAAAAATATTAGAGGCCCCTGTTATACAACTCGCGAAACAAAGCATTACCAACACCTTTGAAAGCCTTTGTGCGCCCCACCCTAATTACATCTGCTGGCTTTATCTAAGGAAGCCAAAGTCCCGATTTCAGTCATCATCATTTCAATGGTTTTCTATATAGTTTTACCACATTTGTGTTCAATGCTAACAAAATGATGCTTAAATTTTCCATTTTTCAGTTTTCATATAAATGACATTTTTCATTGAGTAGCAGTTCAGCCATTGTGATGGATGTAGCGGTACTTAATGCATTTCCTAATATTGATCATTTGTGTCTTCTCTGTTTTTCTTTATCAGCTTGCCTAAAGGGTTATCAATTTCATTGATCTTTTTGAACAATTAGCTTTTGGGTTCTTTCATTTTCTTCATTGTTTTCACTTGGAACACTTTTTTTTAATATGAACATATAATGCTATATATTTCCTTCTAAATCCTGCCTATCTGTATAAGCATATTTTGGTACCCTGAGTTTTTATTATGCTTAAACATTTTCTACTTTTCGTTGTGATTTCCTATTTTATCCCTTGGTTATGTAGAAATATATTTTCAATTTCCACATATTTTGATTTTTTTCAGATATCTTTCTGTTACTAATTTATGGCTTGATTCTTCTGTGACCATAAAACACAGATTTGACAATTCCAATCTTTTACATTTGTTAAGATTTGTTTTATACCTGAGAAAATGTTCTGTTTGGTCAGGGTTCCATGTGCACCTAAAGAGAACATGTATTCTGCTATTATTGGGGGGAGTGCTGCATAAGTGTCAACTAGGTTAAGTTCATTTTAGAGTCTTTCAGGTCTCCTGTGTCCTTACTGATGTTTAATTTCCTGTCTTTATTGATTATTAGAGAGAACTATTGAAGTTTTCAAATATAGTTGTGGATTTCTCTATTTTTTTCATTCTGTCATTTTTTTTTCTTTCTTTCTTTCTTTCTTTTTTTTTTTTTTTTTTGCTTTATGTGTTTCAAAGCTCTACTCTTAAGTAAAAACACATTAAGGGTTGTTATATCCTCTTAGTGCATCATCTCCTTTAATGTAATGTAATATCTACCTTAAACCTGTTAATATTCCTTGGTATGAGCTTTACTTTGTCTTTCAGATGTGATTCCTGCTTTCTTTTGATTAACATTTATGGGTATATTTTTTTAATCATAGTTTTAAACATTCTATGTTTTTATAAAATTGATTTCTGGTAGATAAAATATAGTGTGTTTTTTCAATTCAATCTTACAATCTCTATTACCTCCATTATTTATCTCCATTATTGGCTTATTAATTGTATCTCCGTGTTTACTTTTCTCATAGTTGTGCTAGAATTTTCAATATATATTTGTCACACTGCATTTGTTTTTTCATAATCCTACTTCACAAAGTATTTTTATTAGAAAGAACTGTTTGGATTCTATCAAATATCTTTTAGTTATAAATTAAGATGATTACATTATGTGCTTTTTGTGGAGAAAATAAATTAATTGCATAGATGTCGTAAAGCTGAGCTCTATCATTAAATAATAATTTAAACATTCATCCATACTATATGGATCCTTTTGTAACTTGCTTCTTACATTCAACATTTTGTTTTTGAGATTTAATCAAATTGACACATGAAGATTTATTCATTTTAGTTACTTCATAGTATTCATCATATGAGTAAACCATGGTTTATGTATTTATTTCTCTACTTCTGGTAGTTCTCACTTCCTTTGGCTATGATAATCAGTGCTGCAATGAATATTTTTTGTATTTCTCTCCTAATACATTGTTGATTAGAAGTGCAAATAGTAGGCAACTTCATTCTATAAATGCCAACTATATCATGTTGGTTAATTGTGTTGTTCAAGTCTTTTATATCCTATTGATAAGCTTTGTATAGTCCTAAACATTTATGCACCTTAATAAGATAACTTCATAATGAATGGGTTAGATAACCTCAGTAACCTATAAAGGAGAAAGAAAAAATCCACAATTATAATAGGAGATTTCAGGATCCCAATATTAATAATTGATAAAACATGTAGATAGAAAACTAGTAAGGATATGGAAGACTCAAAGAATGCAATCAACCAACTTAAGCTAGTTGACATTTATAGAAAACTCCACCCAACAGCTGCAGGATATATATTCTTCTCAAGTGCACATGGGACATTAACCAAAACAGACTATGTTTTGGGCCATAGATCAAGCCTCCTCATATTTACTAGAATTCAAATCATACTGTTTGTTTTCTGACTATAATGAAATTAAAACTAGCAGTCAATAATGTAACTTATACTTAAAAAATGAAACAATATACTGCTAAGCTATCCATGGATCAAAAATAAAGTTACATGGAAAATACAAAAATATTTTTACTTAAATAAAAACAAAAGTACAACAAATCAAAATTTATGAGATACAGCTAATGTAGTTCTTAAAGCGAAATCTATACCATTAAATATTTATATCAGAAAGAGTATGGGTCTCAAATCAATGATTTAAGCTTCTACTGTAAAAAAACAAAAAGCAAATATAACCTAGGGCAAGTAAGAGCAAGGAAATAATACAAAAACAGAAATAAATGAAGATGGAATCAGGAAAACAATGAATAAAATCAACAAAAATAAAAGCTGATTTTTGGAAAGAGCAATATAAATGACTGACTGAGGCTGACTTATCAAGAAAAATGTATAAGTTTTTTACTTATATCAGGAGTAAAATAAAAAGGAATACCAGTATATAGCTTTCAGATATTAAAAGGACAGTAAGGGAATATTATTACAAATTTCATGCCTATAAGTTTTGCAACTTTGATGAAATTGAAAATTTCCTTGATAGATGCAAACTACAAAACCACCTTTGAGAAGAAATAGATAATATGAATATATTATTTGTTATATTAAATAAACTTATAATTGAAAACATTCTAGTGGTATGGAAACTCTATGCCCGGATAATTTTATTGGCAAATTGTACTAAACACTTGAGGCAGAAATATCGGTTCAAGGCTGGGCACGGTGGCTCGTGCCTGTCATCCCAGCACTTTGGGAAGCTGAGGAGGGTGTATCACTTGTGTTCAGGAGTTTGACATCAACCTGGACAATGTGTTGAAAACTCATCTCTACTAAAAATACAAAAATTACAAAAATTAGCCAGGCGTGGTGGCTCATGCCTATAGTCTGAGATACTCTGGAGTCTTAGGTGGAAGGGTTGCTTGAGCCCAGAGGCAGAGGTTGCAGTGTGCCAAGGTGATGCCACTGCACTCCAGCCTGGGCACAGAGCATGCCCCTGTCTTAAAAGAAAAAAAAAAAGAAAAAAAGAAATACCAGTTCTACAGAAACTCCTTCACAAATAAAAGAATAGGAGGGAACACTTCCCAACTTATTTTTTAGAGGCTAGCATTACCCCGATACTAAAACCAGAAAAAGGACTTATAATTAAACTATAGACCAATATTCCTCATGTATATGATCTGAAATTGTCATCAAAATGTGTACTGTCATTTTAGCAAGTGTCTACTGTCATTCTAACAAACTATGTACTGTCATCCTAGGAAGGACTTGGGGATGCAAATTTAAACAAGAAGATTTTTAGCATCCAACATGTTAAATTTGTTTTGCTCTATTTAAAGCCTGTCTCAGATTTTGACATTTGGACTTTCAATTAAAGTCTGACCTTTTGTTGAGTTTGAGTTGATTAACCTTTTGCAGTAGATAACTTTCCTTTAAATAGTGCCAAGAGATCCTCTGAGGAAAGAATCCAATGAATACTTATTTATAGTCATAATATTATAACTCATCAATTTTTATACTTTAAATCAGATTAAAGTATTAACTATCAAGGAAAATTAAACTTGCTTTAAAGATTTTTTTTTTCTTTAACAAAAAAAGTAAGGGTTAAACTTTGCATTGCATGTAGAGAAGTTGGAATTCTGAGATATTTGTCTGAGAAAATGTAAGGCATCAACTCCTTTTGTTGGGGCTTAGGTATAATTAAATGTCTAAACACTCTCAGTTTATAGTAAGAGTTATGCCGGATCATGCAAACGTATTCTGGTTTTAGACCTGACACTAAAGTCTGAAGTGTCAGTGACTTCAGTTTTGACCATAGTTAGAATGATCTTAGTTATCCCTCTAACCAATAAAGTGCCTCTGTGACCAACTATTTCAGTTGTCCAGGACTTAGGGAGCTCCCAGAATGTGATACTTTCAACGCTTAATCTGGAAAAGACCTGGGTAAACTATGATAACTTGGTCACCCATGTCATTCTAAGTTTTTCTTTTTTTAATCTTTTTTTTATGTTCCTTGTAATGATTAACACATTCTGTTCTATGTGATTGATTAAAAAAGACAATTCTTATTTGAATCATTGAGCACATAGCTCTACCCTCAAAATTGTTCAAATGCAGTGGAGATTATTTTCATATTGCTGGTGTTATGCCTTTTAATTGCTAAAAAATCTCCAGGGACCACTTGCACATGCTTTGTAGACACCACTATAATCATGTAGTTGCCCTGGTATAAATATACCATGTTTCATAGTTTCTGGGTAGGAGATACATGAAGATATTCATTATTGAAATATTGCTAGCCCTTATTTTCCATTTCTGGCAGAAAATGATACCAACAGAATTTTTAGCAATCAAAAAATAAATATAGGAGTCTTTATTCATTGAATATATCAACAATAACTTCATTCACCATGTGCTGGAACACTGGATGATATATAGGGACTAAATTACCTTTAAAAAATGACTCTGGCCCAGAATCTTACTAAAGATGTAGAAGATGTGTCTTTTGCTTTGCCTTCTATAGAATATGTCTTTTTGATAGATTTCTTAGGGTTTTTGTTTCTTCTTGTCCTTTAATCCAGTTATAGGTGGAGCAATAGAAGCGTGGCTGAAGAGGGAGAGATGGAATGAGAAAGCGTGAGTAAACACCTAAGACGTGACACTAAAAGGAAAATAGTGATTCAATTCAAAGGTTGAACTGAGCCTCAAGGAACATAGCTGTTGACTGCTGCCCTGCTTCCATTTCTAGGCAAGCCCAAACTTCCTGAGTGTTACGGGATGAATAAGGCAAACAGTCTTAACAGCTCAAGAGCTGGCCTACTCCTACAGGCACCATGAGAGTGAGCTTCTATAATATCTTTCCCTAGCTCATGACTCCTTTCCTATATATAGGAATATAACAAGTTTTATTATAAGTAAGAAAATATGGATATAAAACATAATTGCTTATTATCTCCATCAACCTGACCAGACTCAACAGGAGAATCAAGAGACCATTAATACCTCAAATCCTCTCAAGGGCCAAGTGAGCCCTTTTACATGTAATTTAAAATGTTCTGTTTTATAGTCTTGCTTTTTGGCTATACCACCCCTTCCAATCATACCTGAACTTTCTAAGTTGGAGTTAACTAGGCCAAATGTAACTCCACCCCCTAATCATTTATGTTATATGCATATGGTTTTTCTCACTATAATGCCATTTAAAAATTTATTTTATTTCATTTTCAACTGACACATAATAATTATACACATTCGTGGGGTACAGTGTGATGTTTTGATACATATATGCATTGTATGGTGATGAAATCAGGGTATTTGGCTTATCCATCACCTCAAACATTGTCATTTCTTTGTGGTGTGAACATTTAAACTCTTCTCTTCTAGTTATTCTAAAATAGTTCATACAATATCATTAACTATAGTTACTTTATAATGTCACTTTTCTTTCATAAGGCAAAAAGTTCTGTTGCTAGGATAAATTGAAGTAGAATATGCACATTTCACCTTTGACAGATTTTTCTTTGACAGGTTCCTATGTTGGTATTGCCTTCCTTTCCTTCTGTGGTCTAATGAGGGCAAACCAGACCCTCTTTATTGGCAGTATCCACTGCTTCTAAGGTACTTCAGAGACAATAGTAAAATTATGAAGCATGATCTCTACCTTCAATAAACTTAAACATCTCTGTGCATGGCTTCAAGAATAACATTCACAGAAGAGTAAGATCCAATTACATAGCAAAAAGTATAATCTTATTTTTATGTGTCATTTAACATTAATAGAGGCTCAGTGAATATTTTAAAATAAATATGGGTTTGGGGTGGATGGATAGATTTAGATGATGTGGAGGTAAGGAAAAGAAATGTTCAGCATGCAAATAATTCTGGAAGCAAAAGCAAATACGATCTGTGTTGTTGGAAGTGGGGACTTACTGAATTATTTCCATGAACAACAGCAGATGGGAAGAAGTGTGGGGATAAGAATGTTCATTGGCAATGGTGGGGCAGGGTGGTGAGATAAGCACTACTTATGAAAGGCCCTGAACATCAAGGGCAGAATTTTGTATTCCATGTGATAGATAACAAGGAGTAGCTATAGAATTTTTGAGTAAGGCAGCATCAAATGGAAAATAATCCTTTGTTGTTAATTGGTGAGTATTTTGCAAATAATTTTTTTAAATTTAATATGTTTGGTGTTTTATTATAAAAGTAAAATATTTTAATTATGAAATTTAGGCAGTTGAAACATGTAAGTCTTCTTTTCTGCTTTTCTACTCACATATCTGAGTGAGATGCAATTAATTTGTGTATTTTCCCCAATTTTTCTGTGCTTCTATACAAACATATAGGTTCATAACATATATGCTGTATTAGTCCATTCTCCTGCTGCTGTAAGGACATACCTGAGCCTGAGTAATTTACAAAAGAAAGAGGTTTAAGTGACTCACAGTTCTACAGGTCTGGGGAGATCTCAAAAAACTTACAGTCATGGCAGAAGGGAAAGCAAACATGTCCTTCTTCACCTGGTGGCAGGAAGAAAAAGAATGAGTGCCCAGCTAAGGGGAAAGTGCCTTATACAACCATCAGATCTCGTGAGAACTAATTCACTATCACGAGAACAGGATGGGGGAAACTATGGCCATGATTCAATTATCTCCATCTGGTCCCTCCCATGACACATGGGAATTATGGGAACTACAACTCAAGATGAGATTTAGGTGGGAACACAGCCAAACCATATCATCTGCATACAGCGTTTAAGCAAGATTGGAATCGTAATATTTTTGAGAGAATTTAAAGTAATATTTTAACTTCATCTTTTGCTAGAAATTCTAATACTAGGATCAGCAGTGAAAGAGAAGTTACATTGTAGTACATTTGGAAAGATTGATTCTTGTGAATAGCATCTCTTTAAGATGTTTGAATAGGTAATAAAGCCACGTGACAGGGAAACATTTCACTGGCTGCACTATTAAGCAGTCATATTTTATTATGGAGGAAAGGAAAAGTTATCAGGACGTTATGGTAGAAATAAAATGAATTAATTAAGTAAATTAAGGCAAAATATTTAAATTAATCAGACCTCATGGAAAAACAACAAATTAAAGAGAGTGTTAACATTTTCATTACCTAAAGAGTATAATGAAGTAAAGATACTAGTGTGGCATGACCAAATGAGATAGAAGAAAAAGTCATCAACATCAAATTATGCAACAAAGAATGAGATCACAAGGGGAAGAATTTGCATTAAGTGTAAAGGAGTTAAACTGGGCTTTTCTGCTTAGAAATGCTGTGGTTACAGTAGCTCTTTTATGTCTTCTGTTTACCTTTGTGGTTGGTGTCAAAACTCTCAGAATCTAAAATTTCACCCTAGTTGCAAGCTAATAAGTTAGCCTGTTACTGTTTCATAGATGTTAGCAAAAGATACATGATTCCTGGGTCAGAGACAAATGACTTTATTTCTCATGGTACACCAGTCAGCATGAACATAAGCATGTTTGTCATGTTTCTCCTAGTCCCCAGGTTATTCAGAGGCAACATGGAGAGTCCAAGATGGATGCTATGCATACAGTGGATTTTTATTTCAGCCAGGAATGGCCACATAATTAGTGAGAGTCAGTGCAAAATAAAATGCAGTGCTCATTATTCAAAAACCAGTGCCATTAAAGGCATTAGAATATAACACTTTCCAGAACAGTGGAAATAGTGCACAAAACCAATTTAACAGTTTTAGTTTATTTCTTGATATCCATGTATTCTATTAAGTTCTCTAGCGTTGCCTTATTGATGAGTAATGAAGGACTAAAATGAAAAGAAACTGTGATGCCAGGTGCGGTGACTCATGCCTGTAATCCCAGCACTTTGGGAGGCCAAGGTGGGTGGATCCCCTGAAGTCAGGAGTTCAAGACCAGCCTGTCCAACATGGTGAACCCTTGTCTCTACTAAAAATACAAAAGTTAGTTGGGCGTGGTGGCGGGCGCCTTTAATCCCAGCTACTCAGCAGGCTGACACAGAAGAATCACTTGAACCTGGGAGGCGGAGGTTTCAGTGAGTCAAGATTGCGCCACTGCACTCTAGTCTAGACAACAAAGAGTGAAACTCCGTCTCAAAAAAAAAAAAAAAAAAAAAAAGAAACTGTGGTTTGCTATATCTTCCCCTCTCCTTCTATGCCATCATTTTGAATGTTAAGTGGCAGGAAGGAAGGAAGGAAGGAAATACAAAGGAAGTAACATGAGTATGAAAGGATATGATTAGGTTCCTTGGTTGCTTCTGTTTTTTAGAATGCCATTGCCTTTTTGTATATTCTAAGCAAGTTCTGGTACAATGGAAAGGGTGGGGTCATGGGTTGTCAGAGCCCTTACCTACTCATAGATGTGACATACTTACCTTGTACTTGCTTTGAATCTCACTGAAATCCCAGAATTCTGTGCTGGTGAGCTATTGCAAATATGCCATGTGAATGGGGCCCCAAGGAATGGTGGGCATGCATATTGTACACCTCTCCTCTGCTCATTTGTGTGGTCCATTGTCTCTTTGTGCTTCACTTACAAAATACAAGTTCAAAGATAAAATCATTAAGAATGTTAAGATGACGTAAGAAGAGTATTAAGCCAAGTGCAGGGCTGTCTTCAACTGAGTCCCTGTGCGACCACACAGATTGCATGCCCTTGAGGCTGGCCTTGATTAGAGCTGAGGAACACTGATCTTGGAGAATTCACCACCTGTATAACAAACAATAAGCAAGCTTTCTCTTTATTTTAAAAGGAGCCATTACCTCATTCTTAAAGATTGTTTCTTGCAAATGTAACCCTGAAAAATGGCTTGGGTAGAGAGCTGTCAGTATATTGCATGCTTGGCATAACCAGTAAGAATATGCAGAGATCCCAAGGCCCATTTCAGATTGCCTTTCTCAACAAAAATCAAGAGGGCAAAATGTTTTTCTATGTGTCAAAAGCTTTGAATTGAAATTTTTTCTGCTTGGAAATTCTGTGGTTACTATAGACCTTTTGTGTCTCCTGCTCATCTTGTGTGTGGTTGGTATAAACAATAACTAAATTTTATGCATACATACTGACTTGTCTGTCCCATTTGTCTGCTGTTTGGATGGAAACTTTAGGGAGTCTGGAGGATAAGGTATCTTGCCTTGGTGAAAGAAAAGATTCCAGCACATATGTGTGTCCCCTTATGGATAATGTGAATGGATGTAGGCAACGACTACACATCTTATTTCACAGCTTGATTTATAAACTGAATTCTGGGTTCTGAAGGGGCAGATATGTATTGATCAGTTGCTTATTGAATACATTTTTATTCAGCTTTAAAAAATTTTGCCAGGCACTGTGCTAAGGTCTGGGGATATAATGGTCGTCTAGATAGACATAGTTTCTGCCTACAAAAAGTTTACATTCTAGTGGGTGAGGCAGTAAAGTAGTAGAGAAATAAATAAACAAAAGCATGTTGTCAATTCTATGAAGGAAATTTAAAAGGTACTATACTAGAAAATAACTGGATAGGAGGAACTCACTTTGGAGAGACTGCCAGGGTAGTTCTCTCTGAAGAGACTGTATCTAACATAAAAAGCCAAGGGAAGGGCATTCCAGACAAAGGGAACTGCAGGTACAATGATCGTGATTAAGAAGGAACTTACTCTGTTCTAAGAATTGTTAAATAGTCAATCTAGCTAAAACATGGTAAATGAAGGAGAGAGAAGAGGAAAGATTGAAGTGTCTTCACAAAAACCTCCCTGAGAAAGGAGAATGCTCATACACTGTTGGCAGGAATGTAAATTAGTACAACCACTATGGAAAACATTATGGAGCTTCCCCAAAAAAGCTGAAAATAGAACTACCATGTGACCCAGAAATTCCACTGCGGGTATATATCCAAAAGAAAGGAAGTCAATATATCAAGCAGATATTTGCCAATCTTGCCCTTTGCCAATTTGCCCTTTGCCAAGATACAGAATCAACCCAAGTGTCTGTCAACAGATGAATGAACAAAGAAAATGTGGTATACATAAACAATGGAATATTATGCAACCCCAAAAATAATGAAATCCTATCATTTGCAGCAACGTGGATTGAACTGAAAATCATTATGTTAAGTGAAATAAGCCAGGCGCAGAAAGACAGAATATTACATATTCTTACTTATATGTGAAAGCTAGAAAAAAATGGATTTCATGGAGACAGAGTAGCTTGGTATTTACCAGAGTCTGGGAGGTGTAAGAGGAAAGAGGGATAAACAGACGGTGACTAAGTAACATACAAACACAGTTAGAAGTAATAAGATCTAGTGTTTGATAGTATAGTAGAGTGACGGTAGTTAACAATAATGTATTACATATTTCAAAATAGCTAGAAGAGAAGAACTAAAATGTCCCCAACATAAAGAAAAGATAAATGTTTGAGGCAATGGAAAGACCAGTAACCCTGATTTGATAATTAAACATTATATGTATGTATCAAAAATATCACATGTACTACAAAGTATGTATAACTATTATTCATTAACTAAAAAATCTACTCTGAGTTGTAACTCCCCCCTTCAAAAACAAACAAACAACTTTTTATGGGTCTTATTACCGGGTTACCCTTCGTGGTGGCTTTATGGTATCCCTCTGTCTCTTTCTCCCTTCTTCTCTCCCTCCCTGTCTCTCCTAGGTTTCACTGGGTGTGACAGTGGCTTAGGGGCAGCTCTATCTTTGACTTTAAGAATCATCCCAGTGTAGTAGAGGATATGAAATCACTGAGGCTCTCACCACAGAGTATATGCTGTATCTGTAGACTAAATAGAGCCATTAACTCGGAACCGGAGGGGCTGGCATTCAGGAGGCTTCCTGGAGGTTTTTGTTCATTGGAAACATGCACCAGAACACCGCTATGAAGCTTGGCATGTGTGTCAGCCTAACTTAAAACTTTCTGTAGGTTTAAAGTGATAAGAAGAGAGTTTATTGCAGATTGTCAAAATGGATAGGAATATAGAAAAGCAGATGCCAAGAAAATAGTTCCTTGGTCAGGAGAGCCAAGTATTATAAGATAAATGGGAGGACAGTTATATGACCATACTAGAAAGGATATTATTTTGTATGATATAAAAGATCACATTTCTTTTAAGAACCTTAATCTAGATAATTTTTCTAATCATTTTATAATATGTTTCTGTCATGTCTTCCTCTGATCCCACTTTCCATGTTATAATGCTCCCTTTCTTTGGGATCACTTATCCTGTCTTGTGTTGACCTAATTTTGTGGCTAATTGCCACATGGAACCTAAAATGCTGCTGCCGTCTGGGTCTGAAGTGCTGTCAGTTACACGTCATATTTTATGTAAAAATCTACAATGAAGACTAGCAATTATTTCAAGTAAAATCATTGGCTGTTCACTACAATGTGGGGTATAGATAAAATCTAGGATAACCTCAATGGATAAAAGAGGTGAGGAAGGGATTTTGAGAAAAAAGGAACAACTTCCTCAACATTGCCTTAATATTGCTGGAGGTATTTATGGTCTTTTGTGTGTGTGAGAGACTCAGGTTCTTTGGATCAATAGTTGGTGGAGGTCCCTTCTCCTGAAAATGCATCCCAGCTTAGAGGAACGTGTTCATTTTTGATGTCCTTACACTGTAGGCTCTGATACAACCTTTTAAGGGAGGGACTGAGTGTGAGAATGCTTTTCCTCTCCTATGAGTTTATGAATCTTATCCACCAGTAATATAGAATGAAAAAAATCTGAAAACTTTAAAAATCCCTGATGGAAGAGCATACTTATGACTTGAACGTTTCATACTTGTTAAGACTTACATTATGGCCCAAAATGTGGTAGATGTTCTGGGTACACTTAAAAAATACATGTATTCATTCTGCTATTGTGAGTTGGAGTGTTCCATAAATGTTAATCAGGTCAAGTTGGTTCATTTTGTTGTTCAAGTCTTCTGTATCCTTTGTGATTTTGTATCCACTTGGTCTATCAGTTTTTCAAAGAGCATATAGAAATCTCCAGTTGTAATTGTGAATGTGTCTGTTTCTCTTTGCAGTGCTATCAGTTTTTGTATCATGTATTTTGAGGCTGTATTATTGGGTGCAGAAATATCTAGGATTATTATGTCCTTTTGATAAATTGATCCATTTATAG
Source organism: Mandrillus leucophaeus (assembly GCF_000951045.1). Classification (NCBI taxonomy): domain Eukaryota; kingdom Metazoa; phylum Chordata; class Mammalia; order Primates; family Cercopithecidae; genus Mandrillus; species Mandrillus leucophaeus. The sequence continues at coordinate 171,744 of NW_012101800.1, forward strand.
TTATGAATTTATTTTCTAATGGCTGTTAATTGTCTTGTCTTTGAATAATACTTTGTCTGATATTAAGATAGCCATTCTAGCTTTCTTTTGATTAGTATTATCATGGTGTATAGTTTTTTAGTCTTTTTCTCTTAACCTATCTGTGTCTTTATATTTAAAATGCAGTTTTGTAGGCGGCATGTAGTTGGGTATTGCTATTGTATCCAATCTGATAGTCTCTGGATTTTAAATTGAGTTATCAGATTATTTATATTTACATTTAATGTGCTTGTTGATATAGATAGGTTCATACCTAACATTTTGTTATTTTCTATCTGTTTATTCTTCATTCCTCATTTTCTTTTTATTTTTCCTGCCTTTTTTTTTTGGATTAATTGATCCTATTCTATCTCCTTTGGTGGCTTATTAGCTGTAACTCTTAGCTTTGTTAATCTAGTGGTTACTTTAAGACTTATAGTTACATATTTAACTTTTACTTTCAAGTGATATTACACCACCTCACATATAGTATATGTGGAGTTGTATGCTTCTGTTTCTTTAACACATTTGTTTTCAGATATTTTACTTATAAATATGTTATAAACTCGGTCTTGTATATTTATCCAAGTAGTTACCATTTCCAGTGTTCTTTCTTCCTTTGTTTAAACCCATATTTACACCTTTTATCCTTTTTCTTCTGCCTAAAGAAAGTGCCTGCTTTTCCTGCCTTCTTTCTTTAACATTTCTTGTGGTGTGGGTTTACTGGTGATGATTTTTCAGCTTTTATATGCTTGAAAAATCCCTTATTTCACCTTCTTATTTAAAGTGTACTTTGGTTAGATATAGAAAAATAGATTGACAGATTTTTTTTCCAGCATCTAAACATTTCACTCCACTCTCTATTCACTGCAATGTTTCCGACAAGAAGTCTGCTGTCACCGTGATTTTTGCTCCCCTCTGCTTGGCACACTTCCCTCTGTTCCTCCTCCCACTTCCCTCCCTCCAGCTGTTTTTATGATTTCCTTTTTATCACTGCTTTTGGGCAATTTGATAATAGTGTATCATGGTGTAGTTTTCTTCATATTTTGCATGTGTTTGTGGTTAGCTGGAATTACTGGATCTGTGGGTTTATAGTTTTCATTAAATTTGGAAACTTTCCATTATTTCTTCACGTACATTTTTTCTGTTCCTATCACCCAGTTACTGACTTTGAGGTTGAGGTAAGCAGTGATTTGGGTGGAAATCTACCATTGCTTTGTCTGGCCCTTTAGTTCTGACCTAGGACCCCATCCATACTTTTGTAAATTAAAAAGTATTTTCTTTTTCACTGAAGAATCATTTGTCAGTATTACCAATTTCCAGTGCTCTTGCCACGGCCTTTCTCATTCTGAGATTTCTTGTGCATTTTGGTAAGCAAATCAAGGGTAAAGGAATTCAGTGCTACCATCTGCCTTACATTTTAACTCTTTGGTCTTAACTTAGAAGAACATTTTTATGATTTTTCCTGTGCTCTGATGTTGTTTCATTTAAACTTAGAACGATGCAGTTGTTACTTTTGAATCTTAATGACCTGTGTGATGTGAAACTAAATTTGGAAGGCTGGAGTAGGGAAAGTTGGAGTAGATTTGCTACCCATTGGATTCTAATACTGTAAAATATGGTTTTCTTTCCTCAAATTTAAAATGCCCGATTTAAATCTCATAAATATCTATGCCCTCCAAGTTATGTGATAAAATTAAACTAAACTCTAGTAAACATCATTCTCTATGCTGCAATATGAATAAGATATCAATTATTTGGGGGTGGGAGTCACTAATATGTATATGGCAATTTCTCATTAACATTGACAATATCAGAGCTGTTTTTACATTTGATTAAAATACTAATTTAGCTGCTTAGTAAATGATTGAATGCCAAGAGTGTTATATAATCTGTTCACTAGGAATTAGTAATTGTTGCCAAGTATGAATGATTCATTTCCTTGATAACACAGGAAGTACCAGGCTATAAGTTTCCATTAAGGAGGTTTGGTCAGGACTGGACTCAGCACTGGCACAGAGGCAGCACAGCTATGTGGGAAGAACAGAGGCTAGTCTGAAGGTCTAGATTTGGATCCTAGCTCTGTTACTTAGTACTTTGTGACTTTGAGCAAATTCACGTCTCTGAAAGCTCAGCTTTCCTTCTGTAAAATATCCCAATGTCTGTTGTAGAATTATTATAAATAAATAGTAATATATATATGTGTGTGTGAGTATGTGTGTGTGTGTGTGTGTGTGTGTGTGTGTGTGTATATATATATATATATATATATATACAGTGTCTGCCTGTATTGTTGCTCGGATCTGCCCTGGACTATGTTTGAGTATTACTTTCTGTTGTACCTAAGATGGCATTTTTTTTTTCCTCAGAAAAAGAAAAAAGAAACAGTACTCTTTAGGGAGAGACTGGAAAAAAATGATGAGTACTGTCTTTGTTACAGGATTTTTCAGGGAAAGATGAGGTAGCTTTATATTATATTGTAGTCAGTTTAAAATTTTTCTATTATTTGTTTCAATGATGAAAAAATCCAAAGGAAGAACTTAGAAACAAAATGCCTCATCAATAGCTTTGTACAAATAGAGTATGAAAATTGAGAACAACTTGTTTTGCTGTGAAATGTATCTTAAACTAGGATACTCAGGGTTTTGTCAAATGGTATCAGAATTAGAAACAGGCTTAATTTTCTTTTTGGGTTCAATGGCTATATCTGTTCTTCAACAGTTGGCAAGCCACTGTATCCAGGTGAAGTAATTTTGCTCAGGAATTAATCGAAAATCATGGAGATACTCTGAGACCAAGATATAGAAGAATCAGTTTCAAATAGTCTTTTTTAGCAGAACAACAACAGCAGAATCTGATAACCACCAGAAAAAAATTGAGATGGCTGTAGCCTGTGGTAGGGAGAGCAAACAAGATGAATGAGAAAAACATAGTAGTTCGAGTTTTTTTGTGAAGGTGATGATAAATAAGGAATATTAATCTCTATTTTCAGAGAAGCCCCCTCATCTCATGTTGGTTCATGGGTACATTGTTGTTCTGAAAGACTGTCCATTATTACTTTGTTATTACAGTCATGTAGTGTATACAGTGGTAATACAGTGGCAATACTACTATGCACACTATTTTTTGTGCATAATAGGCTTTTGATTTGTTCTTTCAATAATAATCATTAGATACCTATTATGAGTTAGGGGCTGAGGGTACAATGGCAAACAGGCAGACAAAATTCCCTGCCCTGATGGAGCTTAGATTATAGTGGAAGAAAGCAGACAATAAACAGATTAAGAAAATATTTAGTACACTGGAAGATAATGAATGGCATGGAGGAAAATACAGCAGAAAAAGGGATAGTGTGTGTGTGTGTGTTTAGGGGGATGGCTCATTCATTGAGGAGGCCATATTAGAGCAAACATCTGAAGGAGGACTGTGAGTTAGTTATAGTGAGTGTCTGGAAAATGTGGAGGCTTCGATATGGAGAGACCAGCAAGTGTACAGGCTTTGCATGGGCTTTTGAGTGGTCTCTCGTGTTTGAATAATAGCAAGGAGGCTAGTGTTCCTGGAGCAGAGTGAGTGAGGGGAGAGGAAGAGATGTCAGAGATCACAGGGGGTCAGATCATAAAGACCTTCTAAGCCCCTTCTAAGTTTGTTACTTAGAGCAAAATGGGAAGCCAACACAGGGCTTTGAGAGAAGACTGATAGGATTTGACCTATTTTCAAAGGTTCAGTGTAGCTTCTGTATCGAGAGTTAAATATAAGGGGGCTAGAGAGGAAACACAAAGACTAATAATCCATTAAACAGAGCTATGTTAGTGGGTCGCTCACTTGCTTCCTTATAAATGTTGTGCCAGAGAGAAGATTAGTGGCGAATACCCATTAAACCTCTGTGAGCTTGGAAGGGTTGGCTTCCTCGAGGGGAACGTAAGTTTCTTTTGGCAGATAAGGAAATACTCCTCGGTGATACAGAGGCGTCCTTTCTCTTATTAGTGGTGACTTGGTGACAGGAAAGTGAAGTTGCAGGCTCCGGCCCACCTGGATGTTTCAGATCTATTTCTGGAAAACAGGTATTAGGAGGTATGCAAGGAACCTCTTTCTTTTATTTCAACTTAAAAGTTCCCTAATTGGATTGAGTTCAAGTTCTGTGTCATGGTTCTGTTTTGCTGGGAGAAGCTAATAAAGAAGGAAGCTGTGGGTTCTTCGGTGTAGGACAAATGGAGTGCAGCAATTAGGCAGTATTGTCCCTCCACTGGACAAAAGCCTTAAGCAGCTTGGGCAAACACCAAACAAAAACCTGTCACATGCACACAGTTGTAGATGCCTGGTGAAATCTTAGAAAATGTATTCACATTTATCTCTGCCAGTAATAGTCTTTTCACAAAGCATTCCACACTGTGATAGCTGTATCATTAGTCTGATAATCTCAAGTTAATTCTCTATTGCTTTTTATATGGTTTGCTCAGTATATTGGTTTAGAGAAAAAGCTTGAACAGCTTAAAGAGATTGGCCTAAGAAATTGCAGGCTAGGTGGGAAAGGAGAATAGACTACCTTTAGAAAAACGTATAGTTAAATCCAAAGGCAGCGATTGTCTTTGGATAAATGAATTTCTACATCTGTTCAGTAGATGGTGAGTAATTCCCACGTGTTCCACCCTGTGCTAGGTACATGGGAATTCAACAGGGTGTCTGCCCCAGAGATGCTAATATCTCTTAGGAGAGATGATTACATTGACACATGACACCATATGAACAATTTTCTGTCCAACCTACGGGTGGTATGGGTGGGGGGATTCTGAGTCTTTCCCCTAACAATTAGCCATATATCTTTACAGTGGAGACCGGATATAAAGAAACAGTAAACACAGCAATTCAAAATTCAATATTAGCCATTCCTTTATGTCTAATATCAGATGACCCCTTCAGAGCATTTTGTCTTATAATATTCTGCACATAGAGTTTTGTTTTCTACTTCTCAATCAAGTAGTTAATAAATATCAGGGTTCCATCTAGCTGTCTTAAAATGCTATAGCTTCTTTCTTAATCTTTCTGTGCTATTGAATATTGGTTGCTATATAACTTAGGATAGAACTGGTTGTTTTGTTAAGCACAAAATTTCAGTGGCTTGAAGAATGCAATGAAAGTCTATTTTTTGCTCATTTAAAGGCCTGGTGCAAATGTTTGTGGTTTCCAGGTGGCTTGCTTTCACGTGGTGATTCAGGAAACTAGGATGTTTCCATTTGAGGCTCTACTGCCCCCCGAGGTCTTGGAGTCTTCTGTGTTCAGTCAGCAGAAGAGAGTAGAGGATAGAGAGTTCCTACCTGAGCAGTCACTTCCTCTTCTGTGGGAAGAAAGCACTTACTTTTGGTGAACGGGTAGCTGATCTTTCTATGTATGATTTCTATTTTTTGCAAGTTGCCAATGGCAGTACTTTTAAATAGTTTTGCCTAAATGGATTTTTTTCTATTTTAGATTAATGTATTTGAGATGTATTTCTAGAAGTAAGTGTATTAGATAGACTTTAATTATAAAATTATATTGAATTATATTTTATTTAATACATCAATTAAAATCATAATTTATATACCTGTAAAGTTATTGGATATGAACCATCTCACTTCATTATTGTTCAGGCTCAGCTGAAGAATGTCGTTGCTAGCCTATATCCAGGATAATGAAAACCATAAGAAAACAGACGTATTTATATTGTCGTATTTAACTGAAGAAAACGCTGTTGCTACTATATTCAACTCAAAACGTGAGTTAACCAATTTAACAAAAGAGATACACATACTGATAGGCTAAAATTATTTGGCGATTTGAAAAGAAAATTAGAACATATGTCTAATAGTCTTTACATTCCTTTTGTTTATTTATAGACAGAAGAAGAAAGATATAATTTCAGGCTTCTTAATTTAGATTGAATCTGCCCCAAAGCAGGAAACATTCTTCCTACACACACATTAAAAGTTACTATTTGGAGTCCGGGCACGGTGGCTCACGCCTGTAATTCCAGCACTTTGGGAAGCCAAGGCGGGCGGATCACGAGGTCAGGAGATCGAGACCATCCTGACTAACAGGATGAAACCCCATCTCCACTAAAAATACAAAAAGAAATTAGCCGGGTATGGTGGCGGGTGCCTGTAGTCCCAGCTACTCAGGAGGCTGAGGCAGGAGAATGGCGTGAATCCAGGAGGCGGAGCTTGCAGTGAGTTCAGATTGCACCACTGCACTCCAGCCTGGGGGACAGAGGGAGACTCCGTTTCAAAAAAAAAAAAAAAGTTATTATTTGGAAAAGGTAATCCTTTTCATAACTTGAGATGAAACTAGATATGTGAATGAAGTTGAGCAGATCACCAATGTGAGGGATTTTCATTTTGTTTTGTTTTGGTATTTCTGGCGTAATTAAAACAAGACTAAAGGCTGATACTGGGATCTATTTTGTGTTAACTAAGATAATAAAACAAAAAAAATACATTGCTTTATAGTAAAAATTAAGAAGTTTGCATAAGAAATGATGGTGTCGGAAAAAATTCTATCAGAATTATTTTGGGGGAAAAACACCCCAAACATCTCAAATATTTGTAGAACTCATTCCAATTTATAAAGCTCTCTCTACTTTGACAAGCTATATCACTAAATAACTACAGGTAGAGAGCATATGGAAAAATGTTCTCATTTGTTACTTATAAAATGTTTTCATTGAATTAGCAACCCTCCACAAATTTGGTAGGGCCTAGAAAATTCAGAGACACTCTTGAATTACTGGGGGGTGTTGTAGAGTAATACCGACTGAGGATGTTCCCACCACGTAGCTAAGTGCCTGACGTGCACTGTGCTACCTGTGAACAGTAGATCTCATCCTCACAGTATCTGCAGGGCCCCTGAGGGCCGCCACATGGCAATCAACAATCCATGATGGCTGCTTCCTGCATGACTTGATGTGGCATCTGATGAGTATGAGCCTTGACAAACTTCTCTCACTCTGTTCAGATTGCTCCACATCTGCCAAGACCTCCGGGTCTGGGACTGCACTCCACTTAGATCTCTATCTCTGGCGTTCCTCACATTTTTTTATTTATTTTTCCCATCATTAATATTTCTTTTTAAATAAAGTATACTATTTTACTGCTTCTTGAATAGTATAGTATTCTTCTTTTAAGTTATGGCATCTTTTTGTAAATACTATGTAGTTCTGTTTTGCTTTGTACACTCTTTCTTGATTAAAGTGATGTTTTTTTTCAAGATCCAGCATTTGCTAATACCCAGGTTGAATGATTTTTCCTAGTTCTCACTTACTTGTTCTCTTTAAAACTCATCTTTAAAATAGTTTTTCAAAATTGAAAAAAATTAACACATGCGCTAATAAGTAATTAAAGTAGATCTGTCTGCTTGATGCCCACATCCACCATTTACTAGCTGCATAAATCTGAGCAAATTACTTAACTTTCTTATCAATCTGGGAAATAGGGATGAAAATATTCATTTCATAGTTGGTTGTGAAGATATTCAATCTTCGCATGTTCACATGTTCAATGTTAAAGTTATATAAGGAAGTGCTTTACCAATGGTAAATTGCTATATATAGATGCTAATTATTATTGCCACTAATGGAAAATATATTAGCACTTTTTCCTACCATATTTTGGGATGGAGACTGGGGAGATAGTTTCAACTACTTAATGTCTATTTGTTTATTTATTTATTTAAACTCAAGTCAGAATTTTTCTGAGAACTGTGGAAAACTTGAATATACGTGAGGGAGAAACCTTTGAACCTTGAGGTGAAAAAGTGAGAGGAGACAGTGGCAGAGAAATAAATGGAGAAGTTCTTTTATTAAGAAATTGACTTCTCAAACAAAGATTACAGTTCTTTGTATATTTTTCCAGAACTATTCCATTCACAGGTGAACTGTGTGTGAACCACTTTTAAAAGAGTCAGACACAAATGCAAGCATACCATATGCTCTACTGCACTTTATGCACTTGACAATATATATTTGAAATCACTTTCCATTCATAAGAATCCACTTAATTCCTTTTTAAAATGATTTTTAAGTAAATTCAATTGTGTATATTTAAGGTATACAGCATGATGTTATGGGTTACATACAGGTAGTAAAATGATAACTATAGAGAAACAAATTAACATATCCAGCATCTCATATAGTTACCCATTTTTGTGGTGTGGGCAGCTAAAATCCAATCAATTTGCAAAAATCCCAAATATAATTTTATTAATTATAGTTCTCATGTTGTATATGAGATCTCTAGATTTATTCAACTTACATATCTGCTGCTTTGTGTCTCCTGACCTACGTCTCTCCATTTCCACTATAACCCTTCACCCTGGTAACCCCTGTTTTATTCTCTATTTCTGTATACTTAACTTTTTAAAGGTATATTCCACATGTGAGTGAAATCATGAAATATTTTTCTTTTAATAGTTTCATGACATTATTTTATATGGATATAAATATAGTTTATAAAAATCAGCCTACTTGATATATTATTAAACATTTTTTTTATGTTATTAGCACTGCTGCAATGAGTACCATATACCTTACCTTGTATCTACCAATATAGTAATACAATAAATACCTAGAAATGCTGAATTAAAGGGCCTGGGTGTTTTACATTACAACATGTGTTGCCAAATTGCCTTTATTTACTTTCATTTTATAGAAATGAGAACTTTGTTACATATATTGCAGTTTTTCATTTTTAAATTTGTCTTGTAATTCTGTTTATATTTTTTCATTTAGAATTTTAAAATATTTACATATAGTTACATTTATTGACTTATTTTCTTTTATGATTTTCAGGGTTTTGGTTAATCTATTCCAGAATGTTTTGTTCTTACCATTTTACAATATCATTTTCTAAATCTTTAAATCTTTATTTGCTGGTTTTCATAATGCACTATAGTTATGTAACAGTCACCATTGGGGGAAATTGAGTGGTGGGTATAGAGGACCTCTCTGTATAATTTTTGTAATTTCTTGTGAGTCTATAATTATTTCAAAATAATATACTAAAAGATAATAAGGTAAAGTAAAAGGTGAAAAGCATTCTAGTTTAGAAGTGCCACAGGAAAATTCAGCAACTCTTGCCTTCTATAAGTGCTCCAAGAAGACAACTCTTTTGCTTTAAGTGCCAATGGGATCTGCTGAGTTTTCCCATAGTGTGCTCTGTAGTAGTGTGATAACAACAGAAAACAGCAGCCATTGTGCATCTGGGTAGCACTACTACTAATTTTCTCATTCGTATATAACATTTCACAACTTCCCAGCATCTTTACGTAAATATTGTCATGTAATTCTCTCAACAGCCTTGTGGAGGCTCAGTGTTAGTATTTGTGCTGTACGTACGTGGAGACAAACTCATGGAAGCTAAGTGACTTGTGTGTGGTTACAGGATTTGCAAGCGACAGAGTTGAGGCCCTCCCCCAGGTGGGGCTGCTTCTGATAGGATACCACAGTGACCTTTGACCTTTGGTGACTCTGTTTTAGGGCAGGAGAGGACTCTGTTCTCTGCAGTACACAGCTGGTTGACCGGATAGCAGCTGTGTAGGCCCTGCTTGAGAGGTGGAGTGCCATAGGATAAAGAATGTTGGGGAATGATTGGCAGAGACAGAGAAGGATGTAGCCAAGAGACAGAGTTGCTGTGACCATTGTTAACATCACTGAACTGCAGTCAATCATTTGAGTACCTACTTTGTCCAAGATTTATGCTTAGCATTTAATATGTATTATTTTATGTGTGCTTGATAAACTGTTTTTAATCTTCATCTTATAGTTGAGGAAAACAAAGCTTAGAAATAGTTAGCAATATACCCAAAGAACTTGGCTAGAAGGTGGCTGAACTCAGATCAGAACTCTGGCCTTCCTGATTCTTGTAGGTTCAGAGAGAAAGGAATGAGTAAAATAGGATTAGATAGGTTTACAGATCCTTTTGCTTCCTTTCCAGGAAACTTGACTACACTGTTTTATTAACTTGCATGTGACAAATGAGATCCGAAGAAACTTTTCTTGGGAGTTATTACTTTCTCCACAGAAAGACACAGTGGTCCTATTGCTACCACCGTTTCTCTTGCCCTCACTCCAGCCAGGCAGCAGGCTCTACACACTGTGAGTGTGTCTATTGATTATCGTTGGCCATACATGCTTAGAGCTGTGACAGTGCTGCATGCATTTTACAAGCACTTGTTTTCTGAATTTCAGCCTCCCATCCTTCTTGTTTTTATAGATGATGACTGTATTTTAATGGAATCTGAGAGAGTAGACTGGAGAAGTGCCAAGCCAGCAATTAGGCACAGTAGTTTAGTGACCTCTCCTGTGGAAGAATTGTAAGGCTCTGGAGGATAGGGACCTCTCGTAAAATAATGCATTCAGATTCAACAGACATTTAGTAATAAGCATTACAATGTGGTAAACTCAGTGCTAAGCTCTTTATACCTGTAATATTTGCAACAGTCCTGCAGTGGAGGAATTGTTTTCATTTTGAAGATGAGGGAAGTCTGAGTTCATTTGACTGTCCTAAGATCGCATCTCTTGTCATTGACAGGGATAGGATTTTGACTCAGATCTCTCTGACACCAAGTGCAGCTCCCTTCACAGAATTGTTGGGTGAATCCTTGGGTGTGCAGGGATACTTACTAATTGCAGGTGCTTTAATTATTTTAATCTGGGAGTTTTCCTTTGCTGAATCCTGATTACCTAAAATGTACAGCCACTGATGAAGATCAACTTTTCAGCTACATAGTATGTTGTCCATTGGTGTCTGAGCAATTTTTCTTCCTTTAAAAATACCTGCTTGTTATTGCCACAGTTCCTAGGCCATCCATGCTCACCGCACTCCCCTTGTTTCCTCCTACATCTCTAGCCAGTAATTTTCAGTTTTACGTGCAAGTTCTTTTGCCTCATGGGGTCCTTTCAGTGTTGAGACTTCTCAGGGTTTTGTTTCGGACCGTTTCTTCTACTCTATCTACTCCTCTTCACCACCACACTCCCCTGGCAATCTTCTTCATTTCAATTCCACCTGTAAGTGACAGTGTTCACAACTGTTCATCTAGACCCTATGTTTCTTTTGGGTTCCAGATCTATATGTTCAGCCATTTATTCAGAATCTCATTGGAATGTGCCATAGACGTTTCAAATAGCCCATATCCTTCCCTACTTCTATGATGGCATCATTCTTGAATCCTTCTTCTTATATTCAAGCGATCACCATGTCTTAGTGAGTCTACTCCTAAATATTTAGCAAAACCATTTTCCTTCTAACTTTACTACCAACCCCAGAGCAGGCTGCTACCATCTCTGTCCTAGTTTTTCATGCCTCCAGACTATCTCCTCTTTGAATTCATCTCCGTACTACTGATATAAAGCTTTTTTGTTTTCAAAAACCTAATTATGCTTATTCTCTGTTTAAAGATTTTGCAATAACTTTACATCTCTCTCAAGGTGAAGTCAACTTCTTAACCTACAAGGCCCTCAGTGTCTGGCCTCCTGTCTCACTTTGTTATCTTCATCCTTTCCCTCTTCCTCTAAACAAGCTACTAATGTTTTCTGACCTCTTGGTGATCTGGGATAGGGTCCCTTCTCTGGGTCTTGCTTTCCTTTTTAATAGCATTTATCATATGGAATTATAACTTTTTACATGACTGCATTCCCCCAACAGACTGTAAGCTGCTAAAGGTCAGAGACTCTATCTTGTTCACACCTCTCCCCAACCAAGCACAGTGACTGACACATTGCACATACTCAATAAACATGTATTGAAGTTCCTTTTTATAGCCCTTAGCCCAGTACTGTGTAAAATCAGGCACACAGTCATTTGTTTCTATTTGGAACCTGTAATGAAAATATCAGAAGATTCAGTCATGTAGAAAACAAGAAAACCTCTCTATTTAACAGTGTTTTTCTCCTGTTTATTACATTCCCTTAGTGAAATATAGGTGATGCGATAAAAATAATTATTATATCACATAAAGTGCAGCATCTAGCTCACCTTTACCGTACTTCAATCTTGAAATTTCTTGCCGATCAGTCTGAATTTTATATTAAAGAAAATTCAGAAGATCAAGAACAAGTGACTTATTTAAACTGCAGAAATTGATTTCAAAGAAGCGATATTATAAATTTAGCAAGAAGCAAAGCATCAAATGACTTGTCAATTTACCTTAACTGATTAAAATATGCTCGGGGCATGACTTCTCAATATACGGGTCAAATATCATAGGGAGAGTTTTCAGTGTTCATGAGAAATATGACTAGAAATTAAAATCACCTTTTTCAAATAAAAAAATGCACACTGCCACTGTAGCACAGGAGATGAGAGTCATCAGCCAGGTACAAGTGGTGTGAGCATCTGTTTATGGAGAGAGGGAGGACGTAGTGCAAAGGTTAATGATGTTCTCTGTGCCCAGGAAGAAACGTCATAACTGGATGGTGCCTCGATTTCTCTTTGTCTATCTCAGGTTTATTGCAAGCATCAAGGAAAGGACGATTGGGAAGAAAGGCACAAAGCATTAATTAATCTAGAACGCAGATTAAGAAAACTCAGGAAAATATAGTTCAGTTTTGAGCATAGCTGGAATTGGGGGGTAGTTGTAAGATTTGCTTCAGCATTATTATGGTGCTTTTAAAGTAGAAATCAGCAGATTTGAATTATTTCCACCTAAGTGTGAAGAACCTCCTTTTGGGGTAAAGTGGTTGAGTAAAAAGAGGTAGAAATGTGATGTGTTATGCAACAGTTGAATAGTTGAATCCTAGAGCTGTTCAGTGGTGTGAGGAATAATAAAGGGATGGGGGAATTGGGCCATTGGCAATGGAAGTCCCTGAGCAGCTACTTGCATGGTGACTAAGACCCTGTCTTGAGACAGACATAAAGGATAGGGTAGGGTAAGTTGAAGGGTGAAGAATAGAACAGGAAATAAAGTGGAGTAGGAGAAGGAATTTTGGTCACAGAAGATTCAAATAGCCTTCAGGTTCCTCTTTCTCTTCCTGTTTTCTTTTCTTTTTTTTTTTTGACTGGCCCAGTGACTTGCGGAGTCACACACACTAGCATAGAACCTTTGCCATCTCCCAGACACTTGCAACCAGAAACAGCAATATTTCCAACCTGCTTCCTGCACTTATCTAAACTTTGAAAGCTCTGTGTAGTATATGTCAGTATCATGATGCCAATTTGACAGATGAAGAGAAGGGCTCAGGGAGGCTAATGTGACTTGCCCAAGGTCACTTAGTGATTTGTGTCAGAACAGGGACTGCTGCCTCTGTCTCCTGCCCCTGCTGCTTTGTGAAGCCACATGCTGGTGGAATGTGTGACCATTATGTACTGTGTGTTAGTAGAATTGATACTGTCCTTCATAACCCCAGGATCCCAGCCAGAGTTTTTGACAGCTTTTGGTCATGTGGAAAACTGGGAGGAAATCTAAACAATATGTTTGCCTTTCTCTTCTATTATTTTTGGGAGAGATTTTGTTGTGCTTCCCAAGGAGGCTATTTTCCATTATAAATGATGCTGCTTACAATAAGACTAAAAGCTTCATTAAGCTAAAAAAAAAAAAAGAGGAAAAGGAAACAAAATAGCTCACATATCAGTATTGCATGGAAGCAGTTGTGAAGAATACATTAAAGTTAATGAGTATTAGGCTACTTAAATTATTTACAAGACTTCAAAAATGTTAATATGCTGTCTGGAAATAGAAGTTGGTTCCCTGCCACATTCTGTTCAGTTTCCTAGACTGTAGGATGATTGGGTATTTTCTCTGGGACCCCCACACTCAGGTGTAAAGGGGGGGTCCCTAAATGATTTTAGCTTAGGTAAAATGAATGGGCTTCAGTAAAATCCCACGTAATTGTGTGGAGGGTCCAGCCTTGTCCCCTACCACACTTTCCCCTTTTCTCATAGAAGTCATCAGCTCTGTACCATTCTAAACTTAATCTGAGGACTGAAGGGCTCATACCTCCTATAGGCAAAGATGAAGTCAAAAGAATGATTATTTAATGACAGAGTTTGAGGCTATGCTCTATCTAGATCTGTAATCCAACCTAGGTATGAAGGATCTCGAGTTGCCATTCCTCTTCTGTATGATTTGCTTCAGAAATAATTGTCAACCTGTCACTCTTATCTGGGTCTGAGAGTTGCAGCCAAGATCACATTTTAAAATCCTCCTGAAGAGTACAGTGTAGAGGCAGAGGGCTAATCTGGGAGTCAGGAGACTTCCCTTGTCTCATTAATGTTAATAACTCGCCATGTAGCTTTAAGGAAGTCTAGTCTTCTTTCTGGACATCAGTTTCTACATCTGTAAAATGAGTTTCATACCATGTTGGAAGGGATTGTTGGATTAGATTAACTATTAGGTTCATTCCGTGGAGCTTTGGTATAGAAACATGGGACTTTATTAAGATATATTTCAAATGTACAGAATTGTGTCCTTGAGGATAATAAACAACCATTGGCCAATATTAAAATGTTGCCATCTTTGTGTCTGATTTTAATGTAACAAAAACTTTTGCATGAAGTTGGAGGATGCTGGGTACCCATATCTGATCTCATTCTACATCCTTCTTTTCTCCCTTTCTGAAGGTAATTACTATTTTGAATTTTGTGTTTAGTATGACTGTGTGTGAGTTTCACAGTTTTCAAAATATCTATATATTCCTAAACAATACATAGGATTGTTTTCATGTTTTCCAACTTTACATAAATGACATTATATTGACATACCATTCTGTAACTTGCTTTTTTGCTGGATATTCTTGCATGTATTATGATTTTTATTATTGTAGAGCTACTTCATTTCTTTTATAACTACTACTGTATATGATGCTTCATTGCACAAACATACCACAATTTATTTAGCCATTCTTTTACTGATATACATTTGCATTGTTTTTAATTTTTCACCATTCCAAATAATACTGTAATATTGTTCTGTAGCAATCTCTCCTACTGCATGTATGTGAATGTTCTCTACATATAAAACTGGAGGTGGAAATTGAGTCATTGGTTGTATATATCATCAGCTTTACCAGATGTTGCATAATACTCAAAAGTATTTAATCACTTAAAACTCTGACAAAGAGTATGTAAGATTTCTGGTTTCTTTTCGTCATTGCAAACACTTGACATTGATTTGCTGCTTTTGCCAATCTGATGTGCTTAAAATTATTTCTAATTTTTGTAATTTATGTTTCCCAGATGACTGAGAAATGAAGTTGAAACTGTGGTTGAGCATATTTCTATATTTTTATCAGTCTTTTGGCTTTCCTGTTCTGTAAGAAATCTATTGGTATCCTCTACTATTTTCTTTACTGGATTGTTTGCATTTTTAATATTGCTTTGTATGGGTTCTTTATACATTGTGGATATATATTTCACAGTAGCATGTGTTGAATGCTTCTGCTAGTCTGTAGCTTTTTTTAATCTTTGTGACATTTTTGTTTTTAATTTAATCAGTGTGACAGATTGTATTTTCCAAAGATAGCCACAAGGGTGTCTGCTGTCCAACAGACTCTTCTAGAACTTTGCTACTCCCTCAAAAGATGGAACCTATGTCTCTTACACCTAAAATTGGGGGAGACCCTGTGACTGCCTTGACCAGTACAGTTTGGCAGAAGTGTTGTTAGGTGACTTCTAATGCCAAGTCACACACAAAAATACTATTTCTGCCAGGTTATCTTGGGATACTTTGTCTTAGAATTCAGCCCTCATGCTGTGAAGAAGCGCAAGCAGACTACGGGGAGGCTGATGAGGCAAGGAACCAAGGTCCCTGGTCTGCAGCTTCAGCTGAACTTGCAGCTGCCAGCCTGCACGAGCTCTCTAGCTTGTGAGTGAGCCATCCTGACAGAGGGTTACCCTCAGTCAAGTAGCACCAGATGTGGAGAAGAGAAAAGTCATCCCCACCAAGGCCTACTTACACTGCGGATTTGTGGGCATAATAAGCCATTAAGTTTCGGGTGGCCTGTTAATAAGAAATAATCGACAGAGCCAGATCTATCATTCTTATCTGTTACTGTGTCTATGTGTTGTCTGTTACTGTGTCTATGTGCATGCACACACACACGTGCATGTATGTTCTTAAATTCTTCTTTATAATACCTCACAACCATAAAAGTATGGATTTATCTTTTTATCTAAAAGTTTTAAAGTTCCACTCTTATCTTTTTAGTTTATTTAATACTCTCATGAATGTATCGTGTGAAGTGGGGCCCTAATTTTTTCCATATAGATAAATAGTTTTCCCAACACAACTGGCTAGTCTATCTATGGATTTTAGTGCTACCTCTGTTCTACATACATTTCTGTATACTTGTTTTTTGTTTGTTTGCTTATTCCTGTGCTAATACCACATTACCTTATTTGCTGTAGCTTTAGAGTCAGTCTCCACATGTGTCAGGACATGCTCCATTATTCAGTCTTTTAATTCACATTATTGTGATAACTTTTGGCCTTTCATTCTTCAATATAAATTTTAATATTAGCTTGTTGAGTTCTACAAAATACTTTGTTGACATTATTGATAGATTAATTTGGGAAGACTTGTGTATGGCTACATCACTTAGAATTTTTCTATTATAAATGGCGTATTTAAATATTACATTTGAATCGTTGCTATTATCAAGGAATACTTTATTTTTTCATTTAGGTATGATTTACATGAATATAATAGACCCATTTTAAGTGTGTGGTTTGTTGAGTTTTGAGAAATGTATAAATTCCTATAACAAACATCTTTATCAAGACCTCCCTCTCATCCCAGAATGCTGTCATCCCTCTTTCTAAAAAATTCTTTCCCAGCCAAAGATAGCTACTGTTCTGGGCTTTATCTGTGTAGAGTAGTTTTTTCTCCTCTTGATCTTCATGTAAAAGAAATAATTCAGGATGTATTTTGTTTAGTGCAGTTTCTTTCCTCCATTACAGCTTTTGTGAGATTCATCCATGTTGTCGATAACAATAGATTTTTCTGTTTAACTACTGAATAGTATTATATGGTATAAATATGCCACAATTTATTTATACTCCTGTTTATGGGCATGTGGGTTATTTTCAATTTGTGACTATTATAAATAAATTTACTAAAGATATTCCTCTACAAGTCTGTATGTGGGCATATATTTTCATTTTTTTCTTGAGTAAATACCTGGAATGAAATTGCTGGGTCATAGGGTAGGTGCTTATTTAACTTTGAAGAAATTTCCAAATTGTTTTCTGAGATGATTTTACTATTTAAATTCCCACCAGCGATGCATAAAAGTTTAAGTTGCTCCACCAGCATTTGTGCTGTTAACTTTTCAGATTTTCACCATTTTAGTGAGCATGTGGTAGCATCGAATTAATAGTTTAAATTGCATTTTGTTCTTATTATTAGTCACATTGAACATCTTTTTATGTGCTTGAGTGTCTTTTCCAATGTTTGCCCATTTTAAAATTTGGGTTCTTTGTTGTTTTATTCTTGAATTGTAGGATTAAAAAAACTATGTTCTGGATACTAGTCTTTATCAGATACGTTTATTGAAATATTCTGCCATTTTGTTTTGTTGATGTTGTTTTTCAAAGAGAAGATCTTAAACAGTTGACGGAATCCAATGTATACTTTTTTTTTCTTTTAGAGTTCAAGACTTTGCCATGCTATCTAAGGAATTTTTGCCTGTTCCAACATTATACATGTTTTTTCCTATATTTTCTTCAGAAAGTTTCAACATTTTAGCTTTTATGTTTAGGTCTGTGATTTACTTCTCACTATTTATTGTGTATGAGGTGAGGTAAGAATCAAGGTTCATGTTTGTTTTAATGAATATCCAGTTCTTTCAGCACCATTTATTGAAAAAATTCAATTGAATATCCATCCTTTCAAATTGAATTACCTTGGCACTTGTTAAAAATCAATTGGACATGTATGTGTAAATATATTTTTGGACTTTGCATTCTATTCAATATATCTGTGTGGCCATCCTTATGCCACTACTATACCACTTGATTCCTTTAATTCTGTGTTAAGACTTGATAAAAGGTAGTACTAGTTTTCCAATTTTGTTCCTTTTATAAGTTGTTTTGGCTAGCCTAGGTCCTTTGTGTTTTGATGTAAATCTAAGAATCAGCTTCTCAATTTCTATTCCTACCCAGAATATTAAACTAGCTACTTAATACATTTTGTCTATGTTCTAGTTGGTTATAGTGAGTGTGCAAGTTCTGTGCCATCCCCAGAATGAAGGTGTGATGATTAAGTTTTATGTGTCAGCTTGGCTAGGCTACAGTGCCTAATTGTTTGGTCAAACATTAGTTTAGATATCACTCTGTGACTATTTTGTAGATGTGATGAACAACTGCAACCAGTTGACTTAAAGGAGATGACCCTTGATAATGTGGGTGGGTTTCTCTCAATCAGTGGAAGGCCTTAAGAGCAAAAACTGAAGTTTCCTGGAGAAGAAGAAATTCTGCCTTAACACTTTTACTCCAGTCTGCTGTACTGCTCTGTAGATTTTGAACTCAAACATACAATATTTACTCCCGTCTGAGTTTCCAGCGTGCCTGTTTGCTCTACAGATTTTGGGCTTCAGAAATTGACTGATATAGAAGGGAAGGAAAACTCTTACTTTTTAGTCATTTGCATTTCATAGTAAGTTTTCCCATTGACTTACTATTAGGTTGCTGCAACAGTAATCGTGATTTTTGCCATTAATTGATGGCAAAACCCATCAATTTTTACTGTTGCACCAACCTTGTATTAAGTGTGGCATAAATCTGAGGGAAACTTGAAAGGTAAGCTTATATAAAGGAGAAAAGTAAGAAAACTTCATGGAAACTCCTCAGAAAGGGCAGTTTCTCAGTGTACAGAGCTATGGTTATGAGTGATTGAAAATACATCCTCTTGGCAGTGTGCATTTTACTAAGCATTTCACATAACTCATGATGTCATCTCTTTATGCATTGATACCACTTCTGTGGGAGGCCCAGAGCTCGGAATACAGATACCCTCCAGGATCTCATGGTTTAATGAGACAGTCATATAAGCAGATAGCATGCCATGAGTGCTATGAGAGGGCTAAGTGAAGGTTACTGTGGGAATACTTAAGAGCTATGGGCCATCCTTTAATTAATCAAATACATGAAGTGAGTTATTAGAAATAGGAGATATTCCAGAAAGCGGGGAGCTGAGAAGATGGCAGAAAGCTTCAACTTTGCCCCTGCCTGTAGTGGACAGGACCAGACCTTGTAGAGCTGGAGTAGCTCTCTGCAGGATAGGCTATATGTCACAGGAACCCTCCACTTTCTCACTTACACAATGTAGGATCTTCTTGGCTGTGGATAGCGTCACAGTGAGATGGCCCCAAGAGATTTATTTTGCTTAGGGAAATATTCCTTGCTTATGTGTGGACCTGCAAAAAAAAGTCCATGCCTGCCTGCCTACATATGTAGATACTTTGCATAGCAGAACTGATCTACCACAGCTAGGAAATTCTAATGAGACGAAACTCGTGTTTAGGATCTCACCATCTACAGCTTCCCCTGGCAGCCATTCCCCATGGGTGAATGAATAGGCCTTGGAGATGGTATCCCTGTGTTTTGGGGATGCAGTCAATGCTCTGAGGGCTGTGCTTGTGCATGCCCCATTATTCACTTTTTTGCTTAGTTTACAATGGTGCATTTATAGGAGAAAATGAAAACTCAAGCCTGGTGTTGTGTTCCCCAAAATCTTTGACTTAATTTCGAACTTGGCTGTCAGCCATGATGTAAAGATGATAAGCATCCTCAATAAGGATTTTTCAGATAAGAAGTGGACTCTCATTGGTGCTCTTGTGGCTCAGTTTCTGAATTTCTCATTTTTAAATTAGTGACAAGTGGCAATGAGGAGCATGGGGAATACCTATTATTTCCTGGTCCAGAAGTGTGAAGCGTGTGGAAAAGTAAATAGCTATCACATCAGCCAAGTGTAAGGAACAGTGCCTTCAGGGGTAAGGCAGATTTCAGGTAGAGGGAGAAGTGATAGGGAATACTCACTAAAGGGGCTGAGGATATCAGGGATTTTTTTTGATGCTGGACTGCAAGTTCCAGAGGGCCTGTGTAAGGGAATTGAGAAGGGGTAGAAGATGGGGTCAGAATATAGGATTTGAAGAGCCATAGAGAGATGAGGGATGACATGGGAGATTTCGGCCATTAACCCAGTTGCTCATTCCAAACCTTGGAAACATCCTGTTAATCAGCAGATATTGTTAATTATAATCTTAACATAGATCCCAAGTCCTAATTCTTAACCTCTTGTACTGTGACCTCCTTACTCCAAGCTGCATTTTCCCCTTGCCTGGACTTCTAAGTTGTCTTCCTTCCTCCATTCTTGCCTTCCTTGTTCTTCTCCTTATTGCAGCCAGAATCTTTTTTTTTTTTTTTAAACATAATCAGATTACGTTTTTCTCTTGCTCAAAAGCCTCCATGGGATTCTCATCATGCTTAGAACAAATTCAAATTCTTTTTTTAAAACTTTTATTTTAGGTTCAGAGGTACATGTGCAGGTTTGTTATATAGGTAAACTAGTGTCACAGGGCCTTCTTGTGCAGATTATTTCATCACCCAGGTACTAAGCCTAGTACCCAACAGTTATTTTTTCTTATCCTCTCCTCCCTCCCACTCTCCACCCTCAAGTAGGCCCCAGTGTCTGTTGTTTACTTCTTTGTGTCCATGTGTTGTCATCATTTAGCTCCCACTTATAAGTGAAAACGTGGTATTTGGTTTTCTGCTCCTGCACTAGTTTGCTAAGAACAATGGCCTCCATCTCCACCCATGTTCATTCTCTTTCATGGCTGCATAGTATTCCATAGTGTGTATATACTACATTTTCTTTATTCAGTCTACCACTGATCGACATTTAGGTTGATTCCATGTCTTTGCTAATGTGAATAGTGCTGTAATGAACATGTGCGTGCAAGTGTCTTTATGATAGAATGATTTATATTCCTTTGGGTATATACCCAGTAATGAGATTACTGGGTTGAATAGTAGTTCTGTTTTACCTCTTTGAGGAATCCCCACACTGCTTTCCACAATGGATGAACTAATTTACACTCCCAACAATAATGTATAAGTGTTCCCTTTTCTCTGCAACCTTGTCAGCATCTGTTACTTTTTGACTTTTTAATAATTGTCATTCTAACCGGTGTGAGATTGTATCTTGTTGTGGGTTTGATTTGGGTTTTGCTAGTGATCAGTGATAGTGAGCTTTTATTCCTATGCTTGTTGGCTGCAAGTATGTTATTTTGAAAAGTGTCTGTTTATGTATTTTGCCCACTTTTTAATAGGGTTTTTTTTTTTTTTCTTGTAAATTTGTTGAAGTTCCTTATAGATGCTGGATATCAGACCTTTGTCAGATGCATAGTTTGCAAAGTTTTTCTTTCATTCTGTAGCTTGTCTGTTTATTCTGTTGATAGTTTCTTTTGCTGTGCAGAAGCTCTTCAGTTTAATTAGATTCCATTTGCCAATTTGTACTTTTTGTTGCGATTGCTTTTGGCACTTCTGTCATAAAATCTTTGCCAGTTCTTATGTCCAGAATGGTATTGCGTAGGTTGTCTTCCAGGGTTTTTCTAGTTTTGGGTTTCACATTTAAGTCTTTAATCCATCTTGGGCTGATTTTTGTGTATGGTGTAAGGAAGGGGACCAGTGTTAATCTTCTGCATATGGCTAGCCAGTTATCAACCACCATTTCTTGAATAGGGTGTCCTTTCTCCACCACTTGTTTTTGTCAGCTTTGTCAAAGATCAGATGGTTTTAAGTGCACAGCCTTGTTTCTGGACTCTCTATTCTTTTCCACTGGTCTATGTGTGTGTTTTTGTAACAGTACCATGCTGTTTTGGTTACTGTAACCCTGTAGTATAGTTTGAAATTGGGTAGCATGATGCCCCTCGCTTCGTTCTTTTTGCTTAGGATTGCCTTGGCTATTCAGGCTTTTTTTTTTTTTTTTTTTGGTTCCATATGAATTTTTAAGTAGTTTGTTTTAGTTCTATGAAGAATATCATTGGTTGTTTAATAGGAACCACACAACATCTGTAAATTCCTTTGGAAAGCATGGCCGTTGTAACAATACTGATTCATCCTATCCATGAGCATGGAATGCTTTTGCATTTGTTTGTGTCATCTCTGATTTATTTGGGCAGTGTTTTGTAATTCTTGATCTTTCACCTCCCAGATTCCTACCAAGTCTTATACGAACTTCTGTACTCTGGCCCATAGCTGCCTTTCTGGCCTCATTTTCCACCATTCAACTCAATTCCTGCTGCCATGAGCCACACCAAGCCCTATGCCCTCCTGACTTGGGGAGTCCTTGCCTCTCCTATATCCTCTATCTTAAAGGCTCTTCCTTCAGATTCAAGTGGCTCACGCACTGATTTGGTTTAGGTCTGTCTGTTTTATCTGAGAGTTTATCCTTGGCCACCAGGCTAAAATAACACCTTCTTACAATTCCCTATTTCCTTATCCTGTTTGACCTTCTTTCCTAGCTCTTGACATGACAGAACACTATATTTGCATATTCACCTGTATACTGTCTATTACTCCGACTGTCTCCTCTCCTCATGAAAGTTCTGTGCAGGAATTTGATCACTGCTGAATTCTTATGCAATAAACAGTTTTTGAAAAAATGAAAGAATGATTGAATCTAGATTCGATAGTGCTTCCTAATATTTATATTTTAATTCTATTTTAATATTGTCTCGTCAGAAAGCTCTGTATGGAGACTCTTCATTTCTTTGCTTGAGGGACCATTTTCTCCTTTATTATTTGACTGAGATTCACATCTATCTGTGATTATACATCATCCTGTATATCAATTTTTGTCTTTCATTACTTCCCAACTAGAAGCTACTGATTGCATATTTGCCTCGTTTATTTTTACTGCTAAAACTTTGCATGTCTGTGCCCCTACTTGCAAAATCCCTCTGGGACCTCCTTGCCTGTTGAATTTCCTTTCATTACAGATATAAGACAGGCAAGGGGGAGATTGTTGAATACTTTAGGATAATACTAAAGTGAGCAATGCCACAGGTCTCTTAATTCTGGTACTCAAATCTAGTCTCTGCAGTAGGATTTTTAGCTATGCAAGGCACACCTCTTTGTGTGGTAGGTTTTCCTAGAGCAGAAATAAGTTTCATTCAATTTGTATTTTAGAGGTTTTTTTCCCATTTTACTTAATATTTTAATGCACATTAGACAGAGAAGGAATAAAAGCTTCAGGATGGGTCTAACTTTGGGCCATAATGGATCACAAAAAACCCAACATTGTTCCCCTAGATATTGGCAATGTTCTTCAGAAGCCTCATTTTTCTAGAAAGACTGAATAAACTGATCAGATGTTACTCATGTGTGCCCACTATAAATCTGCACAACTCTGTAATCCTAACTATCATCACTGTTATTATAATCACCTGTACCTGAAAGTGTAACTCCCATCATGGGCCCACTCTTGGGGGAAGTTTTATCTGTTGGGGAGGTCACAATATTTTAATTATTAGAGGACCTGTCTTCAACTAGGTGTCATATTTGAACAAAGCTGTCATCCAATAACCGGAAACAAATGTCAATGTGGAATTAATTTGTTTTATAATTAGCATTCAATCTTTGATGTCAAATGGATATAATAATTTAATGGTAAGAATTAGACTTTATTGTAATTAGTTTAAAAATGATGACTACATTCAGAGCCATGCAAATTTGTGGGGAGTTGATTTTTTTAAAATCTATATACATTCCTTGGTTGAAAACTACTCTGACAATGTTGATTCAGGCCAAAATATTCTATACATTTAGTGCTAATGCAATACCATTTTCAAGTGTTTAAAATACTGACAAATTGACTTTTACTTTCTTCTTGAAGGAAAATTTAAATCTTAATGGGTAGAAATTTTTCAGAAAAAGCTTGGGGGGATATGCCCTACCAGATTTCAAAGTATACTGTGAAGTAAATGTAGTGGCAATAATATGGTACTGACATAGGAATAGGTAGATAAATGAAAGAAAAGAGAAAATTCACAAACAGAGCCTAGTTTATATTAGAGTTTTATATATGTTGGAGCTAGCACTTCTAATCAATGGAAAAATGTTGATTTCTTAGTCAATGATCTTGAAAGAATTGGCCTGAGTTAGCAAGAAATCCATTTTACACATTAATAAAGCTCAGCTGGATTAAATATTAAATTTTTCAGAAATCCTATTATAAGAACATTTCCTCTTAATCTTTTCAGTAGAAAAGGTTTTCATTGCTTGGCACCAAGGCCAGAAACCACAAAGGAAATGAACACAAATTTGGCTTTATAAAATTTAGAATTTCTGTATGACAAATTATAACATTCATTCATTCATTTAGTCAACCAGTATTTATCAAGTATCTACTACCTACAAGGCATAAACTGGAACCATATGTAGTTAATATGCCATACAATGAGTTAACATTTTAAAAGCATAAAGAATTCTTATAAGTCAATAGTGAAAAGATGAACAACCCAAGAGAAAATGAGCAAAATACATGCAAAGGTAATTTATCAAAATACAAAAAGGCCAATAAACAACTGAGAAAATGTTCCGTAGTCAAAGATGTAATTTAAAACAACAATAATATATAACTTTTCACTTATTGTCTTGCTAAAGATTTAAAGGATTGATAATATCCACTGTTGATAAGGGTGTAAGCAAACAGGTATTTCAACTTCTGGTTTGAAAATACACATTGCACAGTTTTTAGAGAACAATTTTGCAAGACCTAACATTGAAAATGTACATCACTTTTTACTCAGCAATTCTAGTTCTAGAAACAAATCCTAAAGAAATTACTGTACAGGTGTGTAAGGATTTCTGCAAAGGGTGTTTATTTGTAGCAATGTTTTTACTAACAAAAAAAAAATCACCTAAACACCTGCTCATAGGGATTCCACAAATTGTTACATCTATATGATAAAGTTTCTTTGAAACTGTCTAAAATAAGGTAATTATTTGTGTACCTACATGGAAACATGCCCACAATATATTATATTAAGAAAGTCAGTTTTATGGCATAAAGAGAATGACCTCATTTTAAGAATATATATGTATAAGCATTCAAAAATATGTGTGAATATAGTAATACAGAGAAAGAGCAAAAAAGTGTTAATGCTGATTGTCTTTGAATTATGGAATTCCAGGGTACTTATATTCACTTCCTTATATATGTCAGTATCTTAAAGAGCATGCTTTTATAATAAAAAGGAATATTCTCATTTGAAGAAATTGAAATCATAACACCATAAAAATAATGCATAATGATTATTCAAGGGCACAACTCTCTTCTGCATATATTTTCAATAAGGATTTATAGGATCTCTAGCCCAATTTTTTTTCTTTCTTCACTAAGAAATTTGCTTTGTCAGTTCCCAATGATTTTGGTGAGCACTTCCTTAGGGTCAGACACTGAGGGCCACAGAGAGGACTAGGACAAGATGCCTAACTCTAGCGATCTTGACACCTTATAATGTGGTCAATTTGATACAGTAAGGAAGATATTTTAGCGGGAGGAGGCCAGTCAATTCACCTGCAATAGAACCTATGAGGTTCTGAAGAAACGTATTTGAAGGAATCCTAGAGATTCCTAATAAGAATATTTGCACCAATGAGTCTTGAGGTTAGTTCACTGCCTGTCTGTGGCCATACTGGACCAGAAAAATGCCCCTCTTTTACAGAAGGAACCAGAGTGAGGTGCTACTTCCCTGAATGCACTGACTGCCTAGTGGTTCTCTTGGATCTGTATTTCCAGAGCAGCCCTTAAATCCCTACTTCTGGTATTACTTCATTCTTTGGCTCCTTCATTCTTTAGAAAGTGAGAACTTTCCTTGAAAACACCAGACAGCAGCAGACCAATTCTATTGGCTGGCAGGAAAGTGCACAGTGTATCTGCGCATCAGTTTCCTATAGGGACAAGCTAACTCTGCTCGTGGGTAGATTGACAGAGTTCTGCTTCTCAAACTCATGCTACTGATCTCGCTTGTTGTGATTCCCCTGGGCTCAGAAACTCTCCTGCCTCCATCCTCTTATAGAAAAAATAGTTCATCTGGCTTCCTATGATAAGCAGAGCCTTTCATGCTGGTTTGCCATGGTCTGTGATAGAGCCCTGACATTGCTTGTTAAAACTCACAAGGGTGAGAGCACAAATGTGTCAGTCAGCCCTGAGAGACGTGATTACACATGGGCTCTTTCCTTTTGGTCTCCCTATGTCGTGTGGGGAGGAGGGGGTAAGCCTTTCACATAATTCACATAACTGAGTGCACTGTACAGAATGTGAAGAGGAAGCAGCGGCTATAGAGACTCAGAGGAAGGAGGTATATGTCCTATTAGAGACATAAGAGGCTTAAAGGAGCAGGTAACACATAGGACTTGTAGGATTCTAATGAACAGGAGTGATAGAAAAAATGTGGAGAAATGCCCTAGATATCCCTTTCCTATAGGGATCAGGTGGCCTCTGGGATGGGATGGGAGGCCTACATCACTGGGGTACTTGAGATTTATGTGTCACCAAAATATACCTGAAAACATATGATTGTTCTATAAAGCCATTTTTGGGCAGAAGAACACGAAGATGGAGGTATATAGAACATGAGACATGTACATCATTGGGGTCTGGAAGATAGGTAGGTTTATGATGGCTCCTTGTCAATGGTAATAAGAAAAGAGAAGCCTGTAGGGTTTTCAGGGACTTTTAATAGAAAATCAGAAACAACAGGGTTGTTGCCCAATAAATCCGAGATTCTGATTGTATCTTTCCCAACCGCGTGGCTCAAGCATATTTTCTCTCAACCATAACCTCTTCCTGGAATGCCCTTCATTGTCGCTGTGTGTTTATATCCTTCTTATCCTTCAATGCCCTATCAAAGTGCACCTTCATTGAGTCCCTACAGGAGTGATGTGCTCATCCTATGAGCTCCTATAGCTTTTCGTACTTCTTTTATGTCTAGCATTATTTATGTACTACCTTGTGGTCTCTTGATGATTTCATATGTTCCATGTCCCCTGCATTAAGCCATTCTTGCTTTGCTATAAAGAGACACCCAAGACTGAGTAATTTATAAGAAAAGAGGTTTAATTGGGTCGTGATTCTGCAGGCTGTACAGGAAGCGTAGCAGAAGTATTTGCTTCTATGGAGGCCTCAGGAAGCTTTTACTGATGGCAGTGGGCAAAGTGAGAGCAGGCACATCACATGGCCAGGGCAGGTGCAAGACAGAGTGGGGAGGGGCAGGTGCCGCACTTTACAACAACCAGATCTCATGAGAACTCATTCATTATGGTGAGGACAGCACCAAGACATTCATAAGGGATCTGTCCCCACAACCCAAACACCTTCCACCAGGCCCCATCTCTAACACTGGGGATCACATTTCAACTTGAGATTTGGAGAGGATATCCAAACTGTATCATCTCCTAATAGAATGTAAGCTCTGTGGACCCATCACTTAGCAAGTACCATGCTGGAAACAAATTAATTATGTAATTTGTTGAGTAAGTAATGAATGAATTAATATTTAGATAGATTTTTGTCAAGATCAGTGGTTACATTACTACCTCTTAAGGGTGTTTTGTAAATTTACAGGGGCCACTTTGGTTATCACAATGATTGGAAGGAGGTCACTGACATTTGCTGGACATGAACCAGATATGCTAGATACCCTGCAGTATGTGATACAGTCCTGCACATAGAGTAATCCCATGGCTCACCTGATTTTCAAATAAACCTTCACATATTCAGGTAGATGAAAAACATGTTCATAATTATTTGAGCCTAGAAACAAACTCCAGTCTACATATAAACACAAAGTTTATTTTGCACTATTTTACTGGACACTGAATTTTCCAGGAATGTGAGCATTATGTAAATTGAGAGAAAATTCTATTCTGTTTTGTTTGGAATTTTAGCAAGTGTTGTTCACCATTTTGGAACATTCCATCACTGAGAGCAGTGCTGCTGATAATAAATGCAGTATACCTGTATTTGTAGAGGTTTCATTCGGGGGAAGCTATCTAACTGCTTTATGTGTTCTTGAGTAGGCATTAACTTACTAAAATACATGTTATTTTATTATAAATCACATTATTTCTGTTTTTTAATATTATTAGGATATTTTACTGTTTTAAAATTGTGCATAGGAAAGTGATATTGGATTTCATTTTATGATTGTAAAGGACGGTTAGGTCTGATAAGTTGGAAAACTGCTGATCCAGATTATCAGGTTTCTATCTATTAACCATGGGACATGTCCAGCAAATGTCAGTGACCCCCTTCCAATCATTGTGATAACCAAAGTGGCCCCTGCAAATTTACAAAACACCCTTAAGAGGTAGTAATGTAACCACTGATCTTGACAAAAATCTATCTAAATATTCATTCATTCATTACTTACTCAACAAATTACACAATTAATTTGCCCTTCTGCAATTTGAGAAATATGGGTTAAAGTATTCTCAATGAAAATAAACCCAGTTCACACCAACAGCCTCAAAAGTTGACATTTCATTTCAACATAGCTTGATGGCTCTCTGGGGAGTTGTTTGCAGTATAATTGTTGGAAGTCACATGATGAATTGCAAATTTTCCAAAGTGTTAAAAGATGACCAAATCATCTAACCCAACCTCAGTCCATCCTTTAAGCCCTACCCACTCTTATTTTCGGGACTGGCCTTGTGATTCTTGCAGGACTGGCATGCTTGTCACCTATTAGGAGAGTGGTTCTCACACTTCAGCCAGTATCAGAATCAATGGGAGGCTAATTAAAATATAGATTATTGGGCTGTGTCCCCAGAGTTTCTGATTCAGTATTCTGAGGTTGAGCTTAAGCTTTTTAATTTTAACAAGTTCTCTAGTGATGCTGATGCTGCCAGTCAGGGGCCCACACATTGAAAACCACGTAGTAGATGCTAGAAATGAATATTTTCCCCTGCCTTGCTCCAATATGGTTTTAAACCAGGGGATATACTTTTGAAGGAAGAGAAAAACAGGAGAAACATGGAACCAGCGATGAGTCCAAAACTAATATGTGAATCCTAGAATCTCATATATTTGCTGTGGGGATTTGGGTGGGCTAAGTTTTGTTTGTTTGTTTGTTTTTTGAGATGGAGTCACACTCTGTCACCCAGCCTGGAGTGCAGTGGTGCGATCTCGGCTCACTGCAACTTCTGCCTCCCAGGGTTCAAGCGATTCCCCTGCCTCAGCCTCCTGAGTAGTTGGGACTACAGGCGAATGCCACCATACGCAGCTAATTTTTTTGTATTTTTAGTAGAAACGGGGTTTCACCATGTTAGCCAGGATGGTCTCAATCTCCTGACCTTGTGATCCGCCCGACTCACCTCCCAACGTGCTGGGATTACAGGCGTGAGCCACCGTGCCTGGCCAGTTTTTTTTAAGTCTCTACTTCCAGACATAGTGCATGTTTCTATAAAATTTTCCTAAAGCACTGGAAAAGAACCACTAGCTTATTAAAAACTTCTGCTTGGGACAGTGTTCCCATGGCCAGCCTGTGGAGCACAAATATAGTGGTTCATTGTAACATCATTTTAAAAGTTAAACACAAATACACACACATAGGCACATACATGTGCAAACTCATGTGCAACAGATTGAGTCATGTACTTCAAGTTGGACAATTGTGTCAGAGCCATTTAATTTTAAGTAAATGACTTTAATTAGAAGCCCCTCCACCATTTTAACTTCCTCTGTTCATGTGGCTCATGTTTTCCTTAGTGGATACTTAACTACAAGACAAACTGACGGGCAGTGGAGGAGATCGCCAGCTCAAACCTTCTTCCCAAAGGAGCAAGACAGATTTCCATGTTATTTATTGCCCTTTATAAAAATCAAGTCTAATGGTCACAGTGAATCCTTTACACACGACCAAGCTATTCTTTGTTTCTTATTGTCTCCTACAGTGTTTCTTTCATGTGTACAATTTCCCAGAAAATTTAGTACTTAATATTCTGATGGTGTCCAGTACAAGTTTTGTCTCCCCACTGAGACAGTAAGTGATTCAAGGGCAAAGTCTATGCCTTACACCATTTCTTTATCTTCCAGTGTGGAGCCCACACTACTGCTAGATAGAGCCATAGCTCTTCATGTGGGGTAGGGGTGAGACAACACATCAGAATCACATTGGGAGCTTTTGAAAACTGTGCACACCAGTTATAACCCACAGAAAGGACCACAGTGATTCTTAAGATACTAGATTTTGAAAAGTCAGCTTACCATATCACTGGAAATATAAATATGACTAAAAATCAAAAGGGAGGAAAGTCAACTGCCAACATATGTACATGGTATAATATTTTATATAGAAAACCCTTTGAAATTATCAGATGAACAATTAGAACTAGTAAGACAGCTCAGCGGTGTTTTTACATATGAGAGCAATTTACAGAAATCAGTAACCTTCCTCTACCTCCGCAATAATCAACTGGAAAACAACACTAGAAAATAAGATACTGATAGTGGGCATAGATATACAAAATACCCAGAAATTAACCTCATGAAGAATTGCAGAAGTCCTTTGGAGAATATATTTAAAACAATATTAAAGGACGTAAAAAATCTGGATAAATGGAGAGAATCATCATGTTCAGGGATGGGAATGACTTGATATTAGATATAAGTCACATCTCCCCAAATTAATCCATGAATCCTCAATCAGTATTCAATTTAGATTCATTGAAGATTTTGACAGCTTCCAAAAACTTAGGTTTATAAATAAGTCAGCTTCAAAAAGTGGAGCAAAGAGAAAGAGAAACAGAATAGAAGACTAACAAACCAATGCTTGTAAATATGGGAACTTAGTCTTTGATAAAGACAGCACCATACAATTAATAGGTAAGTGATGAAGTATTTTGTAGCCAATAATGGGGGTACTGAATTACTTATTTGGAGGAAGATGAACTCTTACATTAAAATCATATAAAATGTTTGTGTCATTTACTTATTGAATACGCTATAATATGCCAAACACTTTCCTAGATTTGGAGGAAATAGAAGTGAGCAAAGTAGACAAAGACCCTGCTGTCCTGCAGCTTTCATGCTGATTGGGATCTATGGACAGTTAACATACATATACACATATATATTTATGTACACACACATAGTACTTTGGTTTTCCCAGGTCAGCGTGCTATGAAGAAAACAAAATCAAGATAAAAGAATAGGGTGAGATGATCTTTTAAATAAGGAAGGCCTATCTGAGAAGGTGACAGTTAGGCAGAAGTGTTAACAAAAAGAAGCAGGATGTGAAGCAACAAAAAGAAGCAGAATGTGAAAAGGGCATTCTGGGTGGAAAAAACAAGTGAATGAACAGGCCCTTTGACATGGAGGAGCTTGCTTGGCTCTTTGAGGAACAGCACAGAGGCCAGTGGGGTGAAGCCAAATGAATGAGCAAGTGGGAGTGCATTAGGAGAGCAGTGATGAGGGCTGCATGGTTGAGACTGGGGGTTGGTGAGTAAGATGGAAGAAGGTGAGGGACTAACAAAATCCAGGAGTGGAGACATAAAGTTTCTCTAAATGTGAGGGTATGGGAGTGACACATCTAACTCCCCTTCAGGAAGGCTGTTAGATTCCAGTTGACAGGTGGTAATTCCCATGCATGCCTTGGACTAATATATATATATATATATCATATATATATCATGTATATATATATATTTCATACACACACACACGCACACAGATGAATATCTACATGTATAGATATATATCTCATCCTTCTGATTCCAAACTATGATAAACTCAGAATTTAACTCTGAAACACTGCTCCATTAGGCCCTGCAACATCTAGACAGGTATGCAAGTTAGTACATCACCAGAAGGAAAATGTTATCACTATCAGCCAATCACAAACACACAATGATTCCATAGGATTGCGTAAAAATGCATTTGTTTTTCTCATCAAATTGCCTTTTGGTTCATAGAGAGCTATCCCTGAATGGACTTCCAGGAGTTCTTTCTTTCATTCCTTTTATACCCGTTGTCTATGGCCCAAGCATCCTGGCTTTTAGCAGGTTCTGGGACAAGGAAACAATATCCTACTTGCTTCTTGGAAGGGCAGGGATAGAGCCATGCCATCGAGGCTTAGGTCTTTCCAGTCTGTAAAATTCTGTTTATTATACTAAATGCCACACTAAGCATAATTTTCATCTTTCACTATGCTGAAAGATACCCTTCCCAGATAGGATACAGGCAGGAATAAAAGGGGTGAAGGGGATTTGAAACTCTATCCTTCTACCTTCTTTCCCAGTGAAAAATTCACCAAGGGGAAGATGACTCATATTCCTTCCATGCAGAGAGAGGACAGGGGGCAACACTCTGGTGCACATACGAGACAATCTCTGTCACATCCAGAGGGGTTTTCCATTGGGCTAGATATGGTGAGTCCCACCAAGCATGGGGAGAGCTTGGCATATAAATGAGAGAATCAAAAGGCAGGTCCTTGCAGAGGCACGGGGACATCTGTGTCCTCAAGTGTTCAGGAAGGTTGGTTAATTAGTACAGTCTTGTGTCAACTCTAGTTTGCAGTTGCCCTGGAGACCAGCAGCAATCACAACATGCTTGCTTTCCCAAGGAAGTGGTATGATAGGGAAATGAAAGAGGGATGCCAATTATTTTATTTGCATATTAAAGAAAAGAATTACCCCAGAATTGGAAAGCTTGGGGGCTTTTCAGTAATATGTAGAAATACATTGTTTTCCATCTGGTATCTTGTGCGCCAACCATGCTCACTGCTCACTGTCTGCCATGCTGGCCTATCCTTTTCTGTCTCTTGGCTTTTGTGTATATGAAAACTTTGCCTTTGGTTGTTTATACTTTGCTTGGAACATAAACAGTCACAATAAAGAAGTATAGAGGGAGAGATCTTAAAATCCGGTGCTTGGGAGCCTGTCTTGCTGCTCTGGTCACGCGAAAGTGGGTAGAGAGAAGTGGTTCTAAAAGTAGTTGAATGTCCTTGGGCACCCAGTGATGAGGCCTTGGAGCAAAATAGGGGAAACTTTGACTGATTCCCTTAACGCCCTCCCTATCCTGAAAACGTGGATTGCAAGGCTCAGCGTTAGGACTGGAAGAGGCCAATTTGAGATTGGTCAGACTTGAGCACCTCGCAAACAGCTATCACAAGCCAAGTCACTGGTGCCCGGAAAGGAAATTAGCATTTATCGCATTTCAGTAAAAATGATGTGGTCCAGTTAAGTTAGATTTCCTTTTATTTACAATAGACTTAAAATCCTATTTAGCTATAATCCAGCCATTGTAAAATTGGTTACAAGGATCCTAATTTTCTGAGATATTGAAGCCTCCCATTCTATCAGAGCATCTTGATTTTATCCATTTTCATCCATCGTTAAATTTCTTATGGCTGAGAATGCCAGAGGCGACCTACCTTTCCAATCCGTTGCTGCATTCAACAGTAACTGGATTGAGATCGGAAACATTTATTTTATTCAATACCTTATCTGTTCTTTTCCACTGTTTTAAACACTACTGAGGGTCAGACTGAAAATCCTTCTCTGATTCTAACTGTAATCAAGCGGGAAATGGTTTTATTTTATTTTAAACTAATATCAAGCCTAAGAAGAAAGAATCATTTCATACAGTGGCATTGAATGGCCCATTCCGCCATTGCTTAAAATGTAAGTTTGCCTATCTTATCATCAAGCCCACATTTACATGATCTTTAACACTGAAAATTTATCTGACCTTTTCCCCCATTTAAATTGATGTGTTTCTCATTTGGGAACCTGTTAAAACCTTGCCACCTTCAGGGGTCTACAATCACAGGTGATCTCTCTTCTTCATGTGAATTCCTGCTGCTCTGAATGTCTGTGTCACCTGTGCAATCTGTCCATCCACAGCACGATGTCCTTAGCTTACTTCTGTGTGAGTCTTGCCTCCCATACTAGGTGGGCACTTTGGAGGCTGACTCTATGGCTCAAGCTGCTCCATCTGTTTCACCGAGGTGATGGAGAACACTTGCTGATGGATACAGTCCAACAAGAGGAAGCCTTGTGTGTGCAAGAGTCTGGATTTTTCTGAGTTCTTGACGTTAGGATCTTGAACATGTGAGTTAGAGACTCCTAGGAGGAACTTCTTGCTCCTCAGTCCCTTCAGTTCCCTCTAGGCCTTAATGCCTTCCAGAGAGATTGCAATGAGCTCAGCCGCTCCAGATGTGAAGTATGATGCGGTCTGGGAGGTGTGGATGGGTGAGAAGGTGTGGAGGTGCGCAATGGCAGAGTAGGAGCAGCTGCGTCTCATAGTCTGTACTGAGCTCACTGGTTTCCCAGGCCTGCAGTTTCTTTCCCTGTAGACTAGGGTTTGATTCTGCCTTGAACACTCTTCCTCCTCCCTGCCCTCCCTGCATAGTGGCCACTTACAGCTTTCCTCTGGAGTCATCTGCAAAAAGTGGAAAGACAGGACTGGAGCATTTTCTAAAGAATGTGGGTTGTGCTGATTCAGAGAAGGAGACAGGACAGGAGACAGTGCTAGTGATCCTGACCTTGGTGCTCAAACTTACAGTGACTTAGGGAGCTGGCGTGCCACCTAGGCACAGTGCTGCCCCCAGTCATGCATCACTGAGTAAAGGCTGACTCACTATATACCTTCCGCCTGCTCTGTTGGAGGTGTGAGAGCTTGGAGTACAGAGACTTGTCCACTATGGCCCCTGCATTTGAGTTGCTGAAACCTCTACCTAAGAGGACTGAACTTAAGTCCAGTGCTGGGCTTCATATCTTCTGGGACACATGAGCTTTGAGCCCCAACACTCAAAGAAGAGGAAATCTCTGTGGCATTCCAGCGGGTAAGAATGAGGACATAGGAAGATCAGAGAAGTCTTCTGAGTAAAATGGAACTTTATTATTTAATGGACCTGGAAACTGTCCTTCCTATTAGCCAGAATGTACAAAAGCTGAAAATGTTCTTCCTCTGATAAGGTGGAGGGAAGGATGGTCCCAGTACATTGTGGTACGAACTACACTGTGAACAGGAGATGCTGTGTGAGCTCCAGGCAGGCTCTTCACCAGCTGGAGGGGCTTCCTGTGGCTGAAGAGGCAGAAAGCATAGAAAACAATGACAAGGCGCTTTTCCTATTCAAACTTATCAAGAATTCCAGCCAGTGTGCTGACAGAAAGAATGGCTCACTGTTTGAGAAAGTTTGGGTCAAGCGTTTTTGTCTTTTGTTTTATTTTGTTTTCCAAAGTCAAATAGGCCTCTGATGATGCTTTTCTAAAGAACGAAACTTCTGGGGCTCTCTCTGGCCTTAATCACATTTTATTGCAGAAAACACATGGAAAGAGGCGTTAAATAGGAGCCTCGGCTGCCCCCAGTTGCTTCCCCAGTTCCATGGGTGCTGGACGACTGTGACTGAAGCCTTTTGCCAAGGAAGTCTTCGTGCGGGGACCATTCCTTCTTTCCCCTTATCCATGCCTGTCATTCTAAATGGCACACAGGGTGTGGAAAGAGCTGGGAAGAGGGAGCCCACCTCTGGAGACAGGCTTGAACTGACCTGGGCTCTGGCTCACCTTTTGTTCTCCTTTTTTGTTCTTCTTTGCCCACTGAGGAGCTCTTGGGTTCTTTTCAGGAAAACTGTCATCTCTCCGTCTGTCAGCAACCAGCACCTTCCTCAACACTGGCTTAAAAAGCGGTGCCAACAGGCTCAGCACCAGAGGGCAGAGAAAGTGGCCTCAGGACCATGTTACTGCTCCAGCTAGCCCTGGGGGTTGTCTGTCTGAGGAACACTGAGACTCCGTGTGCGATGGATGTGGAGTCCCTTCTGAGTAATCTGATAGGACTGGAGAGGAGAGAGAGTTCGGTCTCTAACTGACCTAATCACTCAAAATCACCTGTCTTGTAAGTCCCCTATTCCTAGAGGAATCGACTCCCCAAGCTTTGAGGAGCAAGGACAAGTTGGCCAGGAAACCCTGGTGTAGCAGAGGAAAGCAGCAGTGTGTGCCCCCTCCCCCCACTTGATGGCAGTACAACTGAGCAACTCCTAGTGCATAATTGTGTGGACCAGAGGCACTGTGACTGTGCTGTCAGCAGAGGGTGACCATCCCCTCCCTCCTAGACTACCATGGAGCAGCCTGTCGGCAAGGGGTCCAGGGAAGCCATACTACACTACTAAGGAGAAAGGAGCTCATGGTCAGACCCAAGAGAGAATTTCTCTGTTTACGACACAGACTTTCCTCCTTTGACTTTTTGCCACTGAGCTTTGCTGTAGCTCAGAGATGTTCTAAAGATAGGCCATCGGAGATAAAGGTAACATCTGAAGTCATAGGTCAAGAGCTCCTGTGTCTGCTTCACCAGGGGCACCAAAATCTTAGCTCCGCACAAAGCTCTCTTCCTCAATTTTCACTGAACACTCTGTCAGCTTATATGGCAACAACTTACAGATGATGACACTGAGACTCCAGAATTGGGATTAACAACTTGGATGTTGTTTAAAAGAAGAGCTGGCATTCAGCCGCACGACCTCTGTCCCATTCATCTTTATACCTCTGCCCCTGGAAGGCCCCATGCTGTGTAGCTATAAGAAAATGATCTTACTTTGAACTTCATCTGTAAAGTGGGGTGACCCTTCACAGGGTCTTCAGAGGAGTAGATCAAAATAAAATATTTTGCATGGTGCCTGGCACACAGCAAGCCCTTCAGAAAATGGCAGATGTTAATATAAGGCTTTGATCATGAGGACTAGATGACTCTGACTGTTCCTTGGGGCTGAGAAACCATGGCCTCTAAGGATAGTGGAGGAGAGCCCATAGGAAGGTCTGGCCCCGCGATATTTGACGTTATTATCCTACCGTCTCTGGTTGCCAGGCTTGCTACAAAGATGATTCACCTTAGTCCAGCTCAAAGGCTGCCTGAGCTTCTGGTTTGTATTCTACTGGGGCCTGGAACAAAGCCAGGAAGACACAATGAAGGATGTTTCCCTTTGTGTCCACAGCTGCTTCCTGGTTACAATGGGCCATTGTTGTGCTAGGCCACAATGGAAGGGAAGTGGAACTGATTGGCTAATTGATTCTGTCTCATGTCTTGGGCCTCAGAGGCTCTGCTCTGTCAGGGGCATCTGAGGTTTTAGGAACTTGTCTCAAACAGTAAATTAGTTATTACCGACTGGTAGATGGATTATTGATCTTAACTCATTTCTCCTTTCCTGTAGTAGAATGATATATTCATGGGCTTTTCATGTGACTTTGGAATACCTCCCACTAGAACGGGAATATATATCCTGTTGATGGTGGTCATGGCTTTAACCATGGATGTTAGGATATATGATATGAGCAGAGGCTTTGAATGTACTTTGGTTATTTGGCTTGGCCTCTTGCATTTCTGCTATCTGCCATAAGGAAAATGTGCCTTGGCTGATTTCTGGTCCAT
This sequence comes from Mandrillus leucophaeus, assembly GCF_000951045.1. NCBI lineage: Eukaryota > Metazoa > Chordata > Mammalia > Primates > Cercopithecidae > Mandrillus > Mandrillus leucophaeus. The sequence goes on from NW_012101800.1 coordinate 209,151, forward strand.
GGAATGAGGAGACATATGGAGCATACCTGAACTCAATTCTTAGTTCAGATCCAAGCCTTGCTGAGCCCAGTTGAGAGCAGCTAAATCCTAGCCTACCTGCAGATCCGTGAGGGAGAAAAATGAATGTTTATTGTTGTAAGCCCAATGAGATCTGGGGATTGTTTGCCATTCCTCATTATTTTGAAGCAATAGCTGATGAATGCACTGACACACGGACTCTCTACTAGACAAGGGATCAGCAGGAGAATCTGATGGCTCCAGGCTGGCTGATGTAAGTCCCTTGGAGAGAGACCCAGACTTTTCTGGACCGGGATGGCTCAGATTACCTTTTCCCCAAGAGGGGACTATAGAGAGCCCTGGCTGGGCATGGCTTATCCCCTTTTGTGCTCCCAACATCCAATCTGGTGTCCTACTCTGAGTATATAAATGATAAATGTATGTTAAATATTATTGAGATGAAGTGAAACATAGCCAGGCTGAAGAGGCTTGATTTCCCAAATTAGGGCTTTCTGTAGGACCATCCAAGATGCAAATCAGAGAAGAGTCTATGAAAAGGGCAGGCCTAGTCCTTTCAGGGCAAGGCCAATGCCAGGAGAACTTTCAGAAGTGTCCTGAACCCATGAACATCATTGTAGCTTTTGCTCTCTGAGGGCTGCTGTAGAATATGCCTAGAAATATATCATTTTCTGGCTCAATTTGTCCAGGCTGCTCTAACAGAATAGCAGAATAACATGGACTAGGTAGCTTAAACAACAGAAATGTATTTCTCACAGTTTCAGAGACTGGAAAGTTTGAGATCAGGGCACTAGTATAGTCAAATTCTGGTGAGGGCCCTCTTCCCGGTTTGCAGAGGACGTTCCTCTTGTTCTTCCCTTACATGGTGGAGAGCAGAAACAGAGAGAAAATAAACTCTCTTTTATCTCTTATAAGGGTTACTTATCCCATACATGAAGACACCAACCTTAGGACCTAATCGCCTCTCAAAGTCCGCACCTTCTGGTTCTGTCACATTGGGGATTAGATTTCCTCATAGGAATTTTGGGGGTGAAGAATACAAATATTCAGATCATAGCAATTTCCCATCTAGAAACAACTCTCGATCATGCCATTAAATGTCCACCTCCTTCCTTTTTCTGTACTCCCTTCCCGACTTCCCTCAGAAGACAGCAGACCCCACTGCGATGTTTCATCCCAGCAAAGGCTGGCTGTCAGCTGATCTTTATTTACCTTATTCCATAAGAATGTGAGAAATAAACCTTCTCAGAGACAGTTGTGTTTTTAAAGGAGATTCCCGGAGTTGAAAAAATCTTCTCTTGGCAAATAAATGACTCACTGATGATAGAGTATCTAACGCTATGTTGGACTGTCAGTATTTTCTGGTAGAAAGTTCTGTGTGCTCCCCTACCCTTCCACCCCAGTCTCCCTGCAGAGGTTCCCTAAATCCTCCTGTATTAAGGCGAAGCCTGCTCATTTGCTTCTGTCACTTCTTTTCCTCTGTGATTTGGATGAGGCAGAGAGGTAGGCAATGAATTGTACAAGCTGATTCTATTTAGAATTACTGGGGGCCTCGGGGCACATGCTTGTAAGAGTGCCTGTTTGCCCTGACACTGCACTGTTGGAAAGTAAGAGGATACCTTGGGACTTCTCCAGGGGGTGGGACTCCAGAGCCTGCTTCCTGCTGCCTCATTAAGCCAACCAGTCCTGATGCCTAAATGCACATCACTCCATCCTTTTCCTTTAGCCATCTCCTCAAGGGAGTGGACATTTCAGGTTACTGTTTCCAGGGAAAGGCTGACTAAAATTAATGAAGGCTCATCATTTTGGAATAGCTGGGTTACTTTCTGATAGCTGCAAGAAAGCAGCAGAAGACTGAGAATGTCAGGTGGCAGGGCCCTAAGACTTGGTGTCTGAGGGCTGGAACCTCAGTGTTCTCATCTGGGAATTACAGAAAATAAAAATCTGTCTCATGGGATTGTTGTGAGGCTCCAGTGAGATGGAGTGTGTGAAACCCCTCTGAGTAACAGAATTCTGTAGAGATATGAGTTGTTAACAGATTGATTATCGTGACGAATATGGTGTATTAAATAAATGATGAAGTTTACTTCATCTTCCTCCTGCCAGATCTGTGGTGTCATGAGGCAAAGTGCCAGTCAGGCAGGAACGCTCTGGCATCAGACAGCTTGGATTCTAATCCTGGCTCCGCCACCCACTAGCTGTGTGATCTTGGGAAAGTGACTTCATCTCTCTGTGCATAAGTGTCTCCATCTGTAGAATGGGGAAAATAGTAGTACATACTTTCTATGGTGGTTTTCGGATTTAAGTGAGTTAATACCTAAAAAGTATTTAAACAGTGCATGGCACACACATTCTTTCAAAAGATGTCTGCTATTTTTTTTAACTTCTTATTTTAAAATGACCATAGATTTGCAGGAAATTGCAAAGACATGTATGGGAATGTCCCCTGCATTCTTCACCCAGCCTCCTCCATTGTTGACACTTGGCATAACTGTGATTCCATATCCATACCAGATAATTAACATTGATATAATGCACAGTGCTTTTTTAGGTTTCACCAGCTTTGCATGAACTTGTGTGTGTGTGTGTGTGTGTGTGTGTGTGTGGCGGGAAGTAGGGGGGTCCATGAATGACTTTATGTAACCACCACAGTCAAGATACAGAACTAGACTCTCACTATAAGGTTCCCCCAGGCTACTCCCTTATAGCCACACCAGAAAGCTATTTTTAATGCATTTAAGTCGTCGGGAAACAGAATTCTTTTCAGTAGAAGTACATGTTTACAGCAAGAAATGCCTGACACTGAACTTGTGAAAGAGTAATCTTCCTGTCCTTGGTAATAGTCATGGAGAAGCTGGAACTTCTTAATTGGGAATTATTTAAAGTGATAATACAGGTGCGAGAGAGAAGATGGGGTAGGCTGAACTCTGAGGTCCCAACTCTGAGCCTCCATGATTATGCAGGAAGGTTCCCTGCAGGAGAGGAGGTTTCATATGGGCCTTGATGAACAAGGAGGCAAAGGGAACAGGGAGAATATACCAGGTGAGCAAAAAGGAGAATCAGCCCGTCTCTGTTCCCTGACCATGGGGCACAAAGGTATACCTCTTGGGCAGAAGTTTAGGGTTCTCTGAACAAAGTTCTTTGGGCCATTTGGAGCCCAAGCATTAGGCTTCTTTATCTTTACTCTCGATTAAGGAGTTAACCTCTGGGCTGTCCAGTGGTCAAGGTATCTGCCATGAGGCCAACTCTAAAAGACAGGTATCCCTGGTGAAAACAGGCTGCTCGCTCCCCTGGGCTGCCATTCTCTGGATCTTTTCTGTCCCCGTCCATCTCTCCTCATGGGTCTGCACTGAGTGGTCCCATAATTATTTCTTCTTGATTATCCACACTACTTTCTGAAAAGGAAATACGAGCAGGGTTTATCTCTTCTAGCACCCTCTGGGACATTGTCCTTTCTTTAGCATGCATTTGTTCTTCCTTTTTTTTTTTTTTATAGCGGGGCCTCGGCAGGTAATTTAAAAGACTAACAAACTTTGGCATAGATCACTTTAAGTGCTAGAGAGCAGGCCGGAATATTAATGAAGCCATCTAGTGATAGAGTTGCTTCCTGATGAAGGAACATATCAAAGAGGTTAGGTCCGTGAGTGTTGCTCTGCAGAGCCCCATCTCTATTATCTAGCTCTTAATTACTTCATTAAAATTCAACAGAGGAGCTGCCCAAATCCAGTAGCGTGCCCAAGGCTTGCTGGGTGATTTCCCTGCCTCTGGCCATACGTGATTTTCAGTTCTTTCGGTCTCCAGAGATAGGAGTCCGGATCTCAGGCAGACAGACCTGCTGTTACTGGCTGTGCTAGCTTCCTGCACTAAGCGCAGCTGCCTGCCTTCTGTACAACTTCTGTGCAACTGGATTTCTGTCCCCCTGTCCCTGGTGCCTGGACGCACTGCCTATCTTGTGCCCTTGGGGAAGGACTGGCTTGCAAAAGTGTATATTTCAGATTACGGAAGTCTCCTTGGTTAGACGTGCACATACTTTCTGGAACTCTTTTGAAAAGATGAATTGCTTCCTCCCTGCTTCCTAAAACAGCAGCCAGGACATCATTTTACCTAGGGTGTCTCATCCCTGGGCCTCAGTTTTCCCATCTGTTAAATGAAGCTGCTACTCCACGTGGCCCCTCCATAGCTCTAAATTCTCTCGATCTTTAGGAGAACCCATTTTCTTGTAGGGCTGTAATATAGTGACACCTTCCAGCATGAAACTGTGCCAGTTAGCTCTTATCCTAAACTATTCCTGTTGGCTCCTCCTTCTCAGTGCTGCTCCTTTTAGTGATACCCATTGTCTGTGGACTTAAAATTACTAAGTAGCCCTGGGATCAGGAAAAACATCCTAGGCATCTTTATTTTTAAACATGATTTTAGGTCCACAGGGAAGGACATGAAGGTGGTACCACCTCTTCCTTAGAGTACAACGTATGGGCTCTTTGACAGCTGTTTTTAGATTCAGAGGCCGTTTTAATGTCTCTGGGTTTGCGTCTGTGCTCCAAGTGGAGCAGATTATTCTGAATTACACTGAATCAACAAAAGACAATGCATCTAAATGTGTCTACCACATAGAGGAGGCAACGTGTTTGTTGGTGTAAGTTACAGAAGTTTCATCTACCTTTTCTGCCTTCCTGTGTCTGTTTTGCTTTTTTCTAATAATTATACCTGTTAAAGTTCCTTCCGGCAAGAACAGTGGGAGTTGAGTATCTCCTGGGATTTTGCCACTGGAGCATCCCAGGAGCCACTGAAATGAGAGGGCCCCTGATGCAGACAGTGAGGTGATAGAGAGCTTGGCCCTGAGCTGTGCAGCAAGCAGGCTCAGGCAGCGAGTGTGCAGGCAGCCCCCGACAGGAGGTCAGCAAAGAGCACAGGCTTCTGAAGAAGGAAAACTGGGGAGACGAGCTTGTGCTGAAGAAGTTGGAACCAGTCATGCTCGTGAGCCAGACTGACATTTCTGAAAGACACTAAAATAAATAAATAAATACATACATACATAAATACATAAATAAATGAATGCAAATGTGTACCTTCTTCTGAGTACTTCCAAGGTAACTAGAGTCCTCCGCAAAACCCTAGTGCTTTTCCTCTCTCTGTCTCCCCAGTAAAAGGAGAATCCAGCCCTAATTGCCTTTCTTGGGGAGGAACTTATGAATGCAGGAGGTGGAGGTGATATTTTAGGACTTAGCATTTGGCAAGCAGTTGGCTCCAGAGCCCAACATTGCTTCTGGCCTCAGGAAAATGCTGGATGGAGAGAGTCCC